>NC_141143.1:138274322-138874322 GCF_053477565.2 Lygodium microphyllum
GCAGAGACAGAGGCTCTACAGCACCAACAGGGTAGGTTGCACCATTTTTTTCCAGGCTGTTAGCACTCGTCTACTTCAGCTCCACACTTGGCCATTGCTTCTTGCTCTCTACCTTGATCAAGAGGGCTACAGACTTCATGTTTGATGTCATTCAAGCTTTGGGCATTGGTCTTGATCATTCGGGGCTGATTTCTTCAGATTTGGGACTGTCATAAACTGTTAAAACAGGCTGAAAACAGGGCAGCACCATTGGCATTAGCATTTGTTGCTTATACTCCATTCCGGTTGTGCAATTGGATGCCTGTATGCGGTCTACATGATGCCTAATGCCTTGGGAATGTATACACATGATTATGCCATGATTTTGGCCTGAAATATTGGCTGATTTGGGACTGTTATTTACTATTATACAGTGCTGGAAATAGGGCAGCCACACTTGGCATTGGCATTTGATGCTTATACTCTACTCCGGTTACCTTGTTTGATGCCCGTATGCGGTCTACATGATGCCTAATGTCTTGGGAATGTATGCATTCGATTTGCCCATGATTTGGCATTGTTTTTGGGCTGGAAATTGACAGTTTTGGACTATTTAGAGATGCTGTACATGAGCAGACTAAAGCTCATTTGTCACATGTATTGCTTCTCTATCGATACCGGATGTATGCTATGGGTTATGTCATGATGTATTACACTTTGGGGATCGACTTCGAACTCATGATCGTGATTCCGGAATGCTTTTGAGCATCGCATTTGCTCCGTTGTTATTGGTTTGTCATTGGCAGTTTGGTCGACTTGACTGGCATTTGGGCTGCTTATGCCTATTGTCTGTACTTGACGGATAAGCTCTATGCATTACATGCTTTGGTCCGTGGTTGATGCCTCTTAGTTCGTCCATGCTTGACAGATATTTTGGAGCTCCGATTTGGATGTTTTGAGCACTTCCGACTCACAGGGATATTGAGTTTGGCTTGCTACTGGATGTATTGACTTGATAGAGATCTTGCCATTGGGATTATGTCTTGCTTAGTGGTTGCTACATCAGTTGCTTCATGTATGTCATGCTCTTGGGAAGCGTATGACGCATTAACTTGGTCACTTGTCACTGGTACTTTGTCTTGGGTTGCTTGAGCCCTTAACTCGATTGTACGCCTTTTGTGCCAGTGGGAGCATCTTGCATGCTTACTTGACCTTGAGCAGGGATTACATGCTATTGGAGCAATCTATGTCATTGAGTAGTTATGGATGTATTGAGACTTTGGGATTATACTTTGACAATTGGATGTTGCATTGAGTATATGTCTTGGTTCACAAGATGCTTATGAGCTGAGTCTCAATTTTGGATCCGCTTTCTTTTGAGCAGACACCTATTTGTGTCAGGTTTTGGCACTTGGTTCTATATTTTGCCTAGATTGTCTGGGGTGTGCCTCTTACTAGCAGATGCTATTTGACATCTCTCGGTGTTATGATCATGTATTTTCACTGTCATTTGGCTTTGCTTTGTCCTCTTTATGCCGGCTTTGGACCTAGCATTGTTTAGTTGACATTAGATCCAGTTTTGGGACAGTTTGCTCTCATTATTGCAATTCTGAAATTTATTACAACAAGCATTTATTGGTGGACTGAGCAGTATTTTTTATGTTGAAATATCCTGATTTGGTGTACCGCACCTAGTACTAAGTGGGTAGCATCTTTTGGCACACTTTTCTCGCCATTTGGAGCTCATTTCAGTGGATTTTGGGCATTTTTTGCAGTAAAACAGCCAGCAGTTTTACATTGTCTGTGCATTTCTAGCCTGCATTATGGCATCCTCTTCGACTGATAATGCCATATTTAACATCACAAAGTTGGATGGTACCAACTACTCTTATTGGAAGAGTCAAATTTGGCAGGTCTTGGTGCAGAAATCTCAGATTAAGCCACTTCGGTTGAGTGGGGAGCAACCTAAAACTATGGACAATGATGACTGGCTTGAACTTAATGAGCTATGCAAGTCCACTATTGTATTGTCTCTCACTGAACAAGTACATTATAATGTATTTGAGGAAGCACAGAGTGCATGGGATCTATGGAATAAGATCAAGAATCTTTATGATAAGAAAAGTCCGGCGAGTCAGATGTATTGGTTGAAGTAGCTTATGGATCTGCGCATGAAGGATAATGCGATTGTCTGCTCACTTGAGCCAGTTCCATGCTATATTGAAGAACCTGACTTCGCAGGATATCACCTTTGGAGAGGAAGTAACTCCTCTTTTCTTGCTTGGGACTCTGAATGAGTCATGGGATGTATTCCGCACTGCCCTATGTGCCTCTAGTGCTACTCTGAAACTGAATGATGTTGAGAGTGCTCTTCTGCAAGAAGAGGTTAATCGCAAAAACTTGGATGCCTCTCGTGTTTCACATGCTTTGACAGTTAGAGGCAGGAATGACAGGAATGATCGTGGTAATAACCGTGGCCGTGACTCGCAGAAGGGTCGGGTCTAAATCTCGTGGAAAGTCGCGTAGTAAGTCGCCTGGGCGCAACGCTAATGTCACTTGTCATCATTGTGGGAAAAAGGGCCATATCAGACCACAGTGTCATGAGTTGCGCAATGAGAAGCGCAAGGATAAGGGCAAAGAGAAAGTGCAGGAGAAGTCCTCTGATCGCAGCATAGTACCTGCAAAGTCCAGCGTCAAGATTGAAGAAATTAATGTCATGCAGACCTAGGATTCCAATGGTAGTGATGAGTTCATACTTGCAGCTAGTTCTTCTGATGCTTCACACTTGACTGAGACACCTAGTATGTATGCACAGTGCTGGTTATTGGATTTAGGTACGTCCTTCCATGTGACGCCTTACCGTGAGTGGTTTCACTCTTACCGTACTGTATCTGGATCAGTCAGACTTGGAGATGACAGGTCTCTTGATATTGTGGGCTGTGGAGATATTCAGTTGCAGTTTTCCACTAGCAGTTCCTTTTTGCTCAGGGATGTACATCATGTACCTGTGCTTACGCACAGTCTTATGTCTGCAGGACAGTTGGATGATGCAGGGTTTCATGTCTGTTTTGGGGATTTTACCTGGAAGATTACCAAAGGCAGACTTGTGCTTGCTAGAGGCGCCAAGGCTGGCAGCCTTTATCCTCTTGTTGTATCTGGGTCTTTTGTAGACCATGTTTTGGCAGTGGGCTCTATCCCACATGTATCACTTTGGCATGCCCATTTGGGGCATATGTCTTTGAAGGGAATGAAAATGTTATCTGGTTTGCAGTATCTTCCGCCTTTGGACTATGCACGTTTTGACTCGTGTGATCATTGTCTTTATGGTAAGCAGAATAGGTCTACGCATAAGAAATCAGGTAGGCCATGCATGAGTGAGCCCTTGGCTTTGGTGCATTCAGATGTTTGTGGGCCCATGTTGTGTATGTCTATGGGTGGCGCGAAGTACTTTGTTACCTTCATTGAGGATTTTTCTAGGAAAGTGTGGGCTTATCCCATAAAGAAAAAGTCTGATGTCTTGGCAATCTTTCAGCGTTGGCTTGCTCTTGTTGAGAACCAGACTGGGTAGAGGCTGAAATGCCTTAGGACTGACAATGGGGGAGAATATGTCTCACGTGCTTTTGAGCAGTTTTGTGATGACAGGGGTATTAAGCGTCAGTTGACTGCCCCTTACACCCCCGCCCAGAATGGTTTGGCTGAGCGCATGAACAAGACTATTCAGGAGCGTGTCCGCTCTATGCTTAGCCATGCAGGCCTACCACAGAGCTTTTGGGCTGAGGTAGTTAGTACGACAGTGCATGTCATAAACCAATCGCCTTCTAGTGGATTGGATTTCTAGGTTGCAGAGGAAGTTTGGGCTGGTAAGCCACCCTCTTATGCGCATCTCCGTGTCTTTGGATGTGAGGCATTCTGCCATGTGCCCAAGGACAAGAGGAGTAAGTTGGATCCAAAGAGCATTAAATGCATCTTTCTTGGTTATGGTGATTCCAGAGAGATGGGCTATCGCCTATGGGATCCGCAGGCGCAGAAAATAATACACAGTCATGATGTAGTCTTCCATGAAGACAAGATGCACAGGCAGCCTGAGAAAGTGGTTGAGATCCACAGAGTGATCTTTCAGGAGGAGTCTAGAGCTCCTGTACAGCCAGTTGGACAGCCTATAGCTGCAGCAAATACTCATGGTCAGGGTGTTGGACAGGCAACTGGGCAGGCAGCAGAGCCTGCAGTGAGACGGTCTGCTAGAGACAGACATCCACCTGATAGATTTCAACCCTCTATGCATTATATTTTGGTTACAGATGCAGGAGAGCCTTTCACTTATGATGAGGCTATGCGCAGGGGTGACAGTCACTCCTGGGAGAGGGCTATGCAATCTGAGATCGACTCCTTGCATAAGAATGAGATTTGGGATTTGGTTTCCTTGCCTAAGGGCAAGAAGGCTTTGCCATGCAAGTGGGTGTACAAGCTGAAAAGTACCCCTGGACACCCAAGCCGGCATACAAGGCTAGATTGGTAGCAAAAGGTTTTAAGCAGGAGCATGGTGTAGACTTTGATGAGGTATTTTCTCCTGTGGTTAAGATGACCACCCTGCGCTTGGTCTTGGCTTTAGTTGCTCAGCTTGGCTTAGATCTATATCAGATGGATGTCAAGACGGCTTTCTTACATGGAGACTTGCATGATGAGATCTATATGGAGCAGCCTAAGGGCTTTGCAGAACCTGGCAGGGAGCACCTAGTGTGCAAGTTGAAGAAAAGTCTTTATGGCTTGAGGCAGGCACCTAGGGAATGGTATCATAAGTTTGATGCCTTTATGCAGTCACAGGGCTACAGCAGGAGTGCTATGGATCCATGTCTTTACACGAAGAAAGCCCGTGATGGTTCATTGCTTATTTTGGTACTCTATGTGGATGATATGCTGATAGCAGGGAAAGCTCATGATGAGCTAGATGCTCTTAAATCTCAGCTGAAGAAGAGCTTTGAGATGAAGGATTTGGGACAGGCCTCTCACATACTTGGTATGCGCATTAGACGCGACAGGCAATAGGGACTCCTCTACTTGTCACAGAGGGAGTATATTCATAAAGTCCTTGAGCGCTTCCGCATGCAGGACGTAAAGCCTATTGGCTATCCATTGCCTTCTTATGTGAAGGTATCATAGGCTGATTGTCCGCAGACAGATGAGCAGAGGGCCGAGATGGCCCAGATCCCTTATGCTTCAACCGTGGGCAGTTTGATGTATGCCATGATAGCCACTCGTCCAAATATTGCCTTTGCAGTTGGTGTTGTGGCACGCTATATAGCTACACCTGGTAGGAAACATTGGGATGCCGTGAAGGGTATCATGAGGTACCTGAAGGGCACAACAGATATGTGTATTTGCTATGGCAGCCAGGATACAGGGGTCGTGGGGTACACTGACTCTGATTATGCAGGACATGCAGATAGTAGGAAGTCCACTTCTGACTATGTATTCACCTATGCTGGAGGTGTTGTCTCTTGGATGTCCAAGGTTCAGAAGTGTACGGCTTTGTCTACCACTGAGGCCGAGTATGTTGCAGCCACCACTGAGGCTTGCAAGGAGGCCATATGGCTAGGCCGTCTAGTTGCTGACCTTGGGATTGATGCTATACCTACACTGCATTCGGATTTTATGAGTGCCATTGAGGCTTGCAAGGAGGCCATATGGCTAGGCTTGCAAGGAGGCCATATGGCTAGGTCGTCTAGTTGCTAACCTTGGGATTGATGTTATACCTACACTGCATTCGGATTATATGAGTGCCATTCAGTTGGCTAAGAATCCGGTCTTCCATGCGAAGACAAAACACATTGAGGTGAGGTATCACTTCATACGTGGTGTCGTGGAGGACAAGTCTGTTGACCTTGTCCAGATCTCCACTGACAAGAATCCTGCAGATCTGCTCACGAAAAGCCTCACTACTGAGCGCTTTGCCTTCCTCAGGAGATTGATGGGCGTTGGATGAGATGTTGCCTTTCCTCATCCCTTGTACCTATGTACACTTGTACTATCTTTTTCTTTTCTTTCTCTCTCACTGGGGCAGATTCACCTTTAAGTGGGAGGTTGTTGGGGTAAAGGCGCCTCCGCCATACCGCCCCATGTATTACTACATTGACAGTACCTACCACTGCACACTGTAGGTGGCGGGCGCCCATCACATCACTTTATTCTTTACATTCATTTTTTAGTGACTAGTAAATAAAGGAAGGCCCGATCACACATTGTGACTGTTGGAGTTCCCATTTCTTGTCTTTCTCTTTCTTGCTCTTGCTCTCCCGCCATAGCTCGTGTGCAAGCTTCGATCCTTCTCACCTTTCAAAGGCATCAATGAAGGTGATCCCTTTTGAAGGCTTGGTGGTTTCGAAAACAATCCATGGAGAATGACTCATCTACAAATGTCTTTGGAGGATTTTGAAAGAACTAAAGGCAACACATCCTTTCTAGCAAAACAAGGTATCTACTAGGGAGACATAGGGCATGAAAATATAGGATATCCAACTATTGGGAATAAATGTTCACATTGACATTTATACAAACCTTTGGAATGGCCTTTTGATCATTATGGAAATGCCTATGCATATATGCTAGATACCAAGCAAAATGAGCTGTCAATCTCAGTGAAGGATCTAGAGATTGTGAATATTGGTGAGCAAAATGAAGGTAATTCTAGTATGCTTGACTAGCAGTTGTCCAATCCCCTGGAATTAATGGCCAGTTAATCTGTGGTCCTGTGAGAGAAACAGTCAAGCTCCATCCTCTTCTTCTTGAAATCTACTGATCAAATCCATCGTACTCACTAACCAACTGAGGGGGTTGAGAAATAGAAGTGGCAGGAGATGGAAGTGGAATAAGTAAAAGAGGATGAAGAGATGGGTAGGCAAAATCATAAAAGGAGGAATAGGCTAAAGAAGGAGTGGCCGAAAATTTAAGTGAATCAGTTAGGAAAGGTGTCAATTGATAAACATGAAAAGTAGAAGGTATATGGATAGATGGAGAAGGGCATGGCGAAGAAGGGAAAAAAACTCGATCTTCGATGAAAGAACAATAGGTAAATATAGGAATTTGAGAAAAACCCTGAGGTTGGAAAAGAAGAGGTAAGATAGCTGCTGAGTTGGTTTGATAAAGGGAAAGATAAGTATCATAGAGATGGGCCATTTGTTGATAGTACAATAGGCTAGGAACAGAGGGACCTAAAACAGATCGTCTCTGGTAGGCATCAAAGAAGGATGAATCAAATGGATGGTTCTTGGAAAGATAAGCTGGGAGATCCACCCTCAGTTGGTTAGCTCTACACATAAGTAGAAGTTGTATTCTGACGTTGATTCAGGACCACAAAATCAATCATTGAATGCCATGAATTGCATGGGCAAGTAGCCACTTTTGAAGAATAACACTGGAACATATCTTCTATCCTCAACTCCAAATAGTTGACATATAAGACAGCTTGCAAAACCACATCCCCTCCATACCAGGCCATATCTACATCATCTGAAATCAATAGATCACCTCGTAGATATATGTAAGACAGCAACATGATATCTGTCATCACAGAATCTTCAAAAACCATACGGACCACTTCTGTCAGCAAATCAGAAGACCAAGCCCCACTCCAACCATCCTTTGGAAGAGGAAGATCCATCGTTGAAAGCTTCATATAGAAGGCCAACTTCTGCAACTAATAGTGGACAAAGAAAGAATGGTCCGGAGGAATATACTCTTGAAAAGTGCTCAAATGTAGACCATAACAAATCCATCCTAGACTGCAATCTTTCCACTTTATCTTGAAACAATGGACACAATGTGGCATGTCTCTGGAGAACTGCCAAGTCATGCTTAGGGATAGAAGGAATAATAGGAACATTGGGGCTTGGAGGAACGAGACCGTGACTGTGCTAGTTCGTCTTGCAACTGCTTAATCTGGGAAGCTTGTGATTCCATTGTATTATGAGCAGTTTGCAAAGCTGACAATCTTGCATCTAAAATATTCTGAAACTCTTGAGCTTCTTTGGACATTTTCTCTTTCTCCTCCGAGACTCTAGTGACCTCTAACTGAGCTTCTGCTAACTGAATCTTCAAAGAAGATATTTCTTCTCTCTTAGTCTCAATCATTTGGGTCTGCTTCTCCATCTTCTTAAATAGATCTGCAAGAGTGTCTTTAGGAGAGGCTAACTCTGAGGTTGCCTTATGCAACTGGTCTTTGGACTGCATCAATTCTTCATAGAAAGAAGCATACAGATGTTGAACACAAGCTCTCACTGAGAGTTCAATCGAACTCTGGATGTCATTACAAAGGAATGGAATACCATCTCCTGACACTAAACTATTCAATGAAGGGACTGATATTTCCAAAGAACCCTCTCTATGTGCCCTGAATAAATTGTTGCATATAAGGTAGGCAGGGAGGTCACTTCCAGATGTAGCAGGAACTGTGACACTGAAGGAAGTATTGAGGGAGTTTTATCTTCCACACGCTTCAAGCGCTTCCGCTGAATGACCAATGGAGGAGGGGAATCAAGATCCTCTATGTCAATCGGTTCTGACTCTTCTAAAGGTGGAGGAGGAGGTATTGGATTGGATGGAGGAGGTGGTAGCACACTCTTCTTAAGGCCTGAGTATGTCAAGAAAGCATATAAGTAGGAACCATAAGTGACATTTGTGACATTTTCTCTAGTTACTTTGACAAAATGTTGGTCCATCTTTGTAAGCACGTAAGTACTCCAATCAATAGCCACCCCTTTTAACACCATCCTGGAAGCTGTGAAGAGCTCCTTGGACAAATAATGAGATGGTGTTTTGGTAGGCATAAACCTGTCTTGGAGAAATTGGCAGACTAGCTTCCAAAGAGGATCAGTGATCATGGAAAAAGACACTCCTGAAGTGTTAATCACTTTCTTGACATCCAGAACCTCTTGAGTCTGCTTCTATAATAGCTTGAAAATCTCATCATTAGAGAATAATTGTCTAACTGTAACAAAGGGTTCTCCTTTGTAGGGAAGAGACAAAGCCTTCCCTAACCCTCGGGGTGTCAAGACCATGGAAGCACCATGAACCAGGCCTGACTTCTTACTGTATGATGCAAGAAACTCATCACACAAGGATGGATCATCTGGAATCAATGGGAGTGAACCAGCCACGAAAGTTGCAAGTCCTGCTTTCACTATAGACTCAAAAGCCAGTAGGGAAGAATAATCCCTACTGATCAACGGGACATACTGGATAGGAGGAGGAGCGTGAGGCGCCATTCAGATGGAAAACACACACACCACAAACACAGACAATCACAAAGAATGCATGTAAAACAACAAAATAGCTATAAAAAAGAAATCAAGCAAAAGAATCACACACGCAGACATAACTAACCAATTTACCACCCCAAACAACCCACATCCTAGAAAAAATTCAACATGACCTCTACACATATGCAACCGAAAACTTCATGCGATGCAACAAACAGGCACCCAAGACCCCGTATCAGGCAAAAAAGAAAAAACAACTACAAACCGCACATGTAATCGTATCATACAAGCAAACCATAATACCTTAAAAACCTAATCAGGACCTAACCATAACTTTGACTAACAATTTCAACTTAGAGGACTTTACGTGCCCATCCCACGAAGCGTGTTTATTAAAAAGGGAAAAAAGAATGCAGTGAGGGAAAATGGTTTTAATGAAGGGTTCATTTTAAGAAATTATTAACAATGGGTGACATTTTATTAAGTTATAAACCTTAATAAGAAAACGGCAGTTCATTCTTAAAATTTTAATTACAATTTATTAGGGTGAAATAGTGCTTAAATGAAACCTAGACTGGGATCTCTAAATGCAAATTCATTAATTAGAAATTAATGGTGAGGTGGAGCGTTTTTTTTCCAACACGTGTTTTTTTGTGACGGCTTGTTCATTTTTATTAAAAATTAAGGTGCCTATGAAGCACACGTAACGTGTGCAAAGTGAACAACGGGTTGATTTTTAATTATTAAAAACATTGTGTGTTTAGTGCGAACGCGCATGAAAAAGTAGATGAATAAATTTCATGTTAGCAATTAACTATGGTTAAGGGATAATGAAAATGAATAAAGCTCAAAAATAAATACCTGGTAGGAGTGTGTACGTAAAAAACTCAAGGTGCACTGAGTAGTTCCAAATGCAAGGAATCCAGTCAAAAAAAAAACCACTCGCTGGAAAAAATAAAACACCTTAGTGTTGGTTGTTTTATTATTTTTATTTATTATTTTTATTTATTTATATTTTTTAAATAATTAAAACGGGATATAGGACACATGAATATGTTGTAAAGTGTAATGGTGGAATTTGAGTAATCCAACAAGTGTCAACAATGTGTTTTAATTTATCCATGATTTTTCAATTGATTTTTTTGAAATTTAAAATGAATTTTCATGAGGTGAGGTATTAAATTTAGGGTTTTGGCTTCAAATAATACTTTGGCCATTGATGGAAGCATTTTCAATTCAGAAATTATTGGCAAAATAGACAAGGGGATTTGTAAATTTTTAAAAAAATTTGAAAATATTTCTAAATTTTTACCAATTTTTAATGAATTTTGCCTATTTTGCATGTATTTTTGAAAGAATTTTAAAGTTTTGAATTTTTTACAATTTATTTTCTTGAGTTTACACTTTAAAAAATATTCCAAATTATTTCAGCAATGTTGGAAAATTTTTAGGATTTTTTTTTGCTTTTTTTGGATTTGAAAAATTTTTTATAAGTTTTTAGGTGTTTTACGTATATTTTTATGTGTTTTTATATATTTTTCGGGTTTGGAAATTAAAAGGCAGTACCCGAGCTGCGTGTGAACAGTGGAGGATGACTGTGTGTGAACGCCTAGCTGCAACACGCCACCGCACGGACAAATCGGAAGCGCGTCCTCGCGCGTAAACGCCCGCGAGCCACACCCGTACACACACTCACACCGCAAGGGTCACACGGCGTGGGAACAGGGAAGGGAGAGGGGAGGGTTTCTGCGGGTGGAGAGGGGGGGTGGGTGGGAAGGGGGGCTAGAGGGGGGACAAGTGAGAAGGGGTGGGAAAGGGGGCTTGGAAAGGGGTAACTGGGGGTTAGTTAGGGTAACTGTGGGTTAAAGGGGGTGGGTTAGGGGTTAGGCTAACTGGGGTTGGGTAGAGGGTTAAGTGAATTGGGGTTGGGTTAATTTTGGAGGGGGGGCTAATTTTGGAGGGGGGGCTAAGTTTGGAGGGAGCAGGCTAATTTTGGAGGGGAAGCCAAGTTTCGAGGAAGCAAGCTAATTTTGGAGGGAGGGGCCAGGCGGGCAGGAGGGTGGGGGGGAGGAGAGGAGGCAGCAGCCGGAGGGAAGGATGAGGAGGGCGACGACAAGGTGGTGGAGGGGACCCAGTGAGGAGGTGGGGAGGAGGAGGGCGAGAGGAAGGCAGGCTGCGGGCGGGAGAGGGCAGAGAGAAGGAGGCCCAGCGAGGAGGTGGGGAGAGAGGAGGGCGGTAGGAGATGCAGGCGGCGGAGGAGGGCGAGAAGGTGGAGAGAAGGAGGGCAGGAGAGGAACCGCAGTGGCAGGCGGAAGAGGACGGAGAGGAGGCGGGTGGGAGAGGAAGACACGGAGGATGGAGGATGGCGCTGCAGGCGGGGGTGTTGTCGAGGGCACTGGGGGCGCTGGTGAGAAAGAAGGAGGGAGGGAGCGCTCACGGGTGAATTAGGTAATCGTTCTTTTTTTTATTATTTTAAATTTTATTTCGTGTGTGGTTTGTTTTTTTTTCTCCTTGTGTTTTTTTTTTGTTTATGGGTTATTAATGGGTGTTAGTTTTTTTTTTTAATTGTTTGTTTATGTGTGTTGTTTGTGTTTTTTTTTTGTAATGTGGATGTTAGACTTTTTTTTTTTTAAGTGTTGTTTGTTGTTTGGGTTTTTTTTTTTAATGGGAGTTGTTTTGTTAATTATTGTTTTTTTTTAAAAGTGGTGTGTGTTGTTTTTTGGATTTGTTGTTTTTTTTAAATAAAAATAAATTGGGTATGGATGTGAAAAAGGAACACACCTCCGTCCCGCGCGCATGCGCGGAGCGGAAGTTAAAAAATTTGCATTGGCGAGATCAGACGGGGCACGGACGACAACGCGCAAGGCACCGAGGTCACAGGGGCATCTCGAGGCATGTAAAACCAAAAATAGATGCGTTCACGAGCGACACGAGAAACGCGGCCACACGGCAAAAAGGAAGAAAATTTAATAAAACTCAAATCAGACGTCGGATCAAAAAGCCATAAAAAGGAAAAATGTGAGGGGAGACGAGAGGAAGATGATAGAAAAATGTGACATGGGTTTCGGGGCAAAATCAGGGTGTTCACATGGGAAAAACGCAAGAAACAAGCCCGAAAACATACACGAGTATTAATATCAGAAAATCCGCGCATCAGAACGAAGTGTGAAAAGAAGAAAAAATGTGAAAAATAATGTGTTCAACAAGCCTATCACTGAAAAACACAGTTTCGATCAAAATAGGATGCGTTCACATGGGAAAAACCCCAAAAACGAACCCAAAAATGGACAATTAATACGGGAAGAACCGTGCACCGGAATAGAGGATAGTAAAAAGGAAAAATGTCCAAAAAAAAGGGATTCACAGGGTTGGTGCATGAAAACTCAGGTTGGGGGAAATTGGGAGGGATTCAAAAATTAATAACTTTAGAACCGTCTGTCAGGACCTGTTAGGACAGGGGTTGGTAAAAAGGAAAAATGGGTAGTTCAAAAGGACGAACAGGGCTATAAGGTTGGATGTGAGTCTCAGTGAACCTTGGGTGCATTCACATGGAAAAATCACAAAACAAAGAATAAAGGCAAACGGTCAAGGAACAGCTCCGGGGACGGGGTGAAATAGAATGGAGTGGGGAAGGGACCCCATCAGGGTAAAATAAGGTCATGGCGTAGATGCATGATCATAGCAAGGTACATACATGGAGGTATGCAACATAGACGCGCAAGGATGCGTCTCCACACTTAAAACCTTAGCATGAAGAGTAAACCGAACATCAAGGACTAGTACCACACATTAGACCAACCACAAACATTCCCACACTTAAGACATGACCGTCACTGAGAAACAAAAGATGTAGGGTTAGAAGAACTTGGCCCATATTGCCGAGGAGGAATGTCAACTATCGAGGTTGCGTCTTGTATCATTGTTGGCTGCAAGAGGTACCCAGGTGTCTTCACAGCACACGTCCAATGTCCTTCGTGGCAGGGACCACACGGCAGCACCCAGGGAGGTAGCTGGTTGAAGGAATTGCAGAAAATTTGTTGATGACGAGGGATATTGCACTCAACTCACGAGCACTCACATGGAATGAAAGAACAATCACTCGCCCCATTACTAACATCACTCGAGAAAATAATGATGAAAACCCAGATCTCACACCCGGTTTAGGAATCGACAAAGAAATGGTGCAGAGAGAGTATGCCAGGGTGCACAATGAATGATGCATCAGTGCGTCCAACCCGTATGGCATAGGTGCAAGGAGGAAGGCCAAGGAGCCTTGCAGTGCAGTGTACAGAACAGAGTGATGTGTCCTGTGCTAATGGCAGAGACCCATCCCGTGATGGGTGCATCGGAAAACAGAAACGTACCTGACTCCAATGGTCGTAACGTCCCTTAATCCTCACCTCTCGATAATTGATTGAAGAAACATCAGTCACACTCAGCCCACCCTCTGTCTCACGCTCTATTAAAAGATACAGAGGGCAGCCCATTCCTGAAACCCATTGATGTAATCCTCACTGTCACTTATGCAGAGGTTGTATGCCTTGTGCGCATTTGATGGTACAACTGTGCATCTCGTCCTATGCCAGCATACAGTGCAAGAAGGAAGGCCAACGAGCCTTATGGTGCAGTGCATAGGAACAAATCGTGCATTGTGCATTGAGAGGTCCATCCAATGCGTGCAACACTCCGTTCACACATCTCACCTCTCATTTGATTTAAAGGGAAAGACTGGTCACTCACCCCACCCTCTGTCTCACTCTCTGATAGATACAGAGGGCAGCCCATACGCACATCCCCATCGTGTTAGGATGAAAGCTCGCATCACTCAAGGGGTTGGTGATGAAGATCATGTCGGTTGTTGTTGTCATTAGGATCTTGAAGACGAGGCATACCCAGGGAGGCAGCCAACAAATCTCATACTTCAATGACTTGTAAGAAAGATCGTCTCTAGGAAGGACAGACGGACTGATATTGCAGAGACAGTGCACCAAGGGAGGTGGCTTCAAATTACTTGTTAAAAAGGTGCGGCTAGTGAGTCAACTATCCTGAACTACGGAGCATTATCACCTTTTCCACAGTCAGCTTCTCGTCCAAGGGTGTTTCCACCTTTTCTTGGAACGAGACCTGTTATGACAGGGAATTTCTTCCTTTTCTCCCTTAACAGTTTTGTTTGTTTTCCTTTTTTTTTTCTTTTTTTTTCCTTTGTTATTTTTTTTCCATTAAGAAAAAGAATGGTAGAAATACCATGTGTCAAGACCAACGTCGCCACCGTTGTTGGATTCGACGAGAAGAAAACAAGGTCGAGTTGAGATGTTTCTACAAGGGGTTAGCAGAATGAAACCGCCTCATGAGGAGAATCATAAGGGCTATCATAAGCACAATGAGAAGGATAGTGCGACGCCCAAAAGGGGAAGGGTAGGTCGACTGTGATTGTCAAGATCCCCAGGGAGGGAAGTACTTCTTCAGATGATAGCCATTGATAAGGAAAGGATCATCAAAGGCATCAACGGTCTGCACCTAAACAGAGCCATTAGGATTGACAGCAAGTATCTTGTACGGGCCCATCTACCATTGTTCAAGCTTGCCAGGAAACTTGCCAAATCTCGAATCATAGGCTAGGACAAGATCACCTTCTTTGAACTCCTTGTGCTTGATGAAACTATCATGATAGGCCTTGCGTCGCACCTGAGTGGTTTCCATGCACTATAGGGCCATCCGCCGTATCTCATCCAAGCATTCCAAGTGCAGGAGACGGCGTTGTAGTGACTCATCATCTCCCAAGCATTCTTTAACTGCCACTCACAAAGAGGGCAATTCTAGTTCAACAGGGAAGATGGCTTCTATACCATACACTAGTTGGAAAGGGGTGTGTCCTGTAGCTGCCTTATGAGAGGTTCTGTATGCCAAGAGGGCCTCTGTAAGTCGATCGTCCCAGTCACGACGATGTGCGGCAATCATTCTTGTCAAAATCGAGCAGAGGATGTGATTGGTGACTTCAATTTGGCCGATGGCTCTGGGGTAATAAGAAGTGGACTTGCGATGGCAGATGTTATGCAGCTCTGTCAACTCCTCCATGATTTTGTTAAGGAAATAAGTACCTCCATCACTTACCAACTCGAGGGGACTGCCAAAACGGGTGATAATATTCTTGTACATGAATAGGGCTATGATGTTACCATCATCCCGCTTCAAGGCTTTAGCTTCACACCACTTTGTCACATAATCCGTACATACTAAGATATATCTCTTCTACTTCCGTCCGGTGGGTGGATCAATGGGACCCACAAAATCAATCCCCCACTTCCCGAATGGCTTTAGGGGAAGAATAGGTTGCAATGCCATGGCACTTATTTTGGTGGGTTTCCCCATTCGTTGACAAGCATCACATCTCTTGCAGTAATCATATGCATCCTTGTGGAGGGTCGACCACCAGTATCTTGCTAACATAGCCTTCCTGGCTGTCCCTTCTCCTGCGAAGTGTCCACCACATGGTTTGTCATGGTATGCTTTCAATACTATGCCGATTTCATCCCCTGCAACACATCTCCACAATACTTCATCTTTGCCTCTCTTGTACAGTGCACCGCCTAGCAAAGTGTAGGGGGACTGATTCTAACAGAATCTTCTTCCTCTCATGGCTTGAGATGCTAGGAGGATGTTGAGTTGCCAGGAGATTGGTTATGTCTGCATACCAGGAAGTAATTGTTTCAACTAGAAACGAAGAAGCATCAGGAAGGTCAGGATCATCCTGTTCCTCTTCTACAGTTTGAGGGATCCGTGATAGATGATCAGCTAGGACATGGGAACGGCCAGGCTTAGTGACCACTTCAAAATCAAACTCCTAGAATAGGAGAAACCATCTCATCAGTCGTCCTTTAACATCTGGTTTGTTCATCAGGAAGAACAAGGCTTCATGATCCACGTAGAACTTGAAATGCGTTGACAATAGAAAGTGTTGAAACTTCTCCAACGCAAACACCATTGTCATGCACTCAATCTCTGTCATTGTGTAGTTTCGTTCCCTATTAGTGACCTTTTAGCTTGCATAATAAATGGGGTGATCTAATTTAGAGGGGCCCTTTTGACATAGGACAGCACCTAGCCCTTCAACTTATGCATTTGTGTGCACATGGATTTCCTTCGTCCAATCAAGAGGTGCAAAATAGGTACTTGGATAAGGCACTGTTTTAGGGTATTAAAGGCCTCTTCACAGTCACCAGTCCAAAGGAAATCCGCATCTTTCCTTAGGAGCTTGTGCAGAGGAGCTGCCTTGGTTGCAAAATGTGCAATAAATCTTCTATAGTAGCCCACATGGCCAAGAAATCCTCTCAATTGCTTGAGGTTTGTTGGTGCTGTTAAGGCGGCAATCTTCTCAATCTTTGTCAGTTCTGTTCCCTTGTGCAAAGATAATATGGCCCAGAAGAACTCCCGAGGAGACGCCAAAGACACATTTGTCGGGGTTGAGAGAAATCCCATACTCTCGGCATCTGTCAAAACATTGCTCTAGGTATCCCCAGTGCTCATGGATCAAACTATAGACACAAAAGTCATCAAGATACACCACAATGAAATCATGCAAATGATTCTGGAAATCAGCTATCATTACTCGTTGGAAGGTGGCAGGAGCATTACAGAGCCCAAATGGCATCACTCTATAGGCATAGGTCCCCCATTCTATGGTGAAGGTTGTTTTGGATTGATCCTCTTCTACGATTTGGACTTGGTTATATCCGTTGAATCCATCCAAGAGGGAATAGAGCTCATGGCATGCCACTGTATCCAACAGTTGGTCTGTAAAAGGGATAGGGAAATGATCCTTCTTCGTCTTCGAATTGAGCTTCCGAAAGTCCGCACATATTCAAAGTTTCCCGTTCTTCTTGGGTACAACCATAATGGGCGAAACCCATTCACTGTTAGCCACGGGATAAATGAACTCGGCTTCAAGAAGTTTCAATAATTCAGCCTTCACCAAAGTAGAATAACTAGGATTCGTATGCCTTTGTCTTTGCCTTACAGGTTTGGCATCAGGCTCTAGGTCAATGTGATGTTGACATACTGTGGGATCAATCCCCTTTAGGTCTTTGTACGACCAAGCAAACACCTCTAAGTTCTCCTTGAGTAGGTCTCATAGGACCACCAGTTCTCCTTCTAGAAGATTGAGACCTACTTTCAGGTGACGTTCAGTACCGTCAGTATCCAAGAATGTTACTTTCCTTTCACCTTCTACCTCACGGATAAACGTCCCACGGATTGCTTTTGGAAAGAGGTTTGACTCTTTCAAGAGATTAGTATCCTCATCTGATGTTTCGCTAAAACCAGTGCCCTCCATCTGAACAGATGACTCATTTGTCTGTTGAGGTTGCTGGAAGGGTATCAAAGCTTTGTTTGCTTCTATGTGAATGGTAATTTCTTTTGGACTTAGGTATTCATCTTGAGAGGATGCGTCTAGGAATGTCACATAGCACGGATCTTCTAGGGGTCATGGCTCTGAGGGCTTTGGCTTCTGTTGAAAAGGAGCATCATCATCATCTTTTCTCTGGACTGAACAGTCAGGGCGACATGAGCCATTGGTGAACTTAATTTTTATGCTTTCAATCCATTGCTTATACAGATTCTGTATACTTCCTGGTCCATTGGTCAACCCAAATGGAACCATGGTCATTCCATCCAGCACCCTGAGATCTTCAGCCTCTGAGGTCTCCGTAGGGACATCAACAAGATCATCCTCTATCAGAGAAAATTTTTCATCTGCACTTTCATAACCTGCTTCGTTTTCTTCCTCATCATTTTCATCCTCTTCTTCTCGAGGCTTTGTCTCTGCTTCTGTAGAGGCTCTGTAGGAGAAAAACACATCTTCTGCCTCTACATCTACTTCTACTTCTATTACAGTCACTATCTCTATGATTGACTCTGCTTCTGTTACTGCTCTATATCTGTTCTGTCTCTGTTTTGTCTCTGCAACTATCATGTAACAGGGAGAACAATACATCCATGCTTTTATTTCACTGTCAGAGGTAATTTCAGAAGTCAATTCAATTTGAGGAAGGAGGTATTCTTCCATAGACAAGGACTTTGATTCCCTTGGCAATTGGCTTACAGTGCCCACTGTTAGGGATTGTGCCTCTATTTTCTTGGAAAAGATCTATTTAACAGCCTCTTCGTGTACCATCTGTTACCTCTTCCTCTCCTGATGTACCATCTGTTACCTCATTGGAGGAGTCAGTTATGACTTCAATGGATGTGGATCCATTGCCTTTTTGCGATCCATACAACTTTAACACCACTTTGTTGGGTCCTCTGCCTAGGGTTAGGGTTCCTTTGAACCAGTCCATCCTGGCTCTTGCTTCAAAAAGCCAAGGTCTTCCCAACAATAGAGGATATGAAGTCCCATAAGATTTTGGTTTGACCACCAAATATGTCAACCAATAATCTTTTCTTGCAAGGGTTGTTTTTATGTATGGGAGGATGCCCAATGGTTTAATCATGCTTTGATCTGTCAATCTGATAAGCCACTGTGTAGGTTGAATTCCTTGCAACCCTAAGTCCTTCACTGTCACATCTATCATTATGTTTACTGATGAGCCTCCATCAATCAATGCATCTGATATGAAGCATCCTTCTATCCATACACTAATCTCTGGGGTTCCAGGATCTAGGAAGGCATTAGCCACATCTACTTCATTTACAAGTTGCGAGCCTTATTGGTCTTGGTCGTTATTGAAGAAGCGATCCTTAGTCCACGTCTTCTTGTCAAGATGCTTTTGAATTTCTTTCGATAGCTGGGAGACAACATCAGTAACTGTCGGAACGTTAAGTTAGGTTTAAAAGTGTCTAGGTCTTTGACCAAGTCATAATCTTTGATAGGATCCACAGGCTTCTCCAGCCGGATGGGGAATGGGCCTACACCCATTTTCATCTTTCCTTTTTCTTCTAGCAATGGCAGTATCGCCACTTCCTGTGTTTCTGGTGGTGCTTCTGCATTGTCTATCTCCTGGACCTCTGGTCCTATTTTTGACACTGTCTTTGTGACTCTCTATGGCACTGCAGTGCTCTGTACTGCACTGTTCTGTACTGTACTGCTCCATCCCTCTATTGGTAGGTTGAACTTCACAATCTTGGCATGAGAGCTATTTTCATTCTGAACAACTGGTTCCTTCTTCTTAGTGCACGTGATAGCGGAAACTTCCAACTCTACCAAATTGGAGGCAGGCTCTTGTACCTTCTATTGGCTATCAATGCCATTGGCCTTTACAGGGGCTAGAATTGGACAGTCCTTTACAGTGTGGCCTTCTCCTTTGCATTGACTATATAAGGGCTTGTAATCCACAAATTGTCTAGGGTTTTGATAATTCGGGGAGATATGTTCCTTTTCTCCGCACCTGTAACATTCCACCTCTGATCTCTGACCACCTCCAGACTGTCGTCCTCTGTAACTTTGAGAGGGAAACCTCCTTGGACCGAAATTAGGACCAAACTCCCTAGGCTTTGGTCCAATATCCTCTATTGTCATTTTGGATTCTAGCAAGTTGAATCTTGCATTTTCATCCTTCTGTCTTCGTTCGTGCATCTCTTTCAAAGAGCAAATATGCTCTATGTGGTTCTTCCGCAAACAATAGGAACAAAAGCCTCCAGGAATGGTTGGTTTTCGGGTACATTCAGTGGCTAAATGTCCCACTTGATGACACTTTCCGCACCATGTATTAGAGCGCATCACATCTCTTCCAGCTCCCGTAGGGGTGGATATATCGGCGGTATTCACCTACAGCGTCCGTAGCTGATCTGTAATCACGTCCATAAGCTCTTTCTTTATGCTTCCAACTGAGTTGGATAAGTAATCCTTCAGATTTTCACCTCCTGAAGTGCTTATAGTAGGGTTTTGGGAAGCTTCTATAATTACGACATACATTGGTTGGGTCAACCCACAGGGTCCTCTGTTCTGATTTTGATTCTGAGCTCCTCTTGAGACTTGGGGTTGTTGATTCCAGTTTAGGGTTCCACTGTTGTTGAGTCGCCATTGGAGGAATTGTTTGAGGCCACTGTTTTTGTGGTTGAACCATCATTTGGGGCATTGCCGTCTGTGGTGACCACAGTGGATTAGGTGCATTATATTGCGACACTGTTTGCATCTAGGGATAGGGGTAGGGAACTGTCCCTGGGACTGCATTTGGTGGGTATACCATTCCTAGCATGGGAGGAGGTAAGACTCCTCTTCCTGGAGTCATTGATAGCCTTGCTTCAACTTCATCATACAATCTTGCACCTTCCACTGCAACTTGCAGATTGACTGATCTTCTCAATTCCACAAACTTGCGAACTTCTGATTGTAGGCCTCTGAGAACACTCCTTTCTGAATACCTTCGTCCAAATGATGGTTGGTCCATCTCTTTAGGATGGATTCCATTCGTGAGACATAAGCTTCTACTCTTTCTCTAGAGGACTGACTTATGTTCATGAACTCCTCTCCGCTATTCAAAACCTTCACATCTGAATCTAGTGAGGAATGCCAACTTCAGGTCGTCCCATGTGCCAAAAGTTCCTGCTGCTTGTCTCTGATACCACTGAAATGCCGCGCCCTTGAAAGTGGCGGGGAATATTGCTAACCAATGCTCAGAGGTTCTGGCATTGTTAGCCACACATGCTACCATGAATTCTACTACATGAAGATCGGGGTCTTCATTGTACTCTCCCTTAAAAACTGGCAATGGGACTACATTTGATGTCTTGTCATCAATATTTCCAGGACAAATCTGACTAGGAAGGGGACCTTGAGTCGCCATGGGGACTTCTGTAAAGAGTGCTTTTAGGGCATCAAAGGAGGCTTCTGCTGCTAGCTCGTTCTCAGCTTTGATTTTTTCCTTCTCTCTTCTCACGTACCTCTAGACTCATTCTAACGCTTGCCTCTTGATTGTGTCATTCATTAGGGGCTTGGCTCCAACCAGTTGATCTGTACTCAACAAATAGAATTAGAGAGATCTTCAGTCTCTGGAGGGTTCTCTAGCCAACATCTCTTCTACTTCCTTCTTTTCAACATCTCTGAATTCGGCTTTTAAACCACTACAGAGGGGGAGATATTCCGTTCTGAAAGTATCAAAACTCATTCTTCTTAGGATCGTTGTTGTGCCATTATAATAATGCCATCTTCTAAGGGTTTCAACAATGTATGTTGTGAAAAACACTCTGTCTATCAACTTCCAATGGGTTACTAATTGGACAAATTGTCAGTGCATCAAGCATCCCATGTATCTTGCTATTGAGCATCCACGAACAAATTCCAACTCTTTTCCTTCTTGTTTTCGTGAACCTCCATAGACCATGACTCCTGAAGCTTCTTCACAATCTCCCACTTGATGATGTCAGGAAACTTCTCAATGAATGCCAAATCTTCCATGGATAGTCATTCTCTCTACTTCTGCTCTTTAGTTTGTTCCCAAACAATTTTCCACCAAGATGCAAGTTTATGCTGCTTTAACAAGAAGAGGAAACAGTCCACCACATAGACCATGCCTCATAATGGTAATATGTTTTCGCCATTATGGAATGAACTTCTTGTGGAAAGTGGCTTTGATAATGAGAATCTCCAACTCTTCAGTGGAAGAAGAAACTTTGCAAACATCCATTGAATTCTCCTCTTCTTGGCAATGCCATTTCCTTCATTTTCAGCCTCTTCTTATGCTTGTTGATTGCAAGTTTTCCTTGGCTGCGCACCAAAAACATGAAGCCCCAAAAGGAACACCAAGGAAAAGGGGATTCTACTGCAAGAAAATCTATCTTGTAACATCAACAAGCTTTTATTTCATTCTTTTGATGACCAAAACAAAGAAAACAACAAATCTTCACGCAGCATCATAGTAGATATCTCCCACGGATTTGATAGAATCAATCATAATCTTCAACATCTTCATAGAATCCATCTATATAACAAGAAACACAAAAGAATACACCATTTTTGAATGAAAATCAATCACACAATATTCATCTTCAATGTCTTCATAGTTTTCTCTCTCAATCTCTCATATACTGTTACATTGTTTTGATAGAATTGCCTTTCTCTCTCTCTCTCTCTCTCTCTCTCTCTCTCTCTCTCTCTCTCTCTCTCTCTCTCTCTCTCTCTCTCTCTCTCTCTCTCTCTCGTACATCATCTCCTCACTACAATACTCTCATAATGACTCTCAATAATCCTTCTTAGGTCGTGAATGCACCTCCCAAGAGGTATGTCTGATGTGAAGAGTCGCCAGAGCCACTACAGTGTCTCTTTATAGCTCACTACTGTCATTGTCACTTTGTCTTCTCTTCAGTCTTCAGTAGCTGCTTCTTCCAATTGTTTTAGCTCTTTTGAACTTAGATTCATCCTTTCCAAAAGTTAGAAAACTTTTTCAAAGTCACACATACTTTCTACAGAACACTTACAGAATATCTACAAAACAGTACAGTACATGACCAGAGCAGATACAGAACAGTTACAGAGCAGAGACACAGACTCTACAGAAGGTTTACAGAGGGTTACAGAAGGTCATCAGAACCTCATAACTCATACTAAAACCATTCCAAACTATCAAAAACTATTCAATAGGCTTTCAAAAAATTTTAATCTTCATCAATCATCAATCCATGCTTCATACAGAAGAAAATTAGAACAAAACAGAAGCTATACAGAAGGTATACAGAACCACTCATCAGAACCTCAACAAAACCTATCAGAACATCACAAAGCTTCATATCTCCACTAAAAATCATCATGAACTTCCAGAACATAATCAATGTCATCCAAAACACTTTTAAACACTTCAATCAACAACCGTACATCACTCTAAATCCATCAAAAATCAATCATTCAGACCTCAAAAACAACAAAAATAAGTTAAAATTTTAGTCTTTTTCCACTCTCAACAGGGCTTCAATTCTCTCTTCTTGCCCTCTCCAACTACAATTGTTTCTTCAAATCCTCTTGCTTGGATGGCTTGAAAACCTCTTCGCTCTCTTTCCTCCTCCAATTGATGGTGCTTCCTTTAGATTTCAAATCCATATTGGAAATATTGATGGCAAGCCAGTGAATGTAGTTCCGTTGCCCATCTTTAAGGGAGAGTACAATGAAGACCCTAATCTTCATGTAGCAAAGTTTATGGTAGCATGTGTGGCTAACAATGCCAGAACCCCTGAGTATTGGTTGGTGATATTCCATGCCACTTTGAAAGGGGCAGCATTTCAATGGTATGAGAGACAAGCAGCATGAACTTTTGGCACATGGGATGACTCGAAGTTGCCCTTCCTCCTAAATTCAAGCGTGGAGGTTTTGAAGAGCGGATGCGAGAGGAGTTTATGAACCTAAATCAGTCCTTTGGTGAACAAGTAAAAGCCTATGCCTCATGAATGGAATCCATACTAAAGAGATGGACCAACCATCATGGAGCCCCAAGAGGAACACCAAGGAAAAGGGGATTCTACTGCAAGAAAATCTGATGTGAAGAGGCACCAGAGCTACAATACTCTCTAATAACTCTCAAATAATCCTTCTTAGGTCGTGGATACACCTCCCAAGAGGTATGTCTGATGTGAAGAGGCACCAGAGCTACTACAGTGTCTCTTCACAGCTCACTACTGTCACTATCACTCTAGTCTTCTCTTCAGTGTTTAGCAGCTGCCTCTTCCATTTGTTTTAGCTCTTTTGAACTTAGATTCATCCTTTCCAAAAGTTAGAAAACTTTCCCAAAGTCACACATACATTCTACAGAACGCTTATAGAAGATCTACAGAACAGCACAATACAATACCAGAACAGATACAGAATAGAGACAGAGGCTCTACAGAAGGTTTATAGAGGGTTATAGAAGGTCATCAGAGAACAGTAAATCCTCATAACTCATACTAAAACCATTCCAAACTATCAAAAACTATTCAATAAACCTTCAAAATATTTCAACCTTCATCAATCATCAATCCATGCTTCATACAGAAGAAAATCAGAACAAAACAGAAGCTATACAGAAGATATACAAAACCAATCAGAACCTCAATAGAACCTATCAGAACATCACAGAGCTTCATTTCTCCACTAAAAATCATCATGAGCTTCCAAAACATAATCAATATCATCCAAAACACTCTCAAACACTTCCATTAACAACCATACATCACTCTAAATCCATAAAAAATCAATCATTTAGACCTCGAAAATAACAAAAATCAGTCAAAATTTCAGTCTTTTTTCACTCTCAACATATCCCCACACTTAGAAAGGAAGTGTCCTCACGACCTAAGGCAAAGAAGAATATAAGTTCACTAAAGAGCTCAATTTTGATCTTCTGCAGTATCTTCAATAATCACTCCAAAGCACGACCCCAACTTATCACCTGTATCTCTAGAAAAATACTTCTAAAGGGAAACTTCATTATTCATTAACACATCTAATAAACAATTAAAAGTCATAACAAATTTGTAAAGGATATAAAAGGTTCTTCATCTTTCCATCATAGGCGTACCATCCACTATCAATAGTTGAAAAGAGCTCTCGAACAAATTATTCAACCAGCACGAACTCATCACATACAAATTATTACAACACACACACAAACACTAACACAACCATCTGAATGACACCTCCAAAAATAGATATATATCATTAAGAATCATCCAAAATACATTGCAAAGGCATCAATGAAGGTGATCCCTTTTGAAGGCTTGGTGGTTTCAAAAACGATCCATGGAAAAGGACTCATCCACAAATGTCTTGGGAGGATTTTGAAAGAACTGAAAGCAACACATCCTTTCTAGCAAAACAAGTTATCTACTAGGTAGACATAGGGCATGAAAATATAGGATATCCAACTGTTGAAAATCAATGTTCACATTGACATTCATACAAAGCTTGGGAATGGCCCTTTGATCGTTATGGGAATGCCTATGCATATATGCTAAATACTAAACAAAATGAGCTGTCAATCTCACTGACGGATCTAGATATTGTGAATATTGGTGAGAAAAATGGAGGTAATTCTAGTATGCTTGATAGCAGTTGTCAAGTTCCCTGGAATTAATGGCCAGTTAATCTGTGGTCCCGTGTGAGAATCAGTTGAGCTCCATCCTCTTCTTCTTGGAATCCGCTGATCAAATCCTTCGTACCCACTAACCAACTGAGGGGGTTGAGAAATAGAAGTGGCAGGAGACGAAAGTGGAATAAGTAAAAGAGGATGAAGAGATGGGTAGGCAAAATCATAAAAGGAGAAATAAGCTAAAGAAGGAGTGGCTGAAAATTTAAGTGAATCACTTAGGAAAGGTGTCAATTGATAAGCAGGAAAAGTAGAAGGTATATGAATAGATGGAGAAGGACATGGTGAAGAAGGGGGGAAAACTCGATCTTCAATGAAAGAACAATAGGTAAATATAGGAATTTGAGGAAAACCCTGAGGTTGGAAAAGGAGCCGTAAGATAACTGCTGAGTTGGTTTGATAAAGGGAAAGATAAGCATCATAGTGATGGGCCATTTGTTGATAGTACAATAGGCTAGGAATAGAGGGACCTAAAACAGATCGTCTATGATAGGTATCAAAGAAGGATGAATCAAATGGATAGTACTTGGAAAGATAAGCTAGGAGATCCACCCTCAATTGGTTAGTGATTTGCACATAAGTAGAACTTGTATTTTGACGTTGGTTCACGACTACAGAATCAATCATTGAATGCCATGAAGTGCCAGGGCAAGTAGCCACTTTAGAATAATAGCACTGGAACATGTCATATATTCTCAACTCCAAATAGTTGACATATAAAACAGCTTGTAAGACCACATCCCCCACATACCAAGCCAAATCTACATCATCTGGAATCAACAGATCACCTCATAGATACATGTAAGACAGCAACATGATATCCGTCATCACAGAATCTTCAAATACCATACAGACCACTTCTGTCAGCAAATCAGAAGACCAAACCATCCTTTGGAAGAGGAAGATCCATCGTTGAAAGCTTCATATAGAAGGCCAACTTCTACAACTGATAGTGGACAAAAAAAGAATGGTCCGGAGGAACATACTCCTGAAAGTGCTCAAATGTAGACCATAACAAATCCATCCTAGACTGCAATCTTTCCACTTTATCTTGAAACAATGGACATAATGTGGCCTGTCTCTAGAGAACTGCCAAGTCCTACTGAGATATAGAAGGAATCATAGGGACCTTGGGGCTTGGAGGAATGGACCGTGACTGCGTCAATTGGTCTTGCAACTGCTTAATCTGGGAAGCTTGTGATTCCAATGTATTATGAGCAGTCTGCAAAGGTGAGAGTTTCACATCTAAAAGAGTCTTGAACTCTTGAGCTTCCTTGGACATTTTCTCTTTCTCTTCCGAAACTCTAGTGACCTCTAACTGAGCTTCTTGCTAACTGAATCTTCAAATAAGATATTTCTTCTCTCTGGGTGTCAATCATTTGGGTCTGCTGCTCCATCTTCTTAAACAGATCAGCAAGAGTGTCTTTAGCAGAGGCTAACTCTGTGGTTGTCTTATGCAACTAGTCTTTGGATTGCATCAATTCTTCATAGAAAGAAGCATATAACTGTTGAACACAAGCTATCACTGAGAGTTCAATAGAACTCTGGATTTAGTGAAGGAACTGATATTTCCAAAGAACCCTCTCGATGTCCCCTGAATAAATTGTTGCATGTGAGGTAGGCAGAGAGGTCACTGCCAGAAGTAGCAGGAACTATAACTGAAGGAATGATTGAGGGAGTTTTATCTGCCACACACTTCAGGCGCTTCCGCTAAATGACCAATGGAGGAGGGGAATCAATATCCTCTATCTCAATAGGTTCTGACTCTTTTGAAGGTCGTGGGGGAGGAACTGGATCAGATGGAGGAGGTGGTAGCACACCCTTCTTAAGGCCTGAGTATGTCAAGAAAGCATATAAGTAGGAACCATAAGTGACATTTGTGACATTTTCTCTAGTCACTTTGACAAAATGTTGGTCCATCTTTGTAAGCACGTAAGTACTCCAATCAATAGCCACCCCTTTTAACACCATCCTGATGAGATGGTGTTTTGGCAGGCATAAACCTATCTTGGAGAAATTGGCAGACTAGCTTCCAAAGAGGATCAGTGATCATGGAAAAAGACACTCCTAAAGTGTTAATCACTTTCTTGACATCCAGAACCTCTTTAGTCTGCTTCTATAATAGCTTGAAAATCTCAACATTGGAGAATAATTGTCTAGTTGTAACAAAGGGTTCTCCTTTGTAGGGAAGAGACAAAGCCTTCCCTAACCCTCGGGGTGTCAAGACCATGGAAGCACCATGAACCAGGCCCGACTTCTTACTATATAATTCAAGAAACTCATCACACAAGGATGGATCATCTGGAATCAATGGGAGTGAAGCAGCCACGAAAGTTGCAAGTCCTACTTTCACTATAGGCTCAAAAGCCAGTAGGAAAGAATAATCCCTACTGATCAACGGGACATACTGGATAGGAGGAGAAGCGTGAGGTGCCATTCAGATGGAAAACACACACACCACAAACACAGACAATCACAAAGAATGCCTGCAAAACAACAAAATAGCTATCAAAAAGAAATCTAGCAAAAGAAGGGCACACGCAGACGTAACTAACCAATTTACCACCCCAAACAACCCACATCCTAGAAAAATTCGGCATAACCTCTACATATCTGCAATCGAAAACTTCATGCGATGCAACAAACAAGCACCCAAGACCCCGTATCAGGCAAAAAAGAAAAAAAAACTACAAACCGCACCCCTAATTGTATCACACAAGCAAACCATAATACCATAAAAACTTAATCAAGACCTAACCATAACTTTAACCAACAATTTCAACATAAAGGACTATATGTGCCCATCCCACGAAGCGTGTTTATTAAAAGGGAAAAAAGTGCAGTGAGGGGAATTATTTTAATGAAGGATTCATTTTAAGAAATTATTAACAATGGGTGAAATTTTATTAGGTTATAAACCTTAATAAGAAAACGGCAATTCATCCTTAAAATTTTAATTTCAATTTATTAGGGTGAAGCGGTGCTTTAACGAAACCCGGACTGCGATACCCAGATTGGGGTCTCTAAATGCAAATTTATTAATTAAAAATTAATGGTGATGTGGACCGCTTTTTTGCCAGCACGTACTTTCTTTGTGACGGCTGGTTCATTTTTTATTAAAAATTAAAGTGCCTCTGAAGCGCACGTGGTGCGTACAAAGTGAATAGTTGGTTGATTTTAAGTTAGTAGAAAAATGTGTGTTTAGCGTGAGCGCATGTGAAAAAGTGAGTGAATAAAGTTTATTTTAAAAATTAAATGTGGTTAAGGGATGACCAAAATAAATAAAGCTCAAAAAATAGATACCTTTGGTAGGGGTGTGTATGCAAGAGACTGAAGACGCACTAAGTAGTCCCAAATGCAAGGAATCCAGCCAAAAAAGTAAAACCACTAACTGAAAAAAATAATGCACCTTAATGTTTTTGTTTTATTTTTATTTTTTATTATTACATTTTTTATTTTTCTTCTTTTTTTAAATTCTAATTTAGGTTTTTTTTTCATTTTCTACATTATGTGTTTTTTTTTCTTTTTTTCTTTTTTTTTAATGATTAAAACGGGATATATGACACATGAATATGTTGTGAAGTGTAAGGGTGGAATTCCGGCAATCCAACAAGTGTCAACAATGTGTTTGAATTTATCCATGATTTCTCAGTTGATTTTTGGAATTTAAAATGAATTTTCATGAGGTGAGGCATTAAAAGTAGGGTTTTGGCTTCAAATAATACTTTAGCCATTTATGAAAGAATTTTCAATTAAGATATTATTGGCAAAATGGGCAAGGGGGTTTGTGAAATTTTTGGAAATGTTTCTTAATTTTTACTAATTTTTAATGAGTTTTGCTCATTTTGCATATATTTTTGGAAGAATTTTAAAGTTTTGAATTTTTCGCAATTTATTTTCTTGAATTTCCACTTTAAAAAATATTCCAAATGATTTTAGCAATGTTGAAAAAGTTTTAGAATTTTTTTTGTAATTTTTTTATTTCAAATTAATTTTTGAAAGTTTTTTTAGGTGTTTTATGTTTATTTTTATGTATTCTGCGTGTGTGGAAATTAAAAGGCGGTACCCGAGCTGCATGCGAACAACGGAGGATGACTACCTGAATGGCTGACTGCAACACACCACCGCACGAACGAATCGGAAGTGCGTCCTCGCGCGTGAACACTTGCTAGCACACGAACACGTGCGCGCACAATGGAGGAACAAGGGAGAAAGAGGGGCAGAAGGGCAAAAGCAGGGGCTACACGGAAAAACAATGGTTAGAAGAAGGGTAATGTGGCGTGGATAATAACCGAAGGTAATTAAATTAGGGGAGTAACGGTAAAGTTAGTAAGGTAAATAAATTAGGTGAAATTAGTAAGATAAAGCAGTTAAGTGAAGTTAGTAATTTAAGTCAATCAGGTTAAGTTAGTGATTTAAGTTAATTAGGTTAACTTAATACCCTAAGTTAATTAGGTTAACTTAATGTGCTAAGTTAGCGATTAGGTTAGTGTTATAAGTTAATGATTAGGTTAGTAATGTAGGTTAATGATTAGGTTAGTCGGTTAAGTCAAGGTAGGTTAAGGGGTACTAACTAGGGGAGGGAAGGAGGTGGAGGAGAGGAGGGGAGGAGGTGGAGGACAGCGCAGGCGGGGGAGGAGATGGAGGAGGTGGAGAAGGGAAGGAGGTGGAGGTGGAGATGGAGGTGGTGGAGGACAGCGCAAGCGGGGGAGGAGAGGAGCGGAGATGGAGGAGGTGGAGGTGGAGAGGGGAAGGGGAGGAGCGATGGTGGGGGAGGAGAGGAGGAGGTGGAGGAGAGAAGGGGAGGAGCACTGGCAGGGGAGGAGATGGAGGAGGTGGAGGGAAGGGGAGAGCGCTGGCGGGGGAGGAGATGGAGGACACAAGGCGGCACGAAGGAGGGGAAGCAGTCGAAGGGATGAAGGGATATGGCGGCGGCGTTTGAGGTAGCGGCGGTGTCTGAGGGAAGCATGGGAGAGGAGAGAGGTTGAGAAGGAGGGGATGACGGGGTTGCGTGGCGGGGAGGAAGGAGGGAGCTTGCGTGGGGGAAGAAGGAGAGGGAGGGTGCATTCAACCGTCAGGTACGTTTGCCCCCCCTTTTTTTTTTCTTGCTCTTGTCTTTATCAATGTTCTTTTTAGTTGTCGAAGTTTGTTTGTTTCTTTGTTTTTTTAAAAAAATTAATAATGTGGGTGTGGTTGGGGTGTGTTGGTTTTTTCTTTATTTATTTTTAATTATATATTTGAATGTGGGTGGTTTTTGGTTTTGTTTTTTTTTTTCTTAATTAAAGAACACGAGAAACACGGCCACATGGCAAAAAGAAAGAAAATTTAATAAAACCCAAACCGCATGTCGGATCGAAAAATTGTAAGAAGGAAAAATGTTTCGAGAGATGAGGGGAAGATGATGGAAAAATCCAACACCGGGTCCGGGGCAAAATCAGGGTGTTCACATGGAAAAAATGCAAAAAACAGGCCCGAAAAAAAATTCGTGTATTAATATCGGAAAATTCGCACATCGGAACAAAGTGCAAAAATAAGTAAAATTGTGCAGAACAATGTGTCCTACTCCTATCATGGAAAAACACAGTTATGATTGAGATAAGATGCATTCACATGGGAAAAACTCCAAAAACGAGCCCGAAAATAGACTCGAAAATTAATATAGGAAAAAACGTGCACCGAAATAGAGGACTGTAAAAAGGAGAAATGTCTAGAAGAAAGGGATTCACATGGCTGATGCATCAAAACTTAGGTTGGAGAAAATTAGGAGGGGTTCACAAGGGAAAAACACACCCAAAAACACTCGAAAAAATTAATAACTAAAAATCTGGCAGCCAAAAGAGGGGGGAGAAAAAAGGAAAAAGTGGGGGAAAGGCTGGTAAGACACGACTGTCAAGTTAAACTGGAATTATGGTGCAAATAGGCAGGTTCACATGGAAAAATGTAAAAAATAAGCACGAAAAGAGCTCGAAAATCCGTAAAATTTAAGAACAGATGAACCGTGTATCAGAATGACATGGAGTAAAAAGAAAAAATATTAGGGGGAATGGGTAGGACAGGGGTGGCATAGCAGATCAGGGTTCTGAAGCAATAAGGACGCGTTCACATGGAAAATTGTCCAAGTTACAAGAATTGCTTCAAAAATTAATAACTTAAGAACCGATTGTCGGAACAGGGGTTGATAAAAAAAAAAATGGGCAGTTCGAAGGGACAAACACGGTTATAAGGTTGGATGTGAGTTTCAGTGAACGTAGGGTGCGCTCGTATGAAAGAGCGTGAAAACAAAGGACAAAAATAAATAGAGGAGGAACGACCCCAAGGGAGGGAGGAAAAGTAGACGGGGGATAGGTAAGGGACCCCATCAGGGTAAAATGAAGTCATGGCAGAGATGCATGATCATAGCTGAGTATATGCATGGGGGTATGCAGCATAGACGCGCAGGGACGCGTCCCCACACTTAGAACCTTAGCAGGAAGGGTAAACCAAACAAGGACCTAGTACCCCACATCAGACCAACCACAAACGTCCCCACACTCAAGACATGACCGTCACTAAGAAACAGAAGCTGTAGGGTTAGAAAAACTTGGCCCATATTGCCGAGGGGAGTAATGTCAACTATCGAGGTTGCGTCTTGCATCATTGTCGACTGCAAGAGGTACCCAGGTGTCCTCACAGCACATGTCCTTCGTGGCAGGGACAACGCGGCAGCACCCAGGGAGGTACCTGGTTGAAGGAATCGCAGGAAATTCGTCGATAACGAGGGATATTGCAATCAATCCACGATCACTCAAATGGATTGAAAGAACAGTCACTCGCCCCATTACTAACATCACTCAAGGAAATAATGATGAAAACCCCAAGCACACACCCTGTTTAGGAACCGTCAAAGGAATGGTGCAGAGGGAGTATGCCAAGGTGCACAATTAATGGTGCATCAATGCGTCCAACCCTGTCTGGCATAAGTGGAAGCAGGAAGGCCAAGGAGCCTTGTAGTGTAGTGTACAGAACAGAGTGACGTATCCTGTGCTGATGGCAGAGACCCATCCCGTGGGTGCATAGGGAAACGAAAACGTACCTGACTCCAATGGTCGTGACGTCCCTCAATCCTCACCTCTCGATAATTGATTGAAGAAACGCCAATCACACTCCGCCCACCCTTTGTCTCACACTCGATTGAAAGATACAGAGGGCAACCCATTCCTAAGACCCATTCATGTAATCCTCATTGTCACTTGTGCAGAGGTTGTATGCCTTGTGCGCTTTGATGGTGCAACTATGCATCCCACCCTGTGCCGGCATACAGTGCAAGAAGGAAGGCCAGGGAGCCTTATGGTGCAGAGGTTGTATGCCTTGTGCGCTTTGATGGTGCAATTGTGCATCCCACCCTGTGCCGGCATACAGTGCAAGAAGGAAGGCCAGGGAGCCTTATGGTGCAGTGCACAGGAACAAATCATGTGTTGTGCATTGAGAGGCCCATCTTGTGGGTGCAACACTCCGTTCACACATCTCACATCTCATTTGATTTGAAGGGAAAGACTGGTCACTCACCCCACCCTCTGTCTCACACTCTGTTGAAAGATACAGAGGACAGCCCATACGCACATCCCCATCCTGTTAGGATGAAAGCTCGCATCACTCAAGGGGTTGGTGATGAAGATCATGACATCTGTTGTTGTCATCAGGATCTTGAAGACGAGGCGTACCCAAGGAGGCAGCCAACAAATCTCATACTTCAATGACTTGTAAGAAGAGTCATCTTTTAAGAAGGGCATACGAACTGATATTGCAAAAATAGCACACCAAGAGAGGTGGCTTCAAATTACGTGCTGGAAAGATACTGCTAGTGAGTCAGCTATCCTGAACTGCGGGGTGTTACCACCTTTTCCACAGTCAGCTTCCCGCCCAAGGGTGTTTCCACCTTTTCTTGGAACAAGGCGTGGTATGACAGGGAATTTCTTCCTTTTCTCCCATAACAGTTTGTTTGTTCTTGTTTTGTTTTTTTCTTTTTTCTTTTTTCTTTTTCTTTTCTTTTCCTTTTTCTTTTCCTTTTTTTTGGTAAGAAAGAAAATGGTAGAAATACCATGTGTCAGGACCAACCTTGCCACTATTGTTGGATCAGACGAGAAGATAACAAGGTCGGGTTGAGATGTTTCGGCCAGGGATTAGTAGAACGAGACTGCCTCATGAGGAGAATCATAAGGGCTATCAGAAGCACGACGAGAAGGATAGTGCGACGCCCAAAAGAGAAAGGGTAGGTTGACTATGATTGTCAAGATCCCCAAGGAGGGAAGTACTTCTTCAAACAATAGCCATTGATCAGGAAAGGATCATCAGAGGCATCAATGGTCTGCACCTGAACAGAGCCATTAGGATTGACAACAAGTACCTTGTACGGGCCCATCCACCGTCCAAAATCTCAATATGCATAACTCGCACTGTTCAATGTCTAATAAGCGTACAAAGATGCTCCCACTAGCACAAAAGCCGTAACTGTTAAGCAAATAAGCTCAAACAAAGCATGTAAGAGTAGCAGTGATGGAGTATCTAAGATCATACATCAGTAAGACATCCAAAGCATATGAGTCGTCAAGTATCCAATGATAGCATCCAATGTCATGAAGACAATCCCAATCACCAATCTCTGATGAGCCAAAACAAGACCAAAATAAGCTCCAGATTATCCAAAATCAAGCCCAAACAAAGCTCTAGTAGCATTCAAGTCCAAGCAATGTAACTAGCATGTGTAGGTAACATAAGAATCAAACATGTACCAACGGGTCATACATAGACCATAGGTGTAACCTCTGTCACAAACCATGCCAATGTAGACTAATGCAAAGTAAATGCCAACTAATACAGAGCTCAAACAAGGCTCAAAATACATTCTAGAACCATCTAAAGCATTTGCCAACCTTCATTTGCATCCCAATAGTCATATGAAACACCTGGGAAGTACCAAACCAATAGGCAGAGCATAAAGTGACTAAATAAGGTTCAACCCTAGAGTGTACAACAGTGATTTATTGTGTAAAAATGAGTATTTCATGCCACTAAATCAGCTCCAAATGATAGCCAATGAATAGGCATACATTCCCCTAACATTTGGGGACCATTCGAGACCAAAATCGAGTATCAAATGTCAATGCTATCCAAGTATAAACATAAAGTGCTGATGTAACACTATTTGTGGCTACCTGTGGACTATGGAAAATAGTCTTGGATTGAGGTCAATCAGTCCACAAATCAATGCCAATGATAAACCACCAATGCTGAGTATCAAGGGGGTGTTCCCAAGTGCCAAATGAAGTATTTTCAAGCTGCCAATGAGTGCCAAAGGAGGGCTGAAGTAAAAAAAAAAAGAAGAATTTTTGTAGGTCTTCAAGTTGGTGCAAACAAGGCTGATATTGCTGGGTATGTTGCTGGTCCATGTGGCATTAATGGGGTGGAAGGGGGGACTCAATTAGGGCCTAAACAAGGCCTACACAAAGCCTTGTCAAGCCTAATCAAGCAGGAGCCAGGATATGAAATGGGGGAGCTCCAATGGTTGGAGCTATGGCAGCCCGTTCCTGTTGTACCTTGCAAACTAAAATAAACACTCAAAAGAATGCTTCAATACCTCTGAAGGAATGCCCTGAGGGTGTCCAAATGGGCCATGAGTGATCGGAGCTCGAAGGAGTTGAATATGGTCGCCGGGAGAATGCACGAATGGTGTAGGGATTCAATGGGATGCTGATGGAGTCAGAAACCATGCTTGAGTGCTCAAGCAACCATACTTGGATATCAGTTGAAAGGTGAGAAGGATCAAAGCTTACATGGGAGAGCTATGGCAGGAGAGCAAGAACAAGAGAGAGAGAGAGAGAGAGAGAGAGAGAGAGAGAGAGACTCACAATGTGGGAACTCCAACAATCACAATGTGTGACCATCCTTCCCTTTATTCATCTCTCACTAAAAGAATAAAGAATAGAGTGATGGTGATGGGCCGTGCCACCTGTAGTGTGTAGGCACAAATACTGTCAGTGTAGTAATACACGGGTGGCTAGACGGAGGTGCCTTTACCCCCATCACATCGGCCTTATTCATTAGGAAGGACAGGGCTTCATGGTCCACGTAGAATTTGAAGTGCATCGACAGTAGGTAGTGTTGGAACTTCTCCAAGGCAAACACCATAGCTAGACACTCAAGCTCTATCATTGTGTAGTTTCATTCTTTGTCAGCTACTTTTTGACTTACATAATAGATCACTTGATCTAACTTCGAGGGGCCCTTTTGGCATAAGACTGCACCTAGGCCTTCAACTGATGCATTAGTGTGCACATGGAACTTCTTCATCCAATCAAGAGGTTGAAGGATGGGTGCCTCAATCAGGCACTATTTCAGGGTGTTGAAAGCCTCATCACAATTAGTGGTCTATGTAAACTGTGCATCTTTTCTCAAGAGTTTATGCAAAGGGACTACCTTTGTCGCAAAGTGTGCAATGAATCTTCTGTAATAACCTACATGGCCAAGGAATCCCCTCAATTGTTTGAGGTTGTTGGTTGGTGCTATTAAGGCGAAAATCTTCTCAATCTTGACAGGATTTGTTGATATCCCATGTGCAAAGACAATGTGGCCTAGAAGAACTCTTGATGAGATACCAAAGAAAAATTTGTCAAGGTTGAGAGAAATCCCATACTCTCAACATCTGTCAAAGCACTGCTCTAGGTATCCCCAATGATCACAGATTAGGCTATAGACCAGAAGTCATCTAGGTATGCCTCAATGAAGTCAAGCAGATGGTTTTGGAATGTAGCCATCATCACTCGTTGGAAGATAGCAGGGGCATTACAGAGCCCAAGTGGCATCAATCTGTAAGCATAGGTTCCCCACTCAATCGTGAAGGTCGTTTTAGATTGATCTTCTTCTGCGATCTGGACTTGATTATATCCGTTGAATCCATCCAAAAGGGAATAAAACTCATAGCCTACCAATGTGTCCAACAGTTGGTCTATGAAAGGGATAGGGAAATGATCCTTCTTCGTTTTGGAATTCAACTTTTGGAAATCCACACATATTCGCAACTTTTCATTCTTCTTGGATACTACCACAATGGGCGAAACCCATTCACTATTGGATAAATAAACTCAGCTTCAAGGAGCTTTAGTAATTTGGCCTTCACTAAGGCTGAGCAATTTGGATTCATGTGCTTCTTTCTTTACCTTATAGGCTTGGCATCAGGCTCTAAGTCGATGTGATATTGACATACTATGGGATGAATCCCCTTTAGATCTTTGTACGACCATGCAAACATATCTAAGTTCTCCTTCAGTAGGTCATGCAGGACCAATAGTTCTTCTTCTTGAAGATTTATACCCACCTTTAGGTGATGTTCAATACCTTCAGCATCCACAAACGTTAATTGCTTTTCCCCGACCACTTCGCAGATGAATGTCCCATGGATTGCTTTTGGGTAGAGATCCGTGGGTAGAGATCGGACTCCTTCAAGGGAGTGGTCTCCTCTTCTGATGATTCATTGGAACCAACCCGAACCAACTTCCCCCTTTAGTGGAGGTTTAACTCGCTCTTTGGGAAGCTAAAAGGGTATCATTGCAGTTTTAGGTTTGGTTAGAGGATTGGCTCGAAGACTCATCTTTCGAGAATACATCCAAGAACATCATATAACATGCACCTTTTGCATTCTGTTTGAGATGCTGAACTAATGGTTGTTGGCAAGGTGTATTCTCATCATCTTCTCATGAGAGGGGTGGATTAGGGTGGCAAGAACCATTGCTGAAAGAAGGCTTATTCTTCTTAATCCATTTCTTATAGAGGTTTTGCTTATGACATGACTCATTAATTAGTCCAAAAGGTATCATAGTCATTCTGTCGAGCAGAAAGGGATCTTTTGCTTTTGAGACTTCAGGAACTTCTTACTCATCTTTGGCTTCTGCAAGGAGGAGGATAGACTTGTCTAGCTTGTTTTCATAGTCTTCTTCTGCATTGTTATTTTTGTACTCTTCAGATTCTATTTCTACCTCTGTGGGGGCTCCGTAAGAGAAGAATAGACTCTATGTTATGTCCTCTATCTCTCCTTCTATGTTTGCCTCTATCTATGTTTCTGTCACAGCCATGTAACATGGAGAACAATACATCCATGCTTCTATCTCGCTATCAGAGGTGATTTTAGAAGTCAATTCGGGTTCAGGCAGGAGGTATTCACCCATTGACTTAGCTTCTTTCGGCAGTCGGCTTACATTGCTCACTATCAGGGACCCTGCCTTTGCTTTCTTGGGAAAGATCTGTTTGACGGCCTCTTCATCTCTTGATGTGCCATATGTTACTTCATTGGAAGAGTCTGTTACGACTTCGATGGAAGTGGATCCATTGTCTTTTTGTGATCCATACAACTTCAACACCACTTTGTTGGGTCCTTTGCCTAGGGTTAGGGTTCCTTTGAACCAATCCATCCTTGATCTTGCTTTAAAAAGCCAAGGTCTTCCCAACAGTAGAGGGTATGAGGTCCCGTAGGAATTCGATTTACTACTAGATATGCCGGCTAATAATATCTTCCTACAAGGGTTGTCTTCACATATGGGAGAATGCCCAACGGCTTGATTCTACTTTGGTCTGCCAATTTGATAAGCCATTGTGTAGGCTGCATTCCTTGCAAGCCTAGATCCTTCATTATCACATTTGTCATGATGTTCATTGATGAACCTCCATCAATCAATGCATCTAATATAAAACATCCTTCAATCCATACGCCAATATTTGGGGTTCCAGAATCCAAGAAGGCATTGGCTACATCCACTTCTTTTATGGGTTATGGGGATTTGTTGAACTTGGTTGCTACGGAGGGAGCAATCCGTAGGCCTCTTCTTCTTGTCAATAAGCTTTCGAATTTCTTTCGACAGCTAGGAGACAACACTAGCAATTGTTTGAATGTTAGGTTTGGTTTAAAAGTGTGTAGGTCTTTGACCAAGTCATATTCTTTGATAGGATCCACAAGCCTCTCCAATTGACTAGGGAATGGGAACACACCCTCTTATATCTTTCCTATTTCTTCTAGGAGTGGCAACATCTGCGCTTCTTCTCCTTGGGGAGGTACTTCGGCATCCTCTATCTCCTCCTAGACCTCTGGTCCTGTCTCTACAATTGTCTCTATAGCTCTCTGTGGTTTTGTAGTGTTCTATACTATATTATTCTGTGCTTCATTGTACTGTTACTCCCTGGGAAGGTTGAACTTCATGATCTTGGCGAAGGGAGCATTCTCTTTTAGAATTGTGGGTTCTCCTTTATTTGCACACATTATGGCAACAACTTCCAATTCCACCAAATTGGAAGCAGGTTCTTGAGTCATCTGCTGAGTATAAGGAGTAGCTTTCACAAGAGCTGGACTTGGACAATCTTTTGGAGTGTGACCTTCTCCTTTGCATCGACTGCATAAGGGTTTGTAGTCCATAGACCTTCTAGGGTTTGGAAAATTTGGGGGACTATGACCCTTTTCTCCACATCTGTAACACTCCACGTCTAATCTCTGGCCACCTCCAGACCGTCGTCCTCTGTAACTCTGAGAGGGAAACCTCCTTGGACCAAAATTAGGACCGAACTCCCTAAGCTTTGGTCCAATGTCTTGGGTGGTCATCTTGGATTCTAGCAAGTTAAATCTTACTTCTTTGTCTTTCTTTCTTCTATTGCACATCTATTTTAGAGAGCAGATATCCTCTGTATGGTTCTTCCTCAAATAGTACGAATAGAAGGCTCTAGGAATGGTTGGTTCCTGGGTACATTCAGTGGCTAAATGTCCCACTTGATGGCACTTTCCACACCATGTATTAGAACGCATCACATCTCTCCCACCTCTCGTAGGAGTGGATATATTGGTGGTATTCACCTTCAGCGACTGTTGCTATTCTGTAATCACATCCATAAGCTTCTTCTTGATGCTTATGACTAAATTGGACACGTAGTCTTTCAAATTTTGACTTCTTGGAGTACTTCCACTAGGATTTTGGGAAGCTTGTGTAATTACTACATACACTAGTTGAGTTGATCCAAAGGGTCCTTTGTTCTGGTTCTGATTCAAAGCTCATGTTGACACTGGGGGTTGTTGATTCCAGTTGATAGGGTTCCACTGTTGTTGAGTTGCCATATGGGGGAATTATCTGAGGCCATTGTTGTTGTGGTTGAACCATCATTTGAGGCATTGTCACGTGTGACCACTATGGATTCGGTGCATTGTACTATGACATTGTTTGCATTTGGGGGTAGGGGTAGGGAACTATCCCTCTGGGACTGCATTTGATGGGTATGCCATTCTTGGCATGGGAGGAGGTAGGAATCCTCTTCCTGAGGTCATTGACAACCTTGCTTCAAGTTTATCATACAGTCTTACACCTTCCACTACAGCTTGCAAGTTTCCTGGTCTTATTAATTCCATAAACTTACAAACTTTTGGTTGTAGGCCTCTAAGGAAAACTCCCTTTTAGATGCCTTCATCTAGATGATGTGTTGAGAGTGGAAAAAGACTGAATTTTTGACTGATTTTTGTTGTTTTTGAGGTCTAAATGATTGATTTTAGATGGATTTAGAGTGATTTATGGCTGTTAATGGAAGTGTTTGAGAGTATTTTGGATGATATTGATTATATTTTGGAAGCTCATGATTATTTTTAGTGGACAAATGAAGCTCTGTGATGTTCTAATAGGTTCTGTTGAGGTTCTAATTGGTTCTCTATACCTTCTGTATAACTTTTGTTTTGTTCTTATTTTCTTATGTATGAAGCATGGATTGATGATTGATGAAGGTTGAAATCTTTTAAAGGTTTATTGAATATTTTTTGATAGTTTGGAATGGTTTTAGTATGAGTTATGAGGATCTACTATTCTCTGATGACCTTCTGTAACCCTCTGTAAACCTTCTGTAGAGCCTCTGTCTCTGTTCTGTATCTGTTCTGGTACTGTATTGTATTGTTCTGTAGATCTTTTGTAAGTGTTCTGTAGAATGTATGTGTGAATTTGGGAAAGTTTCTAACTTTTGGAAAGGATGAATCTAAGTTCAAAAGAGCTAAAACAAATGGAAGAGGCAGCTGCTAAAGACTGAAGAGAAGACTGGAGTGACAGTGACAGTAGTGAGCTGTGAAGAGACACTTTAGTGGCTCTGGTGCCTCTTCACATCAGACATACCTCTTGGGAGGTACATCCATGACCTAATAAGTATTATTTGAGAGTCATTAGAGAGTATTGTAGAGAGGAGATGATGTACTATTGATAGAGAGGAAGAGAGAGAGCCAGAGATAGTCAATTCTATCAAAATAGTGTAACTGTATATGAGAGATTGAGAGAGAAAACTATGAAGACATTGAAGATGAATACTATGTGATTGATTTCCATTCAAAGATAGTGTATTCTTTTATGTTCATTGTTCTATTGATGGATTCTATGAAGAAGTTGAATATTATGGTTGATTCCATCAAATCCGTGGGAGATATCTACTATGATGATGCGTGAAGATTTGTTGTTTTCTTTGTTTTGATTATCAAAAGAATGAAATAAAAGCTTGTTGATATTACAAGATAGATTTTCTTGCAATATAATCCCCTTTTCCTTGGTGTTCCTCTTGGGGCTCCATGTTTTTGGTGTGCAGCCGAGGAAGCTTGCCATCAATAAGCATCAGAAGAGGCTGGAAATGAAGGAAATGGCATTGCTAAGAAGAGAAGAATTCAATAGATGTTTGCAAAGTTCCTTCTTCCACTGAAGAGTTGGAGATTCTCATTATCAAATCCACTTTCCACAAGAAGTTCATCCCACAATGGCAGGAACATATCACCATCATGATGCATGCTCTATGTGGTGGATTGTTTCCTCTTCCTGTTGAAGCAGCAGAAACTTCCATCTTGGTGGCAAACTGTTTGGGAATAAACTGAAGAGCAGAATCAGAGAGAATGACCACCCATGGAAGATTTGGCATTCATTAAGTTTTCAGACATCATCAAGTGGGAGATTGTGAAGAAGCTTCAGGAGTCGTGGTCAGTGGACGTTCATGAAAACAAGAAGGAAAAGAGTTGGAATTTGTTCGTGGATGCTCAACAACAAGATATGAGGGATGCTTGGTGCACTGACAATCTTCTGTTCGTCCAATTAGCAACCCACTAGAAGTTGGTAGACAGAGTGTTTTTCACAACATACACTATTGAAACCCTCGCAAGCTGGCATTATTATAATGACACAACAACGATCCTATGAAGAATGAGTTTTGATACTTTCAGAATGGAATATCTCCCCCTCTATAGTGGTTTGAAAGCAAAATTCAGAGATGTTGAAAACAAGGAAGTAGAAGAGATGTTGGCTAGAGAATCCTCCAGATACTGAAGCCCTCTCTGATACGATCATGTTGAGTACAGACCAACTGGTTGGAGCCAACCCCTAATGAATGACACAATCAAGAGGCAATCATTAGAATGAGTCCAGAGCTAAGTGAGAAGAGAGAAGGCAAAAATCAAAGCTCAGAACAAGCTAGCAGTAGAAGCCTTCGTTGATGCCCTAAAACCACTCTTTATAGAAGCCCCCATAGCGACTCAAGGTCCCCTTCCTAGTCAGATTCATCCTAGAAATATTGATGACAAGCCAGCAAATGTAGTCCCATTGCCTGTTTTTAAGGGAGAGTACAATGAAGACCCCGATCTTCATGTAGCAGAATTCATGGTAGCACGTGTGGCTAAAAATGCCAGAACCCCTGAGCATTGGTTAGCAATATTCCCTGCCACTTTCAAGGGCGCAGTGTTTCACTAGTATGAGAGACAAGCAGCAGGAACTTTTGTCACATGGGATGACCTGAATTTGGCCTTCCTCACTAAATTTAGGCATGAAAGTTTTGAAGAGCGGATGCGAGAGGAGTTCATGAACCTAAGTCAGTCCTCTGGAGAAAGAGTAGAAGCTTATGTCTCGCGAATGGAATCCATCCTAAAGAGATGGACCAACCATCATTTGGACGAAGGTATTAAGAAAGGAGTGTTTCTCAAAGGCCTACAACCAGAAGTTCACAAGTTCATGGAATTGAGAAGATCAGTCAATCTGCAAGCTGCAGTGTAAGTGCAAGATTGTATGACGAAGTTGAAGCAAGGCTGTCAATGACTCCAAGAAGAGGAGTCTTACCTCCTCCCATGCCAAGAATGGTATACCCACCAAATGCAGTCCCAGGGACAGTTCCCTACCCCTATCCCTAGATGCAAGCAGTGTCGTAGTATAATGCACCTAATCCACTGTGGTCACCACAGACGACAGTGCCTCAAATGATGGTTATACCACAACAACAATGGCCTCAAACAGTTCCTCCAATGGCGACTCAACAACAGTGGAACCCTACCAACTGGAATCAACAACCCCAAGTTTCAACAGGAGCTCAGAATCAGAATCAGAACAGAGGACTCTCTGGATTGACCCAACCAGTGTATGCAGTAATTATAGAAGCTTCCCAAAACCCTACTACGAGTATTTCAGGAGGTGAAAATCTGAAGGACTACTTATCCAACTCAGTTGCAAGTATCAAGAAAGAGCTTATGGATGTGATTATAAAGCAACTACAGACACTGAAGGTGAATATCACCAATATATCCACCCCTACGGGAGCTGGAAGAGATGTGATGCGCTCTAATACATGGTGTGGAAAGTGTCATCAAGCGGGACATTTAGCCACTGAATGTACCCGAAAACCAACCATTCCTGGAGCCTTCTATTCCTACTGTTTGAGGAAGAACCATACAGAGGATATTTGCTCTCTGAAAGAGATGCACAAACGAAGACAGAAGGATGAAAATGCAAGATTCAACTTACTAGAATCCAAAATGACAATAGAGGATATTGGACCAAAGGTTAGGGAATTTGGTCATAATTTTGGTCCAAGGAGGTTTTCCTCTCAAAGTTACAGAGGACGACAGCCTGGTGGTGGTCAGAGTTCAGAGGTGGAATGTTACAGGTGTGGAGAAAAGGGTCATATCTCCCCGAATTGTCCAAACCCTAGACGATCTGTGGATTACAAGCCCTTATGCAGCCGATGCAAAGGTGAAGGCCACACTGCAAAGGACTGCCCAAGTCCAGCCCCTATCAAGGCCAATGTTATTGATAGCCAATAGAAGGTACAAGAGAATGCCTCCAATTTGGTAGAGTTGGAAGTTTCCGTTGTTACGCGCGCCAAGAAGAAGGGACCAATTGTGCAAGAAGAGAACAACTCTCTGCAAAGATTGTAAAGTTCAACCTACCAATAGAGGAACAGAGCAGTATAGTACGGAATAGTGCAGTATAGAGCACTGTAGTGCCACAGAGAGTATGGTTATTTAAAGCTCTCGGTACACAGCTTTGTTTTAGTACATCTTATCACCCTCAAACTGATGGGCCGACAGAGCATGTAAATCACGTCATTGAAGACATACTTAGGGCATATTGTTGCAAAGAACTTAGACGGTGGATACAACATCTACCTTTGGTGGAATTTTCTTACAATGTGCCCTATCATCATAGCATTCAAACGACCCCATTTCAAGCTCTATATGGACAAGAATGCCTAACCCCACTAAACTTCTCCAACCCTACCTTAAAGATTGAAGCTTCTAAGAAGATGCTTGAAGAGATGGACAAACAAGTCAAAACCATCAAGCAAGATTACAAGCTGCCAAGGATCGGCAGAAAGCCTATGCTAACCTAGGGAGAAAATAGTGAATCTTCCAAGAAGGGGACAAGGTTTTTATCCATGTACGCCCAAACAAGAGTTCTTTATCAGTGGGAAAATTCAAGAAGCTAAGCCAGAGATAATGTGGATCTTACAAAGTCATAAAGGCTCTTGGACCTAATGCTTATAAGTTGCAACTTCCTGAAACCTTAAAATTTCATGATGTATTCCATGTCAGTCTCTTGAAGCCCTATGACCTAATCTTGATCATATTCTTGATGATCAACAAGTTGTAATGCCGAGCCAAGGTTTACTTGAACTTCAACCTGATAGAATCTTGGATGTAAAAGAAAGAATCCTTAGGAATAGAACCCTTAGAGAATATCTCATCCAGTGGAAGGATTATCCTCAATGAGGATGCCATTTGGTTCGATGAGGTAACCCTTGTGAAAGAATACCCCCAATTTCTCTCGAGATGAGGACATCTCGATTTCTCTAAGGAGGGAAGAATGTAATGTTCCCATTACTTAGTTTATTTTAAGGTGCGTGTACGTGGTGTTGCATGTCTACACATGGAAAAAAAAATGAAAAAAAACTACAGAATCTCTATAGGATTTACAGGAAGTAGGACTGGTTTACTAGAATAGTCTGAAATCTCTAGTATCATGTTTAGATGACTTAATTCTAACTTTAGATGGATCCAAATATATACTGTGACTTATTTTGAAGGGAATAAGTCGTCCAAGACAAAAGATAGATAAAAATAATGTGATTTATAAAAATTGTTATTTTTATCTATTTTTTATGGATTTTCGCAATTTTGCCCATGCTAGCTTGTTGATTAGATGCATTCCAATCGTTTTAAGTACCCGAAAAACTATATTTGGAGTTTATACGATGAAGTTATGATCCAAACAAGTTGTAGGGCATGAAAAAAAAAATATTTGTCATCGATGATATCATCAAAAATGCCAAAAAGCAGATGCCCTCTCTTTACCCCCCTCTCACTACTATATAAACATGGGTAGAGCGTCACGTAACATACACACAACGACCCATGCAGAAGTCTCTCTATTGCATACTATTGACACGACAAAGCTCTGCTATAATCAGCCGAGCCTCTCTCTCTCTCTCCAACCCTACGTAGAAGCGCTACCCTAACCCGTCAAGATTCTTCCATGGCTCCCATGGGACGAGGAGCAATAGGAGCAATCCTTACGGGACAAGACGTTGATCGAGAGAAGGAGGAGCGACAACGTACAATCTTAATGAGGATGAGACGTTGATCTAGAAGGAGGAGAGACTGTTCCACAAGACAAAGAGACATCATCCCATTCAACCCAAGGAAAGGGATACGCTAAAGGTCTCTCATCCTCTTCTACTCTGATTCGAGAAGAGAAGACACTAAAGAACTCTATCCTATTCTATCATACCTCTATTCTGTCATGGCCCCAAAGAGAAAGAATTCAAAAGAAAAAATCGTGAAAGCCCTACTAACGTGTAAGCAACGGTTGGAGTTGCGAGCACGGGAGTCATTAATGGAGTCACAGGCGCAGATAACAACCCTTTACCAATCGCGATACCACAAGTTTTTCTAAATAAGTTCTATTCAAATTCAATAGAAATAAGATAAGTCTCTTGAGAAATACTGACTTAAGGCCAAGAAACTTGGTTACAAGAACTGGGAAGTTGGAGACCCCAAAATCTAGATGGTCCTAGTTAAATTCCAAGGGGAAGATCTCATTATGTGAAACTCAAGTGTCGATTGCTACTAGAATTAAGCATCACTTGAAAGTTGCATGATTGATTAAAGTCATAACTGTTTGCAGACATCAATCTTGTTTGTGATCTTCTATATTAGATCCTGATTGAATTAAGAATTGGAACAGATAAGAATTGAGGAGCCCTATACCTCCCCCAAGGATAGGTGCTAAATCCCCATACCAAGAAGGGATGTTTTTACTGCCGCAAAATCATGGACCAGCTCTGATGATGGGAGGTCTCCCAGCACGGATCATATTAAGTAGGAGGTGGAAAGGTGCCAAGGGGGCTCTGGCTAGTAAATCCTTTTTCGCACCTAGGAACTACATGGTCCCTTGTATGACCCACGTTCTACTTGGGACACCTATGAATGCTAGCTATAGGTGGATTTGATCTTGGTGACGTGCAGATGTGTTGGATGAGGCAACACATGACGTGCAAATGCGCCGAATGAGGCAGCACGTGAAATTGTAATTTTTCTCCTATATGGATGGGAGAACACGGATTATGGAATATAATCAATGAGCTTGTTTTATTTTGAATGTATGTCCGTGAGTAAATTACGTAAACGAACAACTTTCCCTTGTATGACCCACGTTCTACTTGGGACACCTATGAATGCTAGCTATAGGTGGATTTGATCTTGGTGACGTGCAGATGTGTTGGATGAGGCAACACGTGACGTGCAAATGCGCCGAATGAGGCAGCACGTGAAATTGTAATTTTTCTCCTATATGGATGGGAGAACACGGATTATGGAATATAATCAATGAGCTTGTTTTATTTTGAATGTATGTCCGTGAGTAAATTACGTAAACGAACAACTGTGCATAAAAGGATTCTAATTAATGAAGCTATTTTTATATGTTTCACATAATGTGGTAGGTAATTAGATAACTAAGAAGTTCCATAGAGGGAAGCGGGTGGATGGATTCCCGACGAATCCAGTCCTATGGTAGGGTGGTCTCGGTTAGCGGAGAGGTTTTCTCAAAAACAAATGGTTCCAATGCCTTCTGTTGACTTTCTATGAAATTTATGTGATCTTCCGTAGAGTCTATGTTTTTGTTTTGTTCTATTCTGTATGCTTCTGTAAATGTTTTGTGGAATGTATGTGTGACTTTGGGAAAGTTTTCTAGCCTTGGAAAAATGTGAATGCAAATTTAAAAGAGCTCAAGGAAGTGGAAGAAGTAGATGCTAAAGACTCAAAAGAAGACAGGAGTGAAGTGATAGTAGTGAGCTATCAAGAGTCACTATAGTGGCTCTAGTGACCTTTCATATCAAGCACACCTCTTGCGAGGGGTATCCACGACCAAATAAGAGTTATTGTGAGTGGTTATTGAGTATTGTAGTGAGGATATGATATACTATTGAGAGAGAGGGAGAGAGAGGGAGAGGGAGAGAGAGAGACTCGAAGATAGCCAATTCTCTGCCAAACAATGTATGTATCTATGAGAGATTGTGAGGGAAAGGTATGGAACTTTGAAGATGAATCATATGTGATATCTTTCCATTCAAAGGGGTGTTTTTTTTTTTTTTTGGTGATCTATCAAAGAATTCTATGAAGAATTATATGAATAGTACGATGGATTTTGTTCAAGTTAAAGCCGTGGGAGAATTGTTTCTATGAAGCTACATGAAGATTTCTTATTCGTGGTGTTCTTTTCTTTGTGGTGATCATATCAAATATAAAAAAGATATTTGTTGATAGTACAAGATAGATTTTCTTGCAGTAGAAACCCTGTTTTCTTGGTGTCTCTCTCTTGGGGCTCTAATTTTACGAGCCCCTGACTGGAGCAACACATTCCATGTGCACATAGATGCGTCTCAGTTTGCCCTTGGAATCATTTCATGCTAGCCCAGTGAGCAAAACCTTGATTATCCTATGAGTTTTGCTAGCAGGTAGCTCACAAAAATAGAGATGAATTACTCCACCACAGAAAGGTAAGGGTTGACCATGGTGCTCGTTGTAAAGAAGTTTTGACATTATCTTTTGGCCACACCCTTTACCTTCTTCATTGACCATCAAGCTCTGCTTTATCTTCTAAATAAACCATGCACTCCAAGATGCATTGCTTGATGTTTACTTCTTCTCTTAGAGTTTGACTCCTCAATGGTTGTATGTAAGGGCAAACAACATTACATGGCAGATCATATGTCCCGCATACCCACAGGAGAAGCTGCTGGACAAGGCATAGCAAGTGACTTGCTGGACGCTCACCTTTTTAGCCTGTCCCAATGAAAGGGATTTTTTCAGAGTCGACTTGATGCCATATTAGGCAAATGACATTGTCCAAGTGTTAGAGCACGGTCTACCCAAGAAACCTATTGATAAGGCCATGCTTAGGCAACTTATTCTTAAGATCCAACCCTATCAGCTAATAGCCAGTCAACTCTATAGGTTAGGGCAAGATGGATTGCTATGAAGATGCATGTGCAAGCATGAAATGCATGATGTTTTGAGTGAGGCGCATGGTGAAATTACTGGAGGACATTTTAGCGGAGATACGATAGCCTTGTCATAGCATGACAACCCTTCGAGAAATGGGGTATTGACTTCATCGAACCTATCAGTCTTGTAGCCCAATACTCACAAGCCAAGTACATTATAGTAGCAACCGATTATCTTACAAAATGGATTGAAGTATGAGCTACAAGAAATAATGACGCCGTAACTACTACAAAGTTCCTATGGAAGCAGGTTATCTCACAATTTGGTTGCCTTATTGAGTTAGTTAGTGACCAAGGCATTCATTTTATCAATGAGGTGATTGCCCACTTGCTCTCTACCTTCTTGATCATCCATAGGAAGTTATCACCTTACTACCCTCAAGCTAATGGACAAGTGGAATCAACGAATAAGATCCTAGTGAGTGTCCTCACTAAAGTGATCTCTACCTCGCACAGCAATTGGGACAATAAACTCATGGCAGCACTTTGGGCCTATTGGATAGCTTATAAAATGGTTGTAGGACATACTCCTTTTAGGCTAACCTATGGAATTGAAGCTATTTAACCTCTAGAGTTCTTTGTCCTTGGCTTGAGGATAGCCATCCAAGAGGGATAGGATGGAAAGGAGGCATCAACGGACCACCTAGTCGAGTTAGAGTGCTTATCAAAGACTTAGTTTCTTGAAATACATGCGTTGATTGGCGAGAAGGCACTCCATAAAATCTGGTCTAACAAGCATGTCAAACAATGAGACTTTGAGCAGGGAGACCTAGTGTTGTTGTACTCCATGAAGATCCATTAGCAGAAACTAAAGTTTATAGGATTAGGGCCTTTCCGAGTCCACACCATTAGTCCAACTAGCAATGTAGAGCTTGAGACCTTAGATGGTGAGGGCATAAGGTCCTTCAATGGTAGCCGCATAAAGAAGTACTACCCTCCCACACATCCATTGCACGAGCCGCCAATGCTAGAATCACCTATGAACGTCCACATTGCCACCTTTACCAACATTGAAGACGAAGATGAGGTAGTAGTAGCATGAGCTTTCCTGCACGTAATGGTCACTATCTAGTAAACCCACACCTTCGATGCTTTGATTGATGAGGGAGCTGCCTTCAACGTCTTGACGCACAAACATTGGACCCTCATCAGTCGATCGCAACTCCAACCCATAAATGCTAAACTTAGCCCCTTTGGGGATAAATCATACGCACTCTTGGGAAAGTACAAAGTGGCAGTCTCTATCGAGTCTGTAAGTATGCCCATCATTTTCTTTGTGTTGCCAAACACAAAATATACAGGTAAGGAATCGTTGCTAGGATGCACCTTTAAGAATCAGGCCCATTGCAATGTGGACTACAAGTCGTAGTGCATTCACCTCGCCATCGGTAATGTATGCATAGTAACAACTTGTAGCAAGGGGGGTTGTGCGGCTCAACCCAACACTACTAAGCCACCGTGATAAAGAAACCCATGGTCACATCTAAGGAGGGGGGTCATGATTTGTCACACCCCGCTCAGACAAAACAACAACAACCCACCAAGAAGACAACAAAGACTAGAGAGCCTATCCTCAAATAGATGCCTAAGCACAAAGGCCCACCTCCTAGAAGCAGGCCCACACATGACCTCGCAATGCTAAAAACTCATATCCAAGAGCTAGGAGGCCACAGAATAGGTGATGCATGTGAAGATGAACTGTCAAGCCACGATGGGTTTCCAAAATCTTGTTGCAAGCATAGGGCTATTATGAGGGCACTGCCTGGATATGGGTGCCTAAAGCCAAAACTGTCAAGGGCACTACTCAAGTTCCACCCTCAAACCCATCTACGCAAGATCGAATATTAGTTATAAGGAAGCAAGGCCACAAGAGACCCTCGTACCCAAGCCTACAGAGCCCACATCTAATAAACCCATAAAACCCAAGATCACTAAGCCGTCAGCACTACAACAAGTCCATCAACCAAAACTGCACCCAACTCCCATTGAATCGACCACCCCCAAGGAGCCTAGTGACCTAGCTACTTCTCAAGCTGAGTGTAGCACATCCTCTGAGCCGCAAGCCCAACCCATGGTCCCTATGGATGCCATTACTCCTAAGGACCCATGCCACTAGAATCTCCCTTGTCTAGCTCATTTCGACCCTACCTGCCGCCAACATGTCTTAAGCCATCCTACGAATGACAATTGATCCTCATGTTGGCTAAAGACGTAGCTTAAAACATGGGAGACCATGGGAGACTACCTGGTCACCTACGTCAAGTGCTTAGATGCCAATTTCACCCTACTTTCTAAGAGCTATGAGCACTTAGACCTAGGTCTACTTGATGCATCCTTAGAGTCAGATGTCCGCTCCTTGCCATGCACTTGGGAGGAATACGAATTCGTGACAATAAAAACCCCCATCGTCATAGAGGAATTGATTGCCAATGCCAAGATATCTCGAGACCGAGCCCTTAAACAATTGTTGATCAACTCCTATAGCAAGAGCATAGTCACTACCATGAGCCAAGAGTTAGACGAACTTTGCAAGTTAGCCGATAATGACTCATCCTTCTTATGCAAGTGGTATGCTCTCCGACTCCAGTGAGAATAAGAAGGCTGCCAAATCATGACCAATGCTGAGCAATGACGTGCCATTAAGACCTCCGAGTATGATCCCACTTATGTAGCTTCTATCTCTTTTAGGGTATTGGCCATCACTCGCTCAATCATTGGAAGATCATGTCACGAGTCACCCTTACCTAGATCGAGTCCTTACTGGAGAAGAGCTCCATATTGCTAGTAGATCGACTTTCGTGATCTTATCACTTATGTCCTCACCTATATCACACACGTAGGCATCAAACCTCACAATATGGACCGCCATGCTCAATTAGAATATAACCCACAATTCTATGCATGTCTTCTACAAGGTAATGTCCCACCCACGCGCGCTTAAACACCGTTAACCCTTCACTCTCCAATCTTAGGAAGGATTCAAATCATTCTCTCAGGGGAGGAAGGGGCTAAGGTGGAAAGGAAACAAGCACAAAAAGAAAATTGGAAAAGAAGAAAACAAACATGCCTTAAATGTCAATCAATGTTTAAATGACAAGACTCAAAATGTGGGAAAATTTATCATGGATATTTTTTAATCATGTGGAATGCTTGAAGCAGAAATTTTACTCTATACTTAAGCATTTCACATTCTTAAGAGCTTTCATGTATGTTTATCTACCTCCTTGTGGAAGTTGACTCAAGAAAACTAATGATGAGCTATGATTTATGACATGTGCCTAAAATGGAAAGGCAAAATAAAGGTGGCAAGCTCCTGTTCATGGAGGAAGAGCAAGAAAAGTACGGCTTGACAGTAGAAACAAGGGGTTTCAACCAGTTCACGTTCAAGCATACCCTAAACCTAGAAGATGCCATCAAGGAGGAGCCATTTGTAAAACAACTCATGGACTAGTGCACTCTATAGAAGTATGTAGAGAAGGTCGGGCAAGCTGTCAATTACACTAAGTGCACAAAAATTCTGAGGAGTTTTGATGCCAAAAGAACTATAGCATAGTGATGGTAAGAAGAGGAGAAGAAGCTCGCCAAGTAGAGGTGGAGTTGAGCCCTGCAATGGTGGAGAAGGCCATGGGTTTAGCTAGCAGGACTAAGAAACGCCCAAGGAGGGATGTGTATAACATGCTGGGGGTGAGCAAGGCTGCCGTACACACAGTTGATGGGATAAGCTTGGCAAATATCCCAAACCCTGAAATTAAAATGCACACAAAGATGGTTCATGTCCTCTTCTCCAGTCAAATATACAACACCCTTATGAACAGAATCGGGGTACCATTGTTGGAAAGCATTGCAGTTGGATCCCTAGATGAGGTGGACCAGAATGCCTTCGTGCACAAGACCATCAAAAACTCAACAAAAACCTTGGCCACAGATGTAGCATCAGCACGTGGGGAGTCCTCGGCCTCCATAGCGAGGTCAGCTCTACTAGGAAAAAGTCCTCATCCAAGGCCTCCACCATCAGGTTCGGTGGAGATAGCCATCATCCAAGAGGCCTTGAAGGATGTAGAAGGAGGTGAAGAGGAAGTATGGGAGACTCCTAACCGATTGCCACACCCCCAACAGGAGCAATCTAGTGAGAGGACTATAAGTGATAGGGAATAGCAAGAGACACAGTCTCGACCAGAGAGAGCCCAAGGCACCAAAGAAGAAAACCCCATTGAATCCACAGAAGGAAACAAAAGAAAGAATGACGAAGGAGGAACACACCAAGCTGAAGAGGGCCCAAAGAGAGTCCAAGAGGGCCAAAGAGGAGAGAAAGGAGAAGGAAGCAGTTGAGCTAAAGAGAGTGGGAGAGGAGTCGAGAAGGGCTGAAGAAGAGAGAAAAAGAAAAGCATAGGAAGAGGTGAAAGAGTTGAGGAGAAAGGAAGATGAAGACATGGCCAAGGCCATGCACAGGTCAGTGGAGGAGACTTTTGGCATAGAAGAGCTAGCCACCATGAGCCCCTAGAGGGAAGGAGAGCCAAGCAGCAGCACTAGGGCCTCAAAGTTTGAAGCAGTCTCGATAGTATTAGGCAAGGGCAAGGCCCCAATGCACCCCCTCCCATCAATCTTCACTTCCCATGCCATGACCACCTGGACTATCCAAGACACTGCAACTGCCATGGACACTAGCAAGTTAATGTCCATGATGCAATTTTTGGTAACAAAGATGCAAGAGATAGCTCTGGATTTGGGAGCAAGGGTCCCCACCGCATGAGCTAAAAGACCAACCACGCTACTGCCAAGTCGAGGCAAGATCCCAAGAGGTAGAAGCTAGAGGCCTCTATGACAACAACACCTCCCACGACACCCATGGCCACAACATATGATGAGTACATCAAAGAGCTTCTAGTGCAACTAGACAAAAAGACTAAGGAAGAGAAGAGAGCAGTAGCAGCAATCGGGATGGAGATTGATGGAGAAGCCTCAGCAGCACTCAAGTTGGAAGCAACCCACTAGGCAATAAAGCATCAATGAGAAATTTGAGAGCTAGAAGAGTAGCTCAAAGCTAAGGAAGAGGCAAAAGCAAGTTGGCAAGTAAAACTAGGTAAAGAGACACAAGACCTTGTGAGGATGCAGCAACACATTGAGGAGCTGGCACAGTTGTATGAAGAGCTGTAAGAAGAAATGAAGAATGTCCAAGATGCTACAGAAATGCTAGAGGCAACACGAGAGGAAAGGGCACACATGTATCAAGTGAAGATAGAGAATTTGAAAAAAGAGGCAGTCTTGGGGTAGGAGGAGCAAAAGAGGTTGGAGACAGAGATTGAAGATCAAGAGTAAAGACTCATAATCTTGGCTCAAAGGCAAGGGGAGAGTCTGGAAGAAATGAAAAGAAGAGCAGAGGATTGGACTAATCAGAATGAAAAAAGAGTCAAGGACTTCGCGCCCCGTCTGGCCTATGTAGAAGGAGATAAAGTGTTAGCAGAGAGCAAGGCAGAGGCCGCTCAAGTGAGCCTAGAGACCCAACAACGTGCCTTCCTAAACAGAATCATGGATATCACTCAAATTGAAGAAGTGAAGCCTTTGAACCATTGAAGAAGAAGCTAGGTATTGCTTGCAGGGCCCTGAGAGTAGGATTGCATATAACGGCACAACCAATGGATGTCAACCTTAGCCTCACAGAATGGAGGAATTATCTACTAAGGGCAAGCTTGACCCCACAAGAAGTGGATGCCCTAAGGTTCATTGAGGAAGCACAACACAAGGAAAAACAAGAGGAAGAGGCAGGAACAAGTTTTGAGATGGGACCTCAAGAGGAATAACTCGTCCCACTGCCCCCTTCCCCTTGACCAGAAGAGCAGAAGCAAGTGGGCACCTCTATAGAAAGGAAAGCTACACTTAAAAGGAAGAGAGAACAGATGGTAGAGCATGCATGCAAGAGGCTACAACAATAGTGCCAACAACATCTATCCCACTAATCCAAGATGACTTCCTAGCAAGCTTTAATGTTGAACTCATAATTTGGGAGCAATAAGAGATTGATCATAAGCCCTTTGACTTTAATTTTTGATTTCCTACCAACTTGTGTAGAGTACTATCAGTCAAGGTGGTGGAAGAGGTAATTAATCTCAGGAGTAGGCTGGGAGACAAATGGATATTAGAGAGGGCATACAACCCTGCCTTATGGGGGAACAAAGGACACAGATTTTTGGCAGAACAAAGTTTTTGAAGTGCCTGGAGTAGTCAAGGGCTATGAATGCCAATCAACATGGAGAAAGCGCATTTTGGATGTAAACATGGATGTATGGATGGCATTTTGTAACACCCTACCCTTCAAAGGGAATGACTCGACTTTTATGCCATATCCAAGAAGGGTAGGATTGGATTTTAATCCAAGCATCCAGGACAGATATGACTTTCCATGGATCTATGAAGAAGCCCTAGTTTTCATGGCAGGAGACCTTTACAACTCAATAGTCCGCTTCATCAATGAATTCTCTTCTTGCCCCAATCCCGCTTTCATCACCACGTGTAACTATCTTAGTTTGCTTAGGATACTACTAAGGCAAGATCCACACCACAAGAGCATCGCCTCCCAGCACTCTTTTCTGATCCCAATGGCAAAAACAATTGCGCTATGGCTAGATTAATGATGCGAGCTGCTCTACTCCCCTCTTTTTGCTTAGCCCTCTTAGAAGATATGAATGATAGTCACTTCACCTACTGCAATCATACATTTCTTTCCACCACCACTCTCCAAGTACGTCTGAACATCAAGGGGTACATGTAGAGCTAGAAATTCCTTTAAAAATCTCTTAAGTCCCCCAGAACCACCTTCTCACGACTCAAATGACAAAGATTAGCTTCTCATCATATTTATGTAATTCAAGAAAAAAGAAACGAATAAGAAAAAAAAGGAAAAAAATAAAACAACAAAGAAAAAAGAAAAGAAAAGAGAAGAAAATCACAAGAAAAGCAATCAAATCACCTCATTGGACGTAGACCATAGCCATTGCACCTAGGGGTTCTCAAGTTAGGTGTGTCCGGTGGCTTTGGTCGGTCGGTTCCGCCCCTAACCCCCTAGTCCATTTTGATTCCCCACATCATGTTTAGGGCACATCAAGGGCAGGACATACCTAGGGAGGTCACACTCAACCTGTCTCCCTAAGCCACACTCAATGCACCTTCCTTATGTACGAACTAGGTCTTCAAGTGTGGGATAATACCCAGACTTGCCTATGGTCAGCAAACCTAGCTCCTAGTTCCACTACCACGAGCACAATGCACCACACGATAAGGTATCCACTCCCCCTAGGTAGCGCACTTATTTTCTTTTCAGGTACAAACAAAGGCGGTAAACCACCAACTTCGGAGGCCCTGTCATCCACTCCAACCATTCTCGACCTCTCCACCACCTCAAAATTTTGATCAGCTTCTCTCTAATTACTAATCCTTGCTAGACCCCATTATCATCAACTCACCAACCAGCCTTCAGATCACCGATCCCTCATCAACATAGACACACAAGTGCCATGAGACTAGCACTCATCTCGGATGGGGGTAATGTTAACCCCAGTTCGAGATGGAGAAAAAGAAGTCCAAAGAAGTCCAAGAAAACTCCAAATGCGGACACAAAGGAAGAAGTAGGAAGGGAAACGACCAAAAGCGCAAGGGCGGCCTCAAAAGCTAAGTCAAAGGAAAAATCGCATTTTCAAATGCAAGGCACCCATTAAACTTTTGTAAAAGAGCGCCAAGCTCCCTCCTATGCAAATTGTAAAGGGTAGACGAGCATAGGTAAAGAGAAAGGCAAGTAAAAGAGAATGGGAAAAGACAACCTTGCCACAATGATGACCGGTCATGTAAAAAAGGGAATGGGTGGCCAAAGGGATAAGGGTTTTGTATATAAACTCAAAAAGTGAATGAGAAGCTCATTCTTAGGTGTGTGGCAAAAGCTCTACTTCTTCTTCTTCTTCTTCTTCTTCTTCTTCTTCTTCTTCTTCTTCTTCTTCTTGCTTGTGCCTTAGTGAGGGAGTGAGGGAGTGTGAGTGTGAGTGAGTGAGTAAGGGAGTGAGTGTATGAGGGTGAGGGACCGGGGTGGAGAAGCTTCCCACCATCTCCTCTCTTCTTATTCTCTTCTCTTGTCTCACCCGACTATGGAGGATGGAGCTTGAAGGAGAGGGACTGAGATTGCTCGAGCTCGCGTCATGAATCGTGGAGCTACTGGTGTGCACAAGGGATGAGGTACTCAATCGGGCATCGAGGTAAGCTCATTACACTTGTAGAGAGGGATAGAATGTCGGCTATGTGAGAGGTAGCCATTAGTGCTCGTCTTGAAATGCTTGAAAGAATAAGCAGTCCGTGGGTCTTGGCAGTTGAGCGTGAGCTCCCATCACTGCAAGGATAAGGGACAGAAGGATGTAGGGAAACTAAGAGATGGAACAAGATAAAAGAAAGAGAATTTAGAAGTTGGAAGATTTGATGGAGACAGGTAGAGGTGAAGCCAAGTGACTTCATTTTATATAGCTCAGCAAAACAATCAATCTACAATACATTAGATGATTTGATAGATATGACAAAGGCACATGCACACACTTAGGATGATAGCCCAACACTAACTAAGACTATGGCTTAGTATGCACACTAATACATGAATAGTATCTATTGAATATAATCCAAAAGTTGTAGGCAACACCTCAAAACCTCATACATACATCCATCTGTTGATAGAACATGATAGTTGGCACCACCATAGACAAGACTGATGAATTGGAATACGTATATCCCTGTAAATACCCTCTACAAGCCTTTAAAAGCACTTAAGCCCTATAATTATAGTTTTATAACAACAATAAAACATGGAATAGACATTGTCACAAATCCAAAAGAAACTCTATATTTGTTATCTATACTATGTATATCAAAGGTAGAGATCAAGAATTAAGCAATAAAACTCAAGAAAAGCCTTATTTGAGCATCAAATCTCCATTTATAGCTTGTTATTCTATTCTTGACTGTTATTCACAACCTAAACATTCCATGTGAAGAGCATAAGCCCATCAAAACTCCTCTTTGATGATCATGGAAGGCTCCCATAACGTTTGGACCAAGAATCAAGTGAGAGACCTCAAAGACCTTGTAAGAGATGAAGATCTTCAAGGAAAACTTGCTATCTTGTCTTCCCCTATTTTCCCTTGTTAACAATCCCAATGCTCTTCTTTCTCTTCTCCAATGCATGAGTCTCTAGCCCACTTACTTTCTTTGGCTCTCTCTCCCACCTTTCCCTTGTGTCCATTCCTGGTTAGCATGCCACTTGGTTGTGCCCACCTTGGACAACATCCACCCAATTAGTCGTGTTGGTGCCCCTAAATTTGTGTTGAATGGACTTCTTCATCTCACACTTCATTCCCCACCACATAGCCCACAAAACAAGTCACTTAAGTGAGTACTAATCACAACTCAAAGCCACATGGTCATAACTCCCAAGACTCCACTTGACTAACTCCTATTATCAAGACAATGAGTAAGTTAGAGAAGTCCACTGTACAGAAGTTTATTACTTATCATTCTATAGACAAAGCATGAACTCTTCCACAAGACGACAGAGTATATCCCATTTTCACACTTCATGTCAAAAATCCCATGACAATGGACACTAAGTGATCCATTTGAAAACAATTTTTTTTATTTTTATTATCATATATACAATCACTTCAAAAGCAAATCAACCCAAAACGGACTTATCACCTTTGCACTATTCATCTATGGCCTTCCAACATTAAACCACATTGGGCTCGTATAGGTTTCCAATCCTATCTTAGGTCTAGGATCGAGATGAGAGCTCATACTAGATCCTCACTAGCTCTCATCTCCTATAAGGGTGAGCATTTCTATACACAAGACCAAAATGTGCATAGCAATGGTCAGCCACATTAGGTAGTGTACAAATACTCCAAGTGAAGAGTAACCGAGATGAACCTTGGGATGGCATCATGCCTCATTTCCATCTCGGTTGCTCAAGCCATGAACATATAATTTATTATAATTTTTATCATGCCTTAAACCAATCACAATCATTTTTAATTTCTCTACCAATCATTCTTTTCAAAAAATATTCTTAATAAATCAAAAATTAGTAAATAAAACTTTTTTATGAATACTTAATTATATAAAATTCATCTCATGTATTTGCATGAATTTTACTTTTCATTTGTATAAACACACCTTTTTTCCTATTTTTTCAATTCACAAAAGTAAATCAAGTATTTTAATTCATGTGAACACACCCTAACCAAATAATGATAATGAAGCCAATTTTTCTTTGCAAAAAAACTTCAATTTGTAGTCATTTGAGTATTTAGTATAATTTATGCAAGCAATTAAATAATATAACAACAATAATTATTTCTATAAACAATACACTTGTTGCAATTTTCATTTCTCAATCTATGAGAAAGAATGAAATTACAATTTAATACTTCAATAAACTAACTATCTTCAATGCTCAATAAGATTTTTCTAAATATTTAAATTAATTGTAAGTTTTTATAAGAATTTGTAGCAAATATTCTTAATTGAAAACTTTTAAAACTAACATTTAAAGTTATATCTATTTTATTTCTACCATAATTTATTTTTATTTTTATTTTATCTTTTTTCTTTTTAAAATATATTATTTTGGTTATATTTTTTAGTGTTGAAAGTTAAAAATTCTAAGGAAATAATATAGTTATTATTTTAAAATAATTTCTCAAGAATAAATTTAATCAAAATATAATCTTTAAATTAATAATAATAATAATTTTTTTAAGCATAACTTTTGTAGAAATTTGAGCATTATTATGTTTCTTTTCAATTACAAAAGCGCTTCTCTATTAAAAATTATTAAAAATAATTATAAAATTTTTAAATAATATCTAAATTATTTTAGCAAAAATATGGCAAATAAAATAAGTGAAATTTTATCAATAAATAAAAATAATTTCAAAAAGTTAAATAAAAATGTAGAATAATTCCAAAAAATTAACCATAATTAAGAGAAACTTTTTTGCTAATAATATAATTCAAAATTTTAGTTTGATATATGTGAAACTCTCAAAATAAATCCCAAAAATATAAAATAATTTACTTTAATTGAAACATATGTTGAATCAAGTTGAATTAAGTATATTTCACTGCAAAATTTCGAGTATGTTACGTTCTCTTTCCCTTTGAGAAATCAAGAGAAACTCGGGGCATTCTTGTTGGAGGATGGATTCTTGAGAGAAACTCGAGGCATTCCTGTTGGAGAATAGATTCTTCGATCTAGGTTACATATTTCTTTAAGAAGTCTTTCCATCAGATTAGATAGTCTCATAAGATAGAATTTCTCAATGGCTTCTCTCGTATTTACGGGATCCTATCGAGTTAGACTTCAAGAATTCCTTGGGTTGGTATTACAACTTATTCATCAAACAAGGATGTGTTCTAGATTGGGAACATAGGATTTGAGTAAGCTTATATAGAATACATTGTGGTTCTTTAGATTAGGAGATAAGGCAAGCTTGTATGTATGAGTCTCGAGGCACTTTATGATTTTATAAGACCCACAATACCTAGGACTTAGCTTTTTGAATTTCCCAAGAGATAGAGAGTTTTTCTTGGGTTGAACCCTAAGGAAAACCATGTCACCTTCCTTAAAGGTTTGATCGGTCCTCTTTGGATCAATATAGACCTTCTCTTGGTCCATGGTACTCTTATATCCTATCGGATTGCCTTTGCCTACTCTTGTATGTCATTTAACATCCTTTTAGAGGCTTTCACATTTATAGTTGGATCGAAGAAGATTAGAAGAGATAAGCACTCTTGCCCAAATAATGCTTGGAATAGGGTCATTCCAATTCTTTGTTGAAAGTAAGCATTATAGGTGCATGCTACCAAACAGAAAATATTCAATCCACTTCTTTGGCTATTGGCTACAATAGGCCCTCAAAATATCCTCCAAGACTTGATTTACTTTTTTAGTTTGCACATCAATTTGTGGGTGGTATGCTATACTGAAGCATAGCTAAGTCCTGATGGCTTGAAACTAGTCCAACATTTGGAGGTAAAGAGAGTGTCACAATCACTTATGATTCTTTCCTTCCAAGAGGCCATGTAGATAGAATATCTCCTTGATGAAGATTCTTACGATGTTGGAAGCTTTATAGGTTAATTTTACTAGAATAGCATAAGCTACCTTGGTAAGCATATCTACTATCATTAGGATAATGTAATTATCCTCCTTAAACAATGGGTAAGAAAAACTATGAAATCCATGCTAATACATTCCCATTTCATTTTAGGAATAGCAAGAGGATGCAATTCACCAAGAAGTTTGGTCCTTTTAGACTTGATCATTTGACAACTCAAACATTGTGTTATGTACCTATGGACATCTGCCTTCATACCAAGCCAATACTAGCTTTTTTTTACTGCATTCAAAGTTTTGGCATGCCCTAGATATCCAGTTACTGGGATGTCATGAGCTTCCCATAAAATCTCTTTCTTCAATTTTCAACTTTTTGGCACATAAAGCCTCTGTTGATAATAGAGTAGCCCATTTTGCATGACATAATCCTTGAATTTGGCCTTCTCTTTTGAGATCTTCTTTTCTAAATAGATAATCATCTTCACTTTTAAGTAATCTGGATCTATGGGACCTTCAATAGCCACTATTTCAAGAATGGGATTACTCAATGTTGAGATAAGGCTTGAAAGACTCTCTTGCCTTGTAGGGTCTTCCATTATTAGGTGTTTAGTAAGGCCTTGCAACCAAGAGCATTCAGCTAGGTAAATAACTATGTATCCCTTGCTGGATATACCTCCCTCATCCAACAAGGTCTACATATCTCTTGACCTAGCTTAGTTTCCTTTCAAGAAAGCCTCAATCTCTCCTTTTGTTATCTTTTGATCGTTTGGTTCCTTCAAAATCACTTTGATAGCTTCCTTATTGAGAAGCATTTTAAGGTGTACAAGTGATGTCTCCATGCTCAAATTATTTTTTTCATTAGGTTGTACAAATTCACTTACATAGATTTATACATGTGTATCTATATCACTTTGATTGCTTCCTTATTAAGAAGCATTTTAAGGTGTGCACCTACTTACTTACCTCATGTGTCCTTTCTTAGCATCACTGCTTCATAACTTCATATATTAGATATTTCAAAATTTCCTGTACTATTTGGAAACTCCCAATATTGTTTCTTTAAGCCGCCTTAATTGATCTCTTTATTTCTCTAACTCTAAAATAGTCTCTTTATTTTGTTGTAATTTGTACTTACATTTCTCTAATGTTAGCCTCAAGAAGGCATTTTCCTTCTCTAACAAATCTCTTTCTAACTTATGTACATTGTTAATGGCATCCAAATGTTGTATATACCCTAAGAGGCCATTATAGCCATCTCCAAAAAAGCTCACTAAAGATGTAATATTTTTGTAAAAAAAGGCATAGATTTAGTCAAAGGATCTTTTGGATACAATTTTCCATCAATCCATAGATCTATATTCATGTTTTTGAGTGATCTACACCGTTCTTTCGATGCAAAAAACATTAAATAGGGTGTTTTTTTCTTAGATAGTGGCTCATAGTCACGCTCAAGCTCAACATGAAAGGTGATGTACCTCTCTCTTGTATCTCTTTGATGATGAATGAGGCACCACCTTGTCCATTTGTGATATTGATTCCACTCGATCCATATTCATGATGATGTTAATTCATCGACCATCACCATCCTTGTTAATTTTACCCTAGTCATCTCCATTTTTTATTTTGATTTGGCTGCAGCCATGCCTATTGACTCCACACCAGTCATCTTCGTTTGTGATGATGTTTCAGTCTCCCAATCATCCCTGTTTGTGTTGCTTGTGAAGTTGCTTTCAAAAAATGAGAGAGTATACATGGAATGTTTCAAACCATAATGTGCCGGGCACAACTCAAGTCTTCATGTGGTCTTTTGGCTCATTTTTTGATTAAAAACCCTATGCCATTAATCCCAACAATAATCTAGATATGAGCCATAAAATTCTAAGCAGCGAGAACTTAATTCCAAGTTTTAACCTCTAGACTCTTATTAAGACTAATTGAAAATTTAAAGGCTAGTAGTGTCTAATTGTTATATTTTGGAAGTAATGAGAAAAGTTTGAATTTTTTGATTTTTTTTATCACTTTTAATGATTTTTGAATTACCCCCCTCTATGTTGAGGTGGAATTTCTTATAAGGCCCAAACTTGAGCCCAAATCCCACCTAATGAAAAAGACAAATTGGTGCAATTGGGCTTGCATTCACACAATGGGTCTATCCATCAGATTTAATTAGCAATAAGGAGGAAAAATTTTTAAAGAAGAAGTTTAGTGAAATGCATGGAGCCCCCCTGATAGTTTCAAGATACTCATGGCAAATGCCCAACATGAAGGGCCTCTTATGTTGTTTGGACATCACCAAACACCTCAAGGGAAAAGGTCCTTACAGGGTCCTTACAAGATTCCACACACACACACACACACACACACTCTCTCTCTCTCTCTCTCTCTCTCTCTCTCTCTCTCTCTCTCTCTCTCTCTCTCTCTCTCTCTCTCTCTCTCTCTCTCTCTCTCTCTCTCTCTCTCTCTCTCTCTCTCTCTCTCTCTCTCTCTCTCTCTCTCTCTCTCTCTCTCTCTCTCTCTCTCTCTCTCTCTCTCTCTCTCTCTCTCTCTCTCTCTCTCTCTCTCTCTCTCTCTCTCTCTCTCTCGCTCTCTCATGCTCATCATTAAGGAGCCAAGTAGAGAGTTGAGGAGGTTACTCGTTGTTAGATGAAGAAAGGGGTTATTCCTAGAGACAGGTTGAGGAAGCATAGGCCTTTATTTATGTCCACACTACCTTAGGAAGAGTAGAGAGGAGGAGCAGAGCAACAACACCAAGCGAGATGATAACACTAGACAAAAATCTCATGTTTTGGAAAGACCAAATTTGACAAGCTGCTACAGATGCAAGGGAATATGAAAACATCCATGGTGGATGCAATCTAGGAGGCAGATGTGAGTAGGAGAGGGTCCGAAGAGGCTACTATTGGATCTAAATGGCGAGAGAGAAACGAAAATCAAAGAGGTGTGAAGCAGGGTGTAATAAGGTAGGGGAGGAGAACATGGCCATGGAAGCTCAACCAAGGGGTAAGATTAAAGCTCGAGATAATTTTAGTTTGGTTAATGTCACTACAAGGTTACCCCATTTAATACATTTTTCCTGTGTTAGCAAAATATGCTTTAAATTTATAAAATAATCATACAAAAGGGTAGCATATAAAGGGGTTATTGATAATAAACCTATAAGATGATTGAAGCTCAACAAGGGGATAAGATTGAAGCTGAAGAGAGTAATTCCAATTGGAATGAGAAGAGCATGGGAAGGGAGTGTTGGGGGTAAAGGCGCCACTACCTAGCCACCCATGTATTACTACACTGACAATACCCGCCACTGCACACTGTAGGTGGTGGCCGCCCGTCACTTTATTCTTTATTCTTTTAGTGATAGTTTGAATAAAGGAAGGTCCGGTCACACATTGTGACTGTTGGAGTTCCCATTTGTGTCTCTCTGTCTTCTTGCTCTTGCTCTCCACCATAGCTCACTTCCAAGCAAGCTTCGATCCTTCTCACCTTTCAATTGGTATCAGAGCTGCTCTCCGCCATAGCTCACTTCCAAGCAAGCTTCGATCCTTCTCACCTTTCAATTGGTATCAGATCTTTGGATTAGAGCTTGATCATGGAGCTTGGCCCGGCATTACTTCAACCCGGATTGAAGACCTAGAGCTTGGAGCTTCAATGCCAGCCATGGCTTCTTTCCCCCGAGGTAAGATTTCATCTCCTGCCTCTCCCCGGCCCTCATAGGCTCTTTGTAAGTGTTCCTTGGCTTCATTGGGCACCTTGTATGCCCCCGTTTGCCCCCTTATCCTCAGCATAACCAGCAGGCCCCACAGTCAGCTCATGTGTTTTTTTTTGCGCCTGTATCAAAATCTAGCTCAAAAATCCCATTTTTCTCATATCTCAGGCATCCAAAACCCGATTTAGGCAAGGTAAGAGTCTAACTTGGGGTTTTGGCATGCTCCAAACGCGATGGAAATATCAGATCTACCAAATTTTGATCACAACATTTTTTGCAACAGATCTGAGTTGATTTACAGCAAGAAAATATCATGCTCTTAGCTTATGTGATGCTCCCGAGGCTTGGTATTTGATTCCCAGATACTTTGGGGATGTTTCCCCAATGTTTTGAGATGCTTTGGGACTTGGTTTGAGCTTCCATAGCTCAATTTATGCAAGGATTTATTGTTGTACATTGTTTGGGTAGCAAGGTTTTATCAGAGACGGCTTATGCATAATGCTCTTTGTTGACATTCGGGTGTCCTGTTGAATGTATTGATACTTATTCATCATGGTCTATGCCCGAATATTCTATTTGAGAGATATTGAGCCTTGATTTGGATGTGGACACTTCGTTATTAGGAGCATACACCTCTTTGTGTCAGGTCTTGCCAGTGTTGTGTACACTTTGCCCTATTACACAGGGGGTGTGTCGGCTTACTAACAAATTTGTTTGACGTACTTGGGTGTTTGCTCGATGTTCATATGACTATCATATGCTGATTTATGCCCGCTTGATGTTGGTTATGCTTTGACAGTCAGTGGTTGACTTGGTGCATTGATTTTGCCTACAGTTTGCTCTCATTATACCTAGCTGTAATTTATTACAACAAGCAGTTATGTATGGATTGATGTGGAATTTTCATGTTGAATTATCCTGATTTTATGTACTTTTGATGGTACTTGGTGGGCAACATCATTAGCTATCAGTTCGTGGTCATTTTGCCTTGGTTTTGGTGGTATTTTGGCTGTTTACAGCATAAAACATCAAGCAATTTTGAACTGCCTACACTATTTTGGACTACATTATGGGTTCTTCTTCCACTGACTGTGCTATCTTCAACATCATTAAGCTTGATGGTACGGATTATGCCTATTGGAAGAGCCAAGTTTGGCAGTTATTGGTGCAAAAATCGCAGATAAAGCCACTAAGGATACATGGCAAGCAGCTTGAAACTATGACTAATGACGAATGGGATGAGCTTGATGAGTTATGCAAGTCTATCCTCATCTTGTCTCTCGCTGAACAGGTGCATTACAATGCGGTTGAGGAAGCACAAAGTGCTTGGCAGTTTTGGGATAAAATTAAAAAACTCTATGACAATAAAAGTCTAACAAGCCAGATGTATTGGCTGAAGCAGCTTATGGACCTGCGCATGAAGGAGAATATGACAATGTCTGCTCATTTGAGCCAGTTCCATGCTATTCTCAAGAACTTGACTTCACATGGTATTACCTTTAATGATGAGGTTACTCCACTCTAAGTGAGTCATGGGATATATTCCGCACTGCCTTATGTGCTCATGCTACTATTTTGAAATTGCCTGATGTAGAGAGTGCTCTTCTGCAAGAAGAGATCAACCATAAAAACTTGGATGCCTCTCATGTGTCGCATGCTTTGACTATTAGAGGTAGAGATGGTAATGGCAAGAATGACCATGGGAATGGCCGTGGCAGAGACTCGCAGAAGTCTAGGTCTAAGTCGTGTGGTAAGTCTCACGGCAAGTCTCGTGGGAGAAATGCTAATGTGATATGTCATCATTGCGGCAAAAAGGGTCATATATGCCCACAGTGTCATGAGTTGCGTAATGAGAAGGGCAAAGAGAAGGGAAAAGACAAAGTATAGGAAAAGTCCTCTGATCGTGGCATTATGCATGTGAAATCCAATGTGAAAATCGAGGAGATATATATCATGCAGACTGATGACTCCGACGGGGAGTACATACTTGCAACTAGTTCTTGTGATGCTACATCGTTGATCAATGTTCACTCTATGTATGCGCAATGATGGTTTTTAGATTCTGGTGCTTCATTTCATGTTACACCATGTTGTGAGTGGTTCGACTCCTACCGCACTGTCTCTGGTTCAGTTCGCTTGGGTGATGATAGGTCACTTGCTATTGTTGGCATTGGGGATGTACGATTGCAGTTTTCTACTGGCAATACTTTTATGTTACAGGATGTACGTCATGTACATGCGCTTACATGCAGTCTTATGTCTGCAGGGTAGCTTGATGATGATAGGTTTCATGTTTTATTTGGGGATTCTGCCTGGAAGATCACCCGTGGTAGACTTGTACTTGCTAGAGTTGCCAAAGCTGGTAGCCTCTATCCTCTTGTAGTTGATGGGTCCTCTGTTGACCATGTTTTGTCAGTGGGTTCCATCCCACATGTATCTCTTTGGCATGCCCATTTGGGCCATATGCCGTTGAAGGGAATGAAAATGCTTTCTGGTTTGCAGTACTTACCGCCCCTTGACTACGCCTGTTTTGATTCATGTGAGCATTGTCTTTATGGCAGACAGACTAGGAATACACATAAGAAGTCCGGTAGGACATGCATGAGTGAGCCCCTGGCATTGGTACATTCGAATGTCTGTGGGCCCATGCCCTATCAGTCTATGGGTGGTGCAAAGTATTTTGTGATGTTCATTGATGATTTTTTGCGTAAAGTCTGGGCTTACCCCATTAAGCTTAAGTCCGATGTCTTGGTCGTATTTTAGAGATGGCTTGCATTTGTTGAAAACCAGACTGGGCATAGGCTGAAATGCCTTAGGACTGACTATGGGGGGGAATATGTGTCATGTGCTTTTGAGTAACTATGTGACGAGAGGGGTATTAAGCATCAATTGACCACCCCCTATACCCACCCCAGAATGGTTTGGCTGAGCAGATGAATAGAACCATCCAGGAATACACAATATGCTTAGCCATGCAGGCTTACCACAGAGCTTTTGGGCTAAGGCAATCAATACAGCTATGCATGTCATAAATAGATCACCTTCTAGTGGTTTAGATTTCCAAGTTGCAGAGGAGGTATGGACTAGGAAACCTCCATCTTATGCGCATCTATGTGTCTTTGGATGTGAGGCATTCTCCCATGTGCCCAAAGACAAGCGTACTAAGTTGGATCCTAAGAGTGTCAAATGCTTTTTCCTTGGCTATGGGGATGCAGGCAAGATGGGTTACCGCCTCTGGGATCCACAAGTGCAAATAGTCATCCACAGCCATGATGTATTCTTCCATGAGGACAATATGATAGGCATCTTGAGAAGGTGGTAGAGATACGCAAGGTTATATTCCAGGAGGAGCCACGTGCTCCTGCACAGCTAGTTGGACAGCCTGCAACGGCAATTGGTACACATGGCCAGGGTGTTAGACCGGTCGCAGAGCCTGCCGTGAGACAGTCTACTAGAGATAGATGTCCACCTAATAGATTTGATTCCTCGATGCATTATGTCTTGGTTACAGATGTAGAAGAGCCTCTCACCTATGATGAGGCTATGCGCAGGGGTGACTGTCACTCCTGCGAGAGGGCTATGCAGTCTGAGATAGACTCCCTGCACAAGAATATGACTTGGAATTTGGTTACACTACCTCAGGGCAAGAAGGCTTTGCCATGCAAATGGATGTACAAGCTGAAAAGTACCCCCGGAAACCCTAAGCCGGCTTATAAGGCAAGACTTGTCGCTAAGGGATTTAAACAGGAGCATGGCGTTGACTTTGATAAAGTCTTTTCTCCTGTGGTCAAGATGACCACCCTACGCTTGGTTTTGGCCTTAGTCACGTAGCTTGACTTTGAACTTGTACCAGATGGATGTCAAGACTGCATTCCTGCATGGGGATTTGCATGATGAGATATGCATGGAGCAGCCTAAGGGCTTTGCAAAACCTGGCAGGGAGCACCCAGTGTGCAAGTTGAAGAAAAGTCTTTATGGCTTGAAGCAAGCACCTAGGGAGTGGTATCTTAAGTTTGATGCCTTCATGCAGTCACATAGGGCTATAGTTGAAGTGCTATGGATCCATGTCTTTAGACGAAGAAAGCCCGTGATGGCCCATTGCTTATTTTGGTACTTTATGTGGATGATATGCTGATAGCAAGGAAAGCTCATGATGAGCTGAATGCTCTTAAATCTCAGCTGAAGAACAGCTTTGAGATGAAGGATTTGGGACATGCCTCTCACATTCTTGGTATGCGCATTAAGCGCAACAGGCATCAAGGACTACTCTACCTCTCACAAAGGGAGTACATTCATAAAGTCCTTTGTTTTCGCATGTAGTACGTAAAGCCTATTGGTTGTCCATTACCTTCTTATGTGAAGGTTTCACAAGCCAATTGTCCGCAAACGAATGAGTAGAGGGCCGAGATGGTCAAGATCCCTTATGCATCAGCCGTGGGCAGTTTGATGTATGCCATGATAGCCACTCGTCCAGACATTGCATTTACAGTTGGTGTTGTGGCACACTATATGGCTACATCTTGCAAAAAGCATTGGGATGCCATAAAGGGTATCATGAGATACCTGAAGGGCACAACAGATATGTGTATTTGCTATGGTAGCCAAGATACAAGAGTTGTGGGCTACACAGACTCCGATTATGTAGGACATGCAAATAGTAGGAAGTCCACTTCCGGCTATATCTTTACTTATGATGGAGGTGATGTTTCTTGGATGTTCAGGGTTTAGAAGTGTACGGCTCTCTCTACCATTGAGACCGAGTACGTTGTGGCCACTCAGGCTTGCAAGGAGGCCATATGGTTGGGCCATTTGGTTCATGACCTTGGGATTGATAATATACCTACGCTTCATTCAAATTCTATGAGTGCTATTCAACTAGCCAAGAATCCGGTCTTCCATGCGAAGACAAAACACATTGAGGTGAGGTATCACTCCATACATGGGGTCATGGAGGACAAGTCTGTTGACCTTGTCAAGATCTCTACTGATGAAAATCCTGCAGATCTACTCACGAAAAGCCTCGCTACTGAGCGCTTTGCCTTCCTCAGGAGATTGATGGGGGTTGGATAAGATGACATTTTTCTTCATCTTGTTGTACATGTGTACATTATACTATCTTTTCTTTTTCTTTTCACTCCTCATTGGGGCAGATTCACCTTTAACTTGGAGATTGTTGGGGGTAGAGGCCCCTCTGCCTAGCCACCTATGTATTACTACACTAACAGTACCTGCCACTGCACACTGCAGGTGGCGAGTGCCCGTCACTGCACATTGCAGGTGGTGGGTGCCCATCACCGTCACTTTATTCTTTATTCTTTTAGTGACAATCTGAATAAAGGAAGGCCCGGTCACACATTGTGACTGTTGAAGTCTCCATTTGTGTCTCTCTCTCTTCTTGCTCTTACTCTCCACCATAGCTCACTTCCAAGCAAGCTTCAATCCTTCTCACCTTTTAGGGAGGGATGAGCAGTAGCATTCTGAGAAGGTTAAGGTTCAAGCAGGATGGATATGGTAGCTGAACAAGATAGGAAGGCATAGAACAATAAAATCAAGAGAACATAGGATGGATACAGTGCAACTACCAGCCTGTTGCATGGGTCTATAATGAAGCCTTGTCGTTGTCGACATCGCAGCACACAAGATGAAGAGGGTAGGCAACCTAGCCTACTTACCATCTATGTTAGTACTTACAATATTCTCTCTCTCTCTCTCTCTCTCTCTCTCTCTCTCTCTCTCTCTCTCTCTCTCTCTCTCTCTCTCTCTCTCTCTCTCTCTCTCTCTCTCCATGTGTAAGTTTTTAAGTAGATGAAGAGAATAGTATGAAAGCATAAATCTTTCTTACATGGATCATAAGTGCTAGGCTAGTGCTGGATGCACAAACATAGGATTGAGAGGGAAAGCAACCCACCTACTCATGATCTATGTAATATAGCTTTATGCTTTCATACTTGGAAGACTTTATTTGATTAAATAAGCAATCCCTAACTATTTGCAATGTTGTAAGAGATGTCATTATTAGGTTCACATGGTCCAGATATAAGAACTCTATTGTATTTGGCAATAAATTATGTTTTGTTTTTCCAAATGTTTTGAATATTAATGAGGAAGTAATTGTTGCATTTAGAGGACTAAGGAACAAGGGAGGTCTCTTTAAGGTTGTCCATAGATTTTGGGCTAAAGTCAATAAGGCTAAGAAATGTCCCCCTCTTCATGGCGGGATGATGTAAATATTTCCATACTCAATATATTACTATGCATTATTTTTTTAAAAATGTACAATTACTCTCAACAAAAATGTATTTGACTCTCATTCATTTGACTAACTAATACTATATGTAACATGTTAGTAATTTATAAGACATATTAAACACTTTTGCTTGTATACATGTACAAATAGTTAATGAAGGATGATGAAGGTTGCAAAAGAAATCTCTTCAAGACTAAATATAACGTTAGTCATGTGTTTTTTTCATTTGTATAGTCGAGAAACTCAATATGGTTTTTCCCTATTTCATTAATATACTCTTCCTTTTATTCTAAAATTACTCCCAACATAGGGCTATGTTACTATTACACAAATATAAATCTTGCTAATATTAACATAGCTTTAGAGAATGTATGGGAGGAGATTTCACATCCATGCTAGAAAGACGCCTATACTAGCTATTATTTTCAAGTGTTCCAAGGCTAGTACCCTAGATCCTATGTAGCATATTTAGAGTCACATTGATCTAGAAATTCTCCACTTATTCAAAAACCTCCTATATTTCATTTCTTGTTTTTTTTGTGGGGAGAAATTAGGCTCTCTTCTAAAGGTTGAATTTGAAATAATTTATAAAATAGGAGAACAAACCTCTAAGAGCATAATCAGTGTAGTTAGCTATCGTTCAAGGGATATTGCAACCAACACCTCAAGGATTTTGCTTTTACATGCTTTCCTCTATAGCTACTAGGCCATCACTTCCTCCGAGAGTTGGCAAGGTGCTCCCACTTGTACCAAATTCCATGTATGGAGTAGAATGCCACATTAGCCAATGAAATTATTGGCCAATAAAGGCATTAAATAAGGTTTACTCCCCACCTCTCTCTCTCTCTCTCTCTCTCTCTCTCTCTCTCTCTCTCTCTCTCTCTCTCTCTCTCTCTCTCTCTCTCTCTCTCTCTCTCTCTCTCTCTCTCTCTCTCTCTCTCTCTCTCTCTCTCTCATGGCACTACACATATTTTTGGCACTTAACTTTGATTGTAATATAAAGGTGAAAGACATCCTTTATTTGATGGTGGTAGATCGAATATAATGTCTCCATATTGTGTATCTCTATTCTAACATATATCAATTAAACTTTTCTCTTTAACCAAAATTTTGAATAAATGATAATTCAAAAACAACACAATGTGTATGATTTTTATACTCTAAAGAAAATATATGCATGCGTGCCTACCTAGTGGATCCCTATAGCACAAATCTTTAGTAGTCCATCAAGAAGTAATCAAGGTAGCTACGAGGATTTTATTTTTGCGGGCTTTCATTTTCATTCTTTTCTAATCAATCTCTTTTTTTCGAGCTTTTTCGTGCAACATATCCATTCTGCATATAAATAGTCTTACTTAAGGAGTACGACACGTTGCATTTACATGAACACACATCAAGAAAACAAAACCAACGGAAAACTAGTAAAATATATTCGTGTCAAATAGTCGCAAGGTACACTCTTCTTAAAAACAAATCAAAGATCCCAATGCATGTAATCTCTTAGACAAAATCGGGCATAGTCACATGACGAAGTGTATAATAAACATATAAAAGTAGTAACAAAATTAAATGGCTAGAGTCTCTCGAAAACAAAAAAACACACTCTCTCAGCATGGTACCGGTCCACACACTATGGTGGACAAACACTCCCCATAGAGCACATCATCTATTTCTAGACACATGCAATGTCTCATCTCCTCTGCACTGGCCCGCGCCAAACCACCACACCCCGCAAACACATCCAAAACATAGTCGTAGCGTTTCGTAAATGTAGCTAGTAACCACCTAACCATATCACCAATCACATATCACCAATCAAGATACAAAATCTTTGCGGCCATGCAAGTAGAAATAATGAAAATACCATACAAGGTAACCTGAGAGCAAAAACATGCAAGACTACTTACCGATAGAAAAGATGAGACCTCTCTGCTCCGCCTCTGACAATGACACCATCAACGTCCATGGGAAAGACACAATCATCCATCATGTAGCTACGATACGCTGGAAACAATCTCTCTGAAATCTTCTCCCCAGCCTCTCTGTCGTAGCAAGGCACAACATGACTAGCACGATGCCGAAGACACACAGTAAGATCAAGTACCTATTCACGAGTGGAAATAGAATAAGTGATCCATGTTTTTATTTAAAGCATGTAACACAAACTTTATTTAGAACATACAACCATACGTTCAACGTATCCAACTTTGTTATCTTACCGCCTCTCTAGTAACGGGATGTCGATAAGCCTTGGAGTCACACATGAGTGTCCAAGTGCGGTGAAGCACAAGCCCCACTCTTGCTGCATCCGTAATAAACTCACCTATATGCTCTGCTAAGCACATAGTGACTAAGAATCCCTGGTCGGCCAAATACTCGCGAGCAAGGTCCATACAACCCATAACTAGACCCTTTGAGAACGTGTTCCACTTGGGAATAGTCATGCCCTCTACAAACAACATTGGCATTATGATATATGAGAAGTGAGTTTGATGTAAACCTTGTGTGATAGAAAGCATAACTTACCCAATGGGATGGGACCTAGAGCATCCACAAGCAAGCTCGTAGGAAAATCCGCAAATATCAATCAAGCCACCTCTTGACATGGAACTCCATCTTTGCTATAAAGATGCATCTTTTGTGTTGCAAAAAACTTGTTGATGCTATACACAAAACAACATAGTCATTAATGCAAAGTAAACGATGATGCAATGCTATATGCAACATGTAAATTGATGTTCTTGCAATATGTAGTTGTCATGTCTACCTATCAAGGGCAAATCTATCAATTTGGGTCACATCCACTAATAGAGCATCGACATATGTTTGATACTGGAACCCTGCAACAATTATTTCAAAGTAATTTATTTTTAATAATCATACACGACTATCTTCATGGGCGACCAATAAAGCACATGAATTTCAAGTTAATATAAGACTTCTCACCTACTAAACGAGTCATAGGTCGCCTCTCCCAATTCTCTCGACCAAGAGATGAATCTGCAACAAAGGAGGTGGTGGGCGCCATAGAGGACTCTGGCACATTTTTTCTCCCTGGATTACCTTGAGTACCTTGGGTGGCACCTTTGGTAGCCTTGGTTGCTTGCTTCCCTACAGTGGTGGGTGCGGTAAGTGGTTCATGAGTATCAACTTCCTCCTTGAATCCTACATAGTATCATTCACCCTTAGATTCCCATGCATGAGCACAAAAACTATTGCTACAAAAGCGACGAGATGTTTACATAGATTGAAGTACTTACTCTCATGCAGATCTTTCTCTTGCTTAGGGATAACCCCCATAGGGTAATCCAGCCACCAAGGGCAAACACTTGCCTCCCATGCCGTCAATTTTCTCTCACGTAATGATGGAGAATACATAGTGTTCTCGTCACGAACGTCAATCCACTCTCTTGTGAATTGCGGAGCTACATCTAGTCACTTCTCTTCTACACATTGTAGTATCCACCTACAACATTCTTGCCAATTACGCAAGCAAATGCATGCAATCTAATATGAAAATCAGACACACAATCTCCTTTATATAAGACAATAGTTTTATAATAATAAACAAACCACCCAACCTCAAGCTTTCATGTGGAGCTTAGAATAGAAAAATCAATAACATAAATAGGCTTTCAAGTGCCATTATATCTACTACATTTAAGATGAAGAGTTTGCAAAAAAATAGTTTTGATGCTAACCTATAAATTACACGTTTGGCTGAAAACGTAAGCTCTGGCATCTTCTCTGCAACATCTGAAGATTTCACTCCATCCAAGAGGTATACAAAAGCCTACACAAGTTTCACAAGCGCTTAACATTAGCACATATACATTTTAAGAAAGAACTTAAGAAAGCAATATGAATGCACTGCATTGAGTCAACCTGCATGACATGATTCTTCACGTTAAGCTTAAAGAACTCTTCAAATGAATCTGGTAGCTGTGGACCTTCTACTTGTATCCTATCAATCTAAAGTAGTGCCTTCGAATGCAAGTGAGCCCAATATGTCTCTTTCTTCATGTAAACCCGAAAGAGCTTATAATCACCAAAATGCGGGTATTGGGGGTCTTTGGCCTTTGTGAGACTCATAAGATGCAACAATATTTTTTTCCTGTGATGCACAACAATATACGCAAATAGAAAGCATTGAAGAAAAAAGCATCACATACACACACCTTGCGTTATATATACAAATTACCTTTCCGTAGGGATTTTTGAGCTTGTGAGACAATACAGCTTGTCTCTTGTGATCTTGAGCATGCTTGCATCATCCCACTTTAGCCCAAATAACAACTTAAAGAACTCATCACTATTTTGGGGATTAGCAATGGATAGGTACTTGTAACCCCTATCCTTAAGGCGCTCCTCTTCCACCTTGTAGCCTTCTCCAAACGTTTCTTCCTCTCTACCTCATCTAGACCAAGAGCCTCAAGCTTCGCAGTTTCTTTTGAGATGAAGACATGAAATTCATCCTATCATTCCAAAAAAAAAACTAAATTAGAGATAGAAAAGCGCATCTCATACAAGTGAGCCATAGATAGAAAATCACCTTCCATACAAGCTAAGATATTAAACCGCAAGGAGAGTTATACCATGGAGCAACACCATGATAATACCTTGCCTCTATACTCATCTCAACCTCAGCCCACTTCCTCATGGCCGGACTCAATCTATCTAGAATGGAGTCTTTGTTTGCAATACCAAACTTTTGAAACATATACACCTCATGCGCAATATTTGGAGTAACATGAGCTCTGGAAATACTATTGAAAACAAACAAAAGCATAATATGAGAATGTAAGTGTAACATATTACAAAGAGGAGCATAGTTAAAGGAAGAAGACTTACGCATTGGTGGTGTCTAGTGCGAGTAGTAGCTCTGCTTCCTTCGCCTTTGGCACCTCAATGAATTGGCACCGTACACTAACATGGTAGTGAGCACAGTCGGAGTACTCTGTAATTGAAAACCAACAAACATAAGAATGGGATACAAACATTCAATACTTGCATGTATAGTGGACAACTTACTTTCTTTGATGCATTTCCACCACGTTTTAAGCCTGTGGTTTCCATCCCAAACCAAGAACTTTTTACCCTTAAGGTCTTGCCACTCTCTTCCAAGAGCCCTCTCAAAATCCTCATTTCTTTGACGCCATATTGGACCCCATTCATCTAGATTGCTGGTTGTCACAAACATGGTCTCCCCTCTCAGACCTTCAACTGACACAAGGAAGTGTCCCATAGTCTCAAGATAACCAATGGAATCAAAGGAAGGAATCAACCACTGGGCATCATCTGTAGCAAATCTGACTGCCTCATGAGCCACTAATCTGCAAAGAGGCACAAGAGGAGGCAGCGTCCTCTTTTTTATATAAAATTGACTCAGCACATCCTTCATGCTGCACATTAGTCTCTGTAGGAGCAGATATTAATAAGTAACAATAAAAAACAGTAGCATTAAACCAATCATATATAATACATAACACTGAACAAAGAGTCATATGTAAATGAAATGGACACATAAGTGACTACCTGTGTGCTCCGCATCCCCGTCAATTGTATTGGAGTCCCCATCCACTTGTGCTTCGTCATCAATGTAGACACATCTTTTTGGACCACATCCTTTCTTTGTTGAAGGAGTGTCCCACTGATCTCAAACGCGATGATGCTTCTTGCTCTAAGATCCGGCCAGGAACACATCCTGAATGTAGCTTCATACAGACTTCACAGCTACTATGAGGTGACACACATTTCTTTCTCTTTCTAAGCACTCTTTTAGGTGCCATAACTTTCTCTACACACGTGCAAATAGATACACAATCAACCTCTTTAAGATTAACAACACAATCAATCTCTTTAAGATTAGCAACACAATCAATCTCTTCAAGGTTAAAGATTAACAACACAATCAATCTCTTTAAGGTTAATAACACAATCAACCTCTTTAATTTAGAAAATTCAATGAAAATAGGCTTGTGCATAAGCCCACCCATCGTCCGCGCGGACGTGCACGATTGGGGGGCTTGTGCTTAAGCCCACCCATCGTCGTGCATAAGCCACATGGGAGAGCTGAGGTCACGGACGAAGCCACACGGGAGAGTTTGGGGGGCTTCAATCTCAATGTTTGGAGCCTGTGTGTCAATGGTTGCGCGGACGCGAGCATAAGCCCACCCATCGTCCGCGCGGACACGGACGATTGGGGGGCTTCAATCTCTTGCCTTGGAGGCTCTCTGTCAACTGTTGCGCAGACGCGGAGCTGCACGAAGCCGCTTGGAGCTGCACACGCCACGCTAACGGACACAATGGAGCTTCAAAGAGGCATACCTCAACGTTAGGAGTCTCTTTGTCAACAGGCAGGAGTTGTGGGGTAGGAGTTGTATGTCGCGAGAGAGAGAGACGGAGAGAGGGAGAGAAGGGAGAAGGGAGAAAGAGAGAAGGGAGAATGAGAAGGGAGAAGGGAGAATGAGAAGGGAGAATGAGAGAAGGGAGAATGAGAAGGGAGAAAGAGAGTTCTTGTGTGTGTGTGTCGCGAGAGAGAGAGACGGAGAGAGGGAGAGAAGGGAGAAGGGAGAAAGAGAGAAGGGAGAAAGAGAGAAGGGAGAGAGAGAGAGAGAGGGAGAGAAGAGAGAGAGAGAGAGAGAGCAAAGAGAGTGGAGAGAGTTGAGGAAGAGAGTTTCGCCATACTTAATAACCCTAATAAAGAAGAGAGGCACTTGTCATGGTCCATATCATGAGCACAATCAGAGTGCTCAGGACAAAGCTAATGTTCTCGTCATCGCTCCTAGAATTATTATAATTAATAAGCTAGTTAGTCTCTCTCTCGTAAGTTAGTTAGCCGTTAAATAATTAAATAATTAGGTAATTACGTAATTAGGTAATTAGTTAGTCGTTAAATAATTAAATAATTAATACAACATAAATAAATTTTAAAAATATTAATTTAATCTAATTTACAATATTATTTTGACAAAATCATGGGGCAAGAGCTCTTAATTATGAGTGCATAAAGGTGAAGGATGGTGGGTGATTGAGTCATAATTTTTTCTTTTGATTTCTGATGATTATGCTTATTTATTATTACTCTTAAATGTTGATGAATGACTGTGGCTCTTAAATTTTGATGAGTGTGCATATTCATTATTTAGTCCTCTCTGCTTGTAGTGACGGTTGCTATAGCTTCGAGGTTATTCTAACCCTCTTGTAACTTCCTCCATGCCTCCCTTTTTTCTCTACACAGTCATCCGACGGTGAACTGTTGCCTTCTCTTCATCAAATACACACTGTGAGCTCTATTCAGAGTTTTCTTCTCTTCATCAAATACTAACCCACCAGAGGGCACAACATGTCGAGTTTTGCTATTTTGACATGGAGACTAGCCAGTGATTGCTTAGAGCACAGGGTTTCATTAAGAAATGGAGAGGTTCTTTTGAGTGAGTACTACCTACAGAATCTATTGCCTCCAACACAAAAATTCCAGGGGTTGCAAGCCGTCATAGAGAATGATGGTGGAGCAAACAACGTCACTGTGTCTCCAAGATGGGATCATCAAGGGCATGCGCACTATCTGATTGATAGTACATTATCAGCCACCTACTCTATCATGCACTCAAATGACTATGTGTGCATCTCTAACAGTATTGAGTCAATAGAAGATGAGATTGACAACTGCATTGATTGTACTCCTGGTTGTAGCAAATCAACTCCAGTGTGTCTTGACATACCCTCAGATAACAAGAAGGATGTTGATGAAGTAACAATTTCAATAGGTGCATGCAATGATGGAGGGATCCATAAGGATCTACATGACACAAATGTCGGGGAGGACCTATGTGTGGGCAGCCAAAGCGAGGACTTATCTTCCTATGATAACTCCATTGCAGCCTTCATTGAGGAGAAAGCTAGAACGGGTAGATTGAAAAAATTACTAGCGCTCTGTGGACCTCCACGAAGGGTGGATGAGCTCCCAATCGAGTATAATGGCACAATTGCTTTTGAGCTTCCTGCCACACATAGCAAGAAACGAATGATAGGTATGGAACAAAAATATAATGGTCACCTGTGGTCGCGGCCCTCGCAAACAAATATGGCAATTGAGTGCACTGTGCGCTTGAGCTATTGTCTTGGAAGTCTTCAATGTCTCAGGATCACTTGTCCTTACTACATAACAGAGGGAAAATACAATGATGTTTTTTTCCATGGTCACTTGGATAGAACCGTGAGCATGGGTTATCCTGCAAGTGAGGGAAACTCCAAGATAACATGTCACTATTGTCAAAATGTTGCTACTTGTGCAGCCATTTGCAAATGCATGATCTATTATGTGTTGCAACTGGATCCTACAATGACACATTTGGTGATCCATGTTGGGGAGCATGCTCACAGTGTTCAACATGCACAAAGAGGGCAACCCTTGACAAGGTGCGGAGGCTTGTGAGCACGGTCCTAAAGATCAAAAAGGGAGGCCCACGAAAAATACAGATGCTAGTCGCTCGGCAGATGTTGTTTGAATCTTTAACAAAAGAAGACGAGTCGGAGGCGACCGAGGTGGACCTTAATCATTTTCTAGAAGAAATGATGCCACTTGTGCAGAATAAAGGGTAAGCTTGTGCATTATTATTTTCTACTTACAATGTATGTCCTGCATTTGAAATAACCCTCTAATAAACACATAGGTTCAAAGGCATTGTTTCACAAGAGAGAGCCAAACAAGGTCAGGTGGTTGGTGATGGGTATGACAACATACTTCTTTTGCAAAAACATTGTGTCTTCCCATTTTTCCATGGAAGTAGATTTCCGGGACAAGGTGATGCCAAGGAGAAGTGCTACTTGTTTAAAATGTCCACCAAGGGACTAGCATCAGGGGTGGACTTAGTGAATCGTATGAGGCGAATAGGGACTGGAGATTTACGACGTGCATGGGTGCACTTTGATCATACCCATAGGATTGATGGGTGGGCAACTATGTCTTGTTCAGTTTATGATCACGGGTATGTGGCAACATAATTAAAGCTTTTATTGAAATTAAATTGTTGTTAATGAACACTATACTAATGTATCAATCATGAACTAGCATGAGAGCATTACAGGTAATTGCAATATGTGAATTTAAAGAGGAGGACGAAGAGTCTCAAATCCTATTTTGGAGAAATTTGAACTATGTCATGGTTCAATGTGGCCATGATCCACCTGACTTTGCTGGATTTATGTCCGATGAGGCAAGTGCGAATTGGATGGCAATAAGGGATGTGTACAATGGAGGGCCTCATAACATAATGGAAGGGAGGGAGAGTTCTTGTCTTTTTCATTGGGAGCAAAGTTTGCAAAAGCATACCAAGAAATTAGTCACTGTGGATAAACAAATGCACCACATTGAATTGTGTGAAGCATGGAGGCTAGCAACGACAACTCAACTAGCCTCACTTCAGGCCTCTGCTATCCGAGATTGGTGGGCACGAAATGTAAACAAGGAACACATCAAGGCTTTGGATAGGTGGTTGAAATGGTGGGAGCAAAGAATTGCCCACTGGGGAGGAATTGAATCTCATGTAAGTGTGACATTTTTTCCAGCTCATTAAGATTTGTTGCACAATGTAGCAATGGGGAGAGCTACTGATTCTATTTTTGGATTTGACTCCACAGGCTAACAAAAGTCCTTGGGAACATGCTCAAATTCCAAGCGTAAACTTATCAGAAAGTGTCCATGCTAGTTGGTTAGCAGGTGAGGGTGGAAAACGAAATATATCACTTTATGATGCATGTGTTAGTGATGTTTTGAATGCATATATTCAATGTGCAAAGAGGTTGGGCTATACCACAGGGAGGTTTATTGGATCTAGGCCTTCTATGGAGTCTTTGTTGGCTAGTGCCAGCAAAAGGGAACCCCCAAATCCCACCTCTGTTGCACGTGCGTTGCAAGGTGTTGTAGCTGGAAGTCCTTTGTACGAGGAGCCTATAATGCAAGGTGATAGGGAGACTGTGCAAAGAAAAAAGAAGGGAGGTGGAGCAACTGTAAGTTCTCATAGACCGGGGTACATGATGGAGTCAAGGCAAAAGGAAAATCAGGGGCAGGCCGCGAAGTATACAGTTTGACGATGGAAAGATGGAAGAGATATGTATCCAAGAGGATGAGGAGATACCAATCAACCCCTTTGCAAGTGGAGTAAGTGCACCAAATGCGGAAACATCAACCCACGTAGAAGAGGTAGAAGTGGCACAGGAGGAGTGGGCTTTACGAAGGACACCGCCTAACTATGTGAGAAAGTGTTTTGGTATGGAGGGTAGAAAGAATTGCAGCAGCAAATTACAGAGTCGACAAGTGGGGTTAGTCGCGCCATGCTTTTGGTTTGAGAGAGCCTATAAGAACAAGGCCATTGCACAATGGATATGGTTCTGTAATCATGATGTCAAGCATACAAACGCTGTGCAGAAACAAGTGATAGCATCACCAATTGTTCCATCTTTGTGGCCAGTTGATATAGGAACAAATATATCGAAGGAAGAGTGTAGCAGCCTAAGACAGGCTGGTTTCAAGTTTGCCTGCTTTATAGCACCACCAAGGAACGAGAAGAGCAAACCTCCTATTTCTACAGAATGTGGTTCAAGCGGGAGAAGACACAAGTGGAGACATTGAATTTCCAAAAATGCACAAAAGAGAATAGAGGCAGCTGGTTGCATGGTTGTGACATTCTTGGAGGAGGTAGTGCAACTTGAGAGACAACATTTAGTATTTCGAGTCTTGACAGAGAGTTGTTATGATGTGCACATCAAAGAAGAGCCTAGGTGCACTTGTCCTAATTTTCAAAAAAGAGAATCTACCCAAAAGGCATTTCTTGCTTGCAAGCATATGTATTATGTGTACATGCACATACTTGGCCTTCAACCCAAGGAGCACATGGTCATACATCAGCCTGCACTAACCCCCACTGACCTTGCCCTTGTGTTAGGGCAAACACGTAAGATATGCCCTGTTATGTAGGAAGCCCAACGTAAGCATGGCTCATTCATTGTTCTGGAGGACTCATCATCATGCACTTCATTAGGGTGTGACATGTCCTTTTTGTTACATGAAGATCGATCAAGGCGTAGCAATCTTGGAACCTTTCTAGATATTGTACTCCTTTTGGGTAATGCAAAACTTTGGAATGTTATTATTTGTTGTGATTATTCAACACCATTGCTCCCTTTATTGTGAATGGTTTAGTATTCTCCTTGGGAGCTCCCAAGTGATGATGCATGCATGATGCGCAATATATGTTTATGTTAAAGAATAGCAGTAGTGCATGACATGTCGTTTGTAGAAAGCATCCAAGGTTGTTTCAAAAAGCTCTAAAAATCAATTTCAATTGCAAAAGCACGAAATCAAAAGCTCACAAAAATAACACACTTTGTAGCTGCCATCATCCAGAACTCCTTATAATAATTGAACATTCATAATCTTGATCTACTTGATTCTACCTGGCAAGGGAAGCTCCACCTCAATCCCACAAGGGCCGGCCCGAAAACATGGACCTAATTTAAATACTGTATTGCCTTTTACTATCTTTTACGATGCACTCTTTGTTGAGTCAAGTACAAGCTTTACTCTTTGATTGATTAGTTTATGATTGGAAATCCTTCCATTTGTGCGTTGTTCATTGGTTGAGGATGAGGTTCATGTTGAGATATTTGCAATGACGCCTACTGTGGCCTCTTTGTATGAGGCAGTTCTAGGCTTAGGACATGCAGGCTATAGGAATCCCATATGCATGGAGAAGAAGAATGGCACCTACCCATCTCTATATAACATTGTACTTACCTACCCATCTCTATATAGCATTGTACTTGGATGTCACTTTCATATATGGAATGAATACAATGTCATGATGCTTTGTACTTTCAGTTAAGTATCTTGTCTTTGTCAGTCCTACACAAGATTGTGTTTATGAGTCCAAGCTGCCATCTTGGAACCTAATTCACTTGTGTAACAGTTTGTCTCTACTTGTCTATGTCATCATGAGTTTGGTCTTCATCTTCCATCCACCATATCTCCTTGCCATTTCCTAGATACTGCACATTTCGACATGGTATCAAAGCCCATTCGGGCATGGCATTGCCTCTCTTGGTTCCCCTCAATCTCTGCCCAATTTCTTATCATTATCACCATCATCATCTAAGCATTCCTTACTCAATAAGGACTTGGGAGCCACTGAGAAAGACCTTTGTTACTCCTTTCTGCAAGCTTGTCCCATGGAGAATGGCACAGGAAACCCTCCCCAGGACTTCCACAAGGCCCCCTTATCCATATTTCAACTCCTCAAGGCTGCATGCATCCTCTTCATCCTCGTCTCCTTGGCCATCTCCATGCTCTTGTTTCTGGGGCCCCTCACCTTCTTCCTCCTCTGCCTTTACAACATCCACCACATCCCCTGCATCGTCTCGTTCTTCTTTGGCCTAGCTTTCCATCTGGCCCTTCTTCTTCGAAAAGGTTAGCGAACCAAGGTCGTCGTCTCTGGTCAATGTGTGCCCCCTGGCGAACGCATCATTGACTCTGCAATCACCGCACTGAGGTCAATTGGATGTACATTTGGAGCCTCGCATTGCGCAAGGGCTAGATAAGTTCTATCAAGTATGTGATCAGATTAGCTCCTATCTTTGGATGGGCATTCTATGTGCTCAAGTTTCTGCTCATTGACAGGAAATGGCAGATGGACAAAGTGGTATTTTAGAATTCCCTTCAGACGTTTAAGGGTCCCGAGGATCCTATGTGGCTGGTCATCTTCCTAGAAGGCACAGATTACACGGAGGAGAAATGCTTATCAAATTAGAAATTTGCAAAGGAGAATGGCTTGCCCAAGTTAAATCATGTTCTATTACCTCGAACAAAGGGTTGCTATGCATGTTTATGTTATCTCCACAACTCCATTGATATAGGGAAAAATGGAGTTGTGAGCATTCAAGTCCCATCCATGTTTCCATTTGAAGAACTTGAAGACATGCCTACTACCTTGGAGATAGTGCAAGAGTTTGAAGTCATTTCCATTGCCTCAAAGATAATGATATCTTTGATTGAGGGGGACATGGACATGAAGATTGAAGCTACAAGCAAAGTGAAGAACAAGTACAAGCTCAAAAAGAGCAAGCTGGACTACACCGACAAGAAGACTTGCAATGAATTGAAGATCTATGTAACAAAAGACGGATTGGTGAGTCTTATCCTTTTGTTCTTGGGGTTCTTCTTCTCTTTCTTCTTCTATGTTGTCTTCATCTTCTTTGACTGTAGCAAGTTATGCTCTTTGAGATTTTTTCTTAACATACTAAAATTTCTCAATATGCCCAGATTTCTTACAAAAGTCATAGACTACGCTCTTCTTTCCTTTCACATAGAGAAGTTGTTGGTCTCCTCTTGAGATGCTTATTTCTCCTTTGTTCTTGATCTTCTTTTCCTCTTCCAGGAGAGAGGATTTTATGTCCACAAGTTTCAGCTTTGGCATGTTGATTAATGTGGTAGACATATTATCAAATTCAGATGGAAGACTTTTGAGAAGCACTCCAATGCAAATGTCTACATCCATCTTCAAGTTGATTCCTGCAAGTTGTGTCAACAAGATTTCCATACAATTCAAATGGGTTGCAAGTGAGGTATTACTTTGCATGTCGAACCTTAAAAAATCAATTAGTAAACCATATTTTGAGGATTTGGAATGAGCTCCAAATAAGGTTTCTAATCAATCCCATGTCGCATAAGAGGTTTCACAATCACCAACATGATGAATGTAGCTGTCACCAAGTTCGAGTTTGATAATAACTTGAGCCTTTCTTCATTAGGATCAGTTTGATCCTAGTTTGCCATGTATGGAATCCAATTCCATTGAATTGGGATGTCGGTGAGTCCTTGTCCATTTTGAGATTGCAAGATTAGCAGCAAATCAGCTCCAAACAATTCAAATTTCAGTTGAGCACAAGTGCTAAGAAGCACTGGGTGATTAGTACCAAGTGATGCTAGATGATTTGGTGACTATAATGCCCTTGAAGTTGGAATCTTCAAGATCTTGCAAATTTGAGTCTTCATCTCCTTGATTTGATGCTAGAGTTGCAAGAAAAATCAAACTGAGAGGAAAATTTGATTATGTTAAATGACATAAGTGCTAAAAGCACTAGACGGGTGTCAATGGACACTGTTTCTTGAAATGCTTGAGAATCTTGTCAAGATCTCCCCTCTTTGCTAGTAAATAACTTGAATGCTTGCTGAAGACTGAGTGTTGGAGTAGATTAGAGAGTCAATGACTTGATTTGAGCCACAGAATTGAGAGAAGGAAATGAAGCAAGAGCTTGAAGCTTGATAGATATGGCTACCCTCTTTACGGTTTTGGCAGGTGACTAGTTTTTTTCTTATTGCAACACGTAGACTCAGTCACTTTACAAACCCTCTAAGCTAGAGATAGAGTGGTTGTGTGGCTTCAATTGCCCTATGGTCATGGGCAGCATCAATGCGCGTACAGGTAGAATCAAACGTACAAACAACAGATTGCAAAGAAACAACAACGAGTGACTGAGTGATGGCGCAATGCTAGAGCATGGAGTCAGCAATGTTGGGGTTTGACATGATGAGTATGAGCGCCCTGAGTTAGGGAGTATTTCCCTAGAAGAAACCATGAGCTGAAATGGCCTGGATTTGGAGCTTCAAGTCCTCCACTGAAGGTGGGGAGCTATGGAGGTAGGTGAGAGATCCAAGGAAAAGTGGAGGGAGCCAAAAAATCAAACTGAAATGACTATGGCCTGATGACTCACTAACTTAAAACCCACTTTGATACCATGTTAAAATACCGAGAATGCATGCTATGGAGGATCACTGATGAGCAAATAGACAATCATAATGAGGCAAAAGAATTGATAAAGAAGAACAACTAATATTATCCAAGCATAATGCAAGTAGAACTGACTGATAGTAACTGATGGAATGAGTGTGGGGATGAGTGCCTTTTATAGGCTTACAATAGGTGGTATTGTAGGTGGAGATAGGTGGAAAGGGACCATGGTATCCAACAACCGTGGTTTTAATAAAATGTGCATACATGACCTAGTCTAAGTCTTTATTTAATGTATGTTTCTTTACCTTATTTGTCCCATACAAAGAGGCTATGGTGGATGTGATTGCACATTTCTCAACATAGAGAAGAAGACTGGCACCTACCCATCTCTATATAGCATTGTACTCAGATATCACTTTGATATATGGAATGAATACAATGTCATGATGCTTTGTACTTTTAGTTAAGTATATTGTCTTTGTCAATGTCCTACACAAGATTATGTTTATTAGTCCAAGCTGCCATCTTGGAACCTAATTCACTTGTGTAACAGTTTGTCTCTACTTGTCTATGCCATCATGAGTTTGGTCTTCATCTTCCATCCACCATAGCTCCTTTCCATGTCCTAGATACCGCACATTTTGACAGTTCACACAATCATGATGATAATAAGATGGTGATGTTGACAATGAGCACGACAATGATGGGTCATGAGACTGACAACTAAAATGAAAGCATTTTTTTCTTTAGGCTAAGGTTTTAAAAAATACTAAGGTATATTACATCCTCTCCCTTAGAGGAATTGAGATGTTGTTGTCTCGAGAGAAAGTGGGGTTATCATTTTTCTTTGGTAAGTGCTATCATAGGATATGTGGATTAGGACCCACCACGCTTTCATTATGCTAGTTTGATTACATACAAGTACTCGAACTTCAATGCGATAGTATGAATTCTATATTGTGGTTGAATTCTTTAGAATAGTAGAAACCATTACAAGTATAAGGACTATTGCACCTTATAAAAATATTTCTAGGGTTTTACTCATCTTTAAATGGTATAATGGGCTTTAGGTCTTCATCATTATCTAATTATTGGAGTATACTTAATGTTGAACTTGTACAACTTCACTTTTTTTCCAATTTCTCATCTTCTTGATCTAGTTAAAGGCAATTATCTTGGATATACCCTAGCTCATTGTAATGTAAACATCAAAGAGTGGGGCATCTCCTCAAGATGTGCCCTAAATATATACATTTGTGGTACTTCTTTCCATTGTCTTTTGGATCATCAAAGTCTTCCTTATAGTACGTTGAGAGATACTTGTCTTTAAGACATCAACCTTTATTTGAACCAACAAAAGCTTTGGCTCTAAGGAGAGCATCCTAAAGATCTTTGGGTTGCATAGCTTCTGATTTAGTGTCTAAGGGAGGATTTCAACAAAACTTGGCCACCTACTATTGAGTGATATCCATGGATGGGACATACTCCTTGAGAGTCACAAATAGAAATTAGTATCCTTCCAAACTCAACCATAATTAGTGGAGTTCAAAGGACTCATTTAGCTTCAAGTCACAATAGGAAGGTGAAAGGTACCTTCCATGCACAACTTCCTTTATAAGTTCCCAAGGAGCAGTAGCCTCTAAGACTACAATGTCTCTACACCACTACTTCCACTAGAGATACATTTCCCCTATTAGTTTCAAATTAGGTAACATGGCTTGGTTAGGGGTGCTTGTCCTTGCATTTCAAAAATAATATTCCATGGATTCAATCCAAACTTCAACATTTGTATCTACATACTTACCCTTTCCATCAAACTCGACAGGTTTACCTTGCTTAAGAAGGGATTTCTTCTCTTGTAGCTCAAAAGGATTAATGTTAATTGTTTGGGATATCTTGGTTTACAACATATAAAGAACTAGTTTAATATACATCATTGAGATTCCATATAAACCTTCTCACTTTTTCAACATAAGATTTTTAAGAATTATTGGCCTTACACAAGTAGAAGAGAAAGAAACAAAGACATTACATCGTGATAAAAATTCTATTAGGAAGATTGACCCATGGAAATATATTGCATTGATGTTGTGACAGCATGGAGATTGAGGAAAAACTTCTAGTTTGGATAACCTTCTTTTTATAATAATTTCAATGGCATGAGCATCCTAAAATAACAATTCTATCAGTTGAAATCACTTGGATTACTTTGTCTCATAAATATATCGATTTAGATGAACTTTTCAATCTCTTGTGAAATGAATAGGATTAACCCTAGATTCCTCAAAACTAAAATATTTCAAGACAACTTTTAGGCTTTCTAACCACCAGTGTATCTATTTAAGATCAATTGAAATATAGAGTAGACGATTAGCATTGAAGAAGCAATATATACCATTTTGCATCAATTGCCTTTCATGATACAATGGAGAAGGATCATACAATCAATCTAAGGTATATACAAACTAGTCCCTCCATCCAAATCTAGGGAATGCATAACCAACATAAACATGGTGTGGAATACAATAAAAACTTCCAAGCTTCATCATTTTGATATAAATTCATTAAGCATTGGTGGAAAAATGGATAATAAGGAATTTCATGACTAACTTTAGTCTAGCTTTAACAATTTACAAACAATATCTAGGTTCATACCTAATTTTTTTCTTTGCTCTAATACTAGGTGTAATGTGTCTACCTATGGAATCTTGACAGCATGTATCTTTAGTTGTCCATCAAGAAGTTATCAAGGTAACTACCATTCAAAACTCCTTAGAATAATCAAACATTTGTATCCTTGATCTACTTGAGTCTACCTTGGAGGGGAAGCTCCACCTCAACCCCACAAGGACCAATGTGAAAACAGGGACCTAATTTAAATACTATAGTCTCCTCTCAGCCATCTAGTGTTAGCTTCTAAGGTGACTGCATTGCTATCATCCCTTAAGCTGAAGTAAACCATTTCCATACATGATTCAAAGAGAGTGAGAAACAAAGGGAAGCAATACACATCAATCCCTCTACACATAAGCTATAGTATCAACTCTAGTTCTCTAAAATGGCACTAGTTGGGATCTAGGATGACACACTGCTACAACAATCATTGTTTAGCCTATCCTAGTTTATCTTAATCTAGTGTTTGAGTTCTTATGGAATCCTTCTATTGAGACAGTAAGCTCAACACATGCGGACACTGATAATGGACCACCTAGTTAGATGGGTCGGCACATCTAAACTTAGCAGATCATTAGTCATTATGACTCTTACATTACCACTAACTTATCACTTATTATATTTGATTTATTACACTTATCTACACTTGGTACACTTATAGCGCAGTTCATTAGCATAGTTTGTTATACACTTTTTGACTTAGTATGCTACTTTTCTTTATGTTGTACCTTATCTATAGTTTGTGTACATTCAAAAGTGTATGAAAAAAGAAGAAGAAACTCGCAAGAAAACTTTTTGGCTTCCATCTCTCTTCTTGTGTTCTTGAGTGAGCTTCCTCTTTTGTATATGGTATGTGCTTGGGGAAATAGCTCAAGTAAGTCTCCCTAACACGCAATTCGCAATAGTATTAGAGCTGCACCACTGATAGTGATTGGCTTTAGAAGCTAAAGTGAAGGAGAAGAAGTAAGAATTTGATCAAGTAATCAATGGGTAAGAAACTCTCCCATTCTCCTACCCTTTCGATTGGATAGTGCTTCCGAAGGCATTAGAAGCAAGGCATAGCAAAAATCTCAGATTGGTGTGTAATAAAAGCATCTTACATGATGTAAATAAGCTCTTTAGGGCTTGCATGCTATTTTTTTGGCCATCTAAGGCTATTTCGTGCCTCATTTTAGACCCCCAAAATTGTAGACTGTAGTTTCGAGATATAATGTGATTTTGGTTATGTCGATCGAAAGCGAGTGCATAGGTTACAAATTTTGAATTTGTAACTTCTGAGGTGTTTGCAAGGAAGCAAACACAAGTTTTATTGACAAATAAGTTGCAAATTACATGTACTGTTAAGTAGTTCATGAAAAAGACTGCTTGATGTATTACTGTGCACTGTGTAAAAAGTTGTAGAAGACTTGCTTACTATTTTGTATCAATTTTTTATCATGGTTGAGAACAATGCAAAATCACATAATTGAGAAGCCGGATAAGAATAATTACTCGTCATGGAGATTTCGTGTGATAAACTTTCTTATTGAAAAAGGTCTCTTCAAGTTGGTTTCAAGTGAAAAAAAGGAGCCAAAGTTAAGTAACCCCGCAATTACAGATGAATTAAAGGTATGGAAATAATGGAGTGTAGGAGTGCGTGTGAGAAGTGAGCTTTTGGGCGAGCTTTTTTTGGCAACCTTGAGTTTTATTCCACATAGTCCACTTGGTCCTCTTTTTCTTTTGGGCATATATCAAGCACCAATGCTGCTCCTCCATTGCCACCCCCACCCCCATGACCACCACCACCACCATTACCACGACATCTTACTCTCCCCCTCCTCATTAGAACCACAACTAATTCTCCTCTCTCTCTGCTTATATGCTAGGGACAATCCACCGACATCTCACTTCCCTCAATAATATTACCACCACTAGCACTGCCACTACACCACCACATCTTACTCTCCTCCTCATTAGAACCACAATCGATTCTCCTCTCTCTCTCTCTCTCTCTCTCTCTCTCTCTCTCTCTCTCTCTCTCATATCTTGGAGACCCATAACATGCATCTCCCTCTCCCCCTCAATAACACACACACACACACACTCTCTCTCTCTCTCTCTCTCTCTCTCTCTCTCTCTCTCTCTCTCTCTCTCTCTCTCTCTCTCTCTCTCTCTAACAAAGCATCAATAGTTCTCTCTTCTTAACTTATTTATATCACTGGATTAAGCTTATCTACTTATCTTCGATAATATTTATCACAATGTTAATGGTTCAATTATGCATACATATGAGATATCACACTACATATACATTCACATCCTCCCTCTCTCCCTTCTTTGCATGTATTTTATAATTACATCTTGATTTGTTAGTATTTTAATTATGCACACACAAGCAAACCACAGACACATCCACTTATACTTGCACATTGTTCTCTCTTCCTCTTTTGATTAGGCTTACATATGGATTGAAGTTATGCATTCATTGATAATAGACCCTTACAAGCAATTGCTTCGCAATCTTTGCAAAATATAGCTCCATATTGCTTTATTTCTTGTGGCTGTTATTCCTTTCAAGAATTATTCATTTTAAACTCCAAACGTTAACAATCAAATATTTTAATATACTGATATGTTTCACACTATATTGCATGAACTTACTACAAAAACTACAACTGAATATACTAAATCCACAAATACATTTGCAAGTTAGTAAACTACTATGCACAAAGAAAATGAACATATTTATTACAAACATTAAATATCAATCCAATTGTCCATTGCTAGAGGGTGAAATGGGTATTCTGTAACAAACTCTTAGACTCCCCCATGAAAACCTGCTAGCTCAGTCAAACATGGAAGTATGTATTCCAAGAAGATAGTATTGAAGGGATTTTTCTCAATCAAATAGGGAAGCATGTATTTGAAGAGGATGGTATCCATGGGATTTTCTTGAAATGTAAATGGATATGTAAAGGAGTTAGGTGGTTTACACTACATCTTATTTATACTATCATCCACAAATAGTATCATTGTAGGGCTAAAGTGTGGACAATCAATATCATCAAAACATTTTAGAAATTGTGGCTTCACCTTGACTCCTTACCGAAGAATGAGTTATGAGAACAAATGCACTGAAGGTATCACTTTCCTACAATCAGTCATATTCTCTTTAAAAGAAGATATAAAAGTGTGACATATTCTAAAGAATACATGTGGAATTACTTACCAAGAATTTGGATCCCTATGTCTCTTGTATCTTCTTTTCTTCGAATATTTTTTGTGTAATGCATTCTTGTTGGAAGGGAATTCACCTTTAGGTAGTCGAGAAAGATAGAACATCTCCGATACACCTCTCATTTCACTGCTGCTCAATTTGATGATCCTTATATATGAGCTACTCCTCCTTCAAGTACACCTAATACATGCATTTCCCCAGCAAAGTTTGCAGCATCCCCTTCTCCAATTGCCTACACATGAACCTACCATTCATAGTTCTATTACATATAGAGAACACATCGACAAGATACCATTGCAAATATACTTCTATAAAAGGATACCAAGTTATACCTATAGAGAAGTCTCCAAGCTGCCTACTTGCATGACTTTTGAGACTCAATATCATCATATGGTTTGAAATTCTCTTTATCTCCTATGTGAACTAGAAGAACAAATCTTTGTTCATTTGAATGTTGTAGTAGTTTCCTCATTGAGAGAGAGAGAGAGAGAGAGATATATATATATATATATATAATGTGACTTTATAATCATCTCTCTGAAGGGACATGATTTTTTTTTGGCCGAACAGGGATTGCTGGTATATATATTATATATATAGAGATAGAGAGATTATGTGACTTTATAATCATCTCTATAAGGGGACATGAGTTTGTTTTGCAGAACAAGGGTTTCAGACAACCCCTTCTCGGGAGAGAGAGAGAGAGAGAGAGAGAGAGCGCTTTGAATCACAACTCCCCTCTATCATCTCTCTAAGGGAATGTGAATTTTTTTGTTGCCAAACAAGGGTTGCTGGAAACCCCTTCTCAGTGAAAAAAATTTACAAGTTGCCTTTATCTCTCTAAGGAGACATGAAACTTTTTTTGGTTAGGAAGGAATTGTTAACAACTCCATGTTTATTGAAAAAAAAAATTACTGAGAAGGAAATGTCGGCAACCCCTTATTCAATGATTTTTTTTTTTACAAGTCCCCTCAAAGAAATGATGGAGACGACTTGTGAAAAAAAAATTCATCTTGAGAAGGGGTTGCAAGCAACCCTCTTCTCGACGAGTTACTAGCAACCCCCTTCTCAACCAAAAAAAAGTTAAAGCAAGTTACATAATCTCTCTCTTTCTCTCTCTCTCAACTTTTTTTATTTTTGGTAATTAATTAAAAATCATTAATAATTAAAGCATTAACTAAGTAATAAATTAAGTATTGCATGTGTGTTTGCGCCTATCTCTTTATCTATGTATATATATGTATTTGTGCATGGCCCTTATCTTCATTTCTCACTATATGTATCTCTTGCAACTCTCTCTCTCTCTCTCTCTCTCTCTCTCTCTCTCTCTCTCTCTCTCTCTCTCTCTCTCTCTCTCGTCATTAGGACTTAATAAAGAAAGAGAGAAGAGAGAGATACATATCTAAATAATTTTTTGATGAGAGAAAAGTTTTAAAATAGTATTTGATGAGAGAAAAGAGATAAAAAATAATTACTAGTTAGGAAAATCAAATTATGTGTATATTTATGATATGTTTTAATATGAGACATAGTAGATTGAGACTTTTTGAATGAACTATATTGAACTATTTGGACCTTGTGAACAAAAAGCAGTTCTCTCTTTTGGGACTATTTTTCTCTTAACATAGAAAACTAATAGTTAACATAATATATAATGGCTATTATCATTTGCATTGTATATGTGGAAAAATAAAGACTTATCAAAGATTTAAGAAAATTTTATACTATTAAAATTATAATCAAAATCTAAATTTTTTGTCTAATTGTACTTGGGTCAAAAACTTTTAAATAGAGGAAGTTGATCTCAAGTTGGAGAGAGTGTGTGTGTGTGTGAGTGAATGAGTGAGTGCGTATGTGTATTTTGATAAAGGTCCAAAGTTATTAATGTAAGAGAAGCCCAAATGTAATATTATAGTATTATGGGAGAGAGTTGCTATAATTATTTTAAGCCATATATATATATATATATATATATATATATATATATATATATATATATATAGAGAGAGAGAGAGAGAGAGAATGTGTGTGTGTGTGTATGTGTGTGTGTGTGTGTGTGTTGATAAAGATCCAAAGCTATCAATGTGTAGAAAAGACCCAAATGTAGTATTACAAGAGAAAGTTAAAAGAATTTCTTAAAGCCATACACACACACAGCGAACATGTATGTGTGTGTGTGTGTGTTTTGATAAAGGTCCAAAACTATTAATATAGGAGAAGTCCAAAGGTAGTATTGTGGTATATGAGAGAGTTGCTAGAATTTCTTAAAGTCATAAGAGAGAGAGAGAGAGAGAGAGAGAGAGAGAGAGAGAGAGAGAGAGAGAGAGAGATTGTATGTATTGATAAAAATTCAAAGCTATTAATGTGTAAGAAATGCCCAAAGTTAATATTGTACTATTGAGAGAGAGAGAGAGAGAGAGTATGTGTGTGTAAAGATCCAAGGCTATTAATGTAAGAAAGGCCCAAAATTAATATTGTACTATTGAGAGAGAGAGAGAGAGAGAGAGAGAGAGAGAGAGAGAGAATGTGTGTGTAAAGATCCAAGACTATTAATGTAGGAGGGGGTCTAAGATAGTATTATAGGAGAGAGTGCTAGAAAATTTGGAAGCCAAATTTGGCTTCAAAATTTTCTAACACTCTCTCTTATAATATTACAATACTACTCTTGGGCCTCTCCTACGTTAATTTGAAAAAGGTACCTCTCTATCCAAAGTACTTTTCACATTTCTTTATTTTCTCTCTTATCAATGATTTTTAAAAAGACTCCTCTTTCTTGTCTCTCATCAATAATTGTTTTTATATTCTCTCTCTCTCTCATCCAAAAGTTATTTTTATCTCTCTCTCCTCCCTCTCTTCTTTTGAATCCTAATACCCTTCCAATTGAAATTCCTTACATTCAAAGTATCTAGAATATATTTTTGATTTTAAAGACTAGGCAAATCATTGATAAATTACTTAGTCAAGGTGGATTAGAGTTTGTATGAGCAATAATCTTTAAAGCTATGTCTTTAGTTCTATAGTATACACTAGATAAACCTACATTTATTTGTCTCTCTATGTGTATGTGTATGTGCATGCATGCAAGCAAGTGTGTATCTCATTAAGAATGTGTTTCCATATCTCTCTCTTATTCAAAAATTATTGTCACTAAAAAACTCTTTTTCTCTCCCTCTCTCTCATTTGGATATATATACATATATATGCATGCATGTATTTATGTGTGTATATTGGAAGTCCTAACACCACGCACACACATGTACACACATATGATTAGTTCAATGAATTATAACTATATATACATGTGTGTGTGTGTGTGTGTTGAAAGTCCTAAGATGCGCATGTACACATATGATTAGTTCAAATAAGTATAACTATATTTTATAGCCTAGGAATATTAATATTACAATAGCATGATGTCAAATTAGCAAAGCCATGCACAATGAGAGATCAAGATGATTCTCTCTCTCTCTCTCTCTCTCTCTCTCTCTCTCTCTCTCTCTCTCTCTCTCTCTCTCTCTCTCATTAAGCATATTAATTGAGCATCGAATTTATACTTATTTTCACCAAATTAATATCCCTTCTTTCCACCACAACAAATAATCCACAAATGTGTAAGCTTTAATAAAGAGTTTTTTTTTAAATTAATGTTTAATGAGGTTGCTGGAGCCATGCATAAATAAAAATATTTAGTGAGTATTTGAAATGGATGCAAATGTAGATATATTTATACACCAACCTGCGCATATCGTAGAGAACTTACATCTCATATTTGGAAAGAGATAACTTCTCCGACATCGTCCATAGTGTGACCAGCAAAGTAAAGACACTGCTAATTCTTAGAGTAAATGCATTTTATTTTGTTGAAAAAATACAGATAAACGTCACTTAATTAGCTATGATCAAATTTATGATAATCTATTAATTTGTGAAACAATAGTACACTTGTTGCCAAAGGTCAATGTAATACAAATCTAGATCCAAATTTCTTGCAAAAATTATATTGTATTGTAAATGTGTATGTGTGTGTGAACTATTTACAAGTAAAGAGCAAACTATTTGTTGCGACACATATCATGATCCAATGTAAAATAATTTTGGTCAAACCTAGAGTACTCGCACAAATACTTTTGTTTTGCAAATGTGTATGATATATATATATTAGTAAAGAGAAAATTATTCGTTGCAACACATATCACAATCCAATATAATACAAGTTCTATTGATTTGGAGTGCTTGTACAAATGTTTCCATATTGTAAATATGAGAGAGAGAGAGAGAGAGAGAGAGAGAGAGAGAGAGAGAGAGAGAGAGAGAGAGAGAGAGAGAACTATTTGTTGAAACACCTTTCATAATAAAATATAATACAGATTTTATCAATCCAGAGTGTTAGCACAAATTATTTTTGGATTGCAAGAGAGAGAGAGAGAGAGAGAGAGAGAGAGAGAGAGAGAGAGAGAGAGAGAGAGAGAGGGAGAATGAAGGTGGTGGTGAAGGCAATGATGGCAACAGTGGTGGTAAAGCTGGCTATGACGGTGGTGGTGGAAGTGGAAGTGAAGGTGGATACATCTAAGGTTGGAATAAGTGAACTATGTGGAATAAGAATAAACAAGTTGTCAAAAAAAAACTCGCTTCTTGCCCTTCCCCGAAGTGCAGAAGACAAAAAGGTGATGTATTGGCTATCTACAGTCATTGATAATACTATGCTAAGGCATATAAGAGATGCAGAAACTTCATATGCAACTTGGACCATCTTTGAGAATATATTTTCAGTCAATACAAAGGCATAAAAGATTCAACTCAAGAAAGAGTCGAATGCCTCGAAGAAAGAAAAGATGTTTGTCAATGAGTGTGTTTTGAAAGTGAGGAGCATCATAGATGCTTTAGCAGCAATTGATGCAATGCCTAATGATGATGATTTAGTTTCATCTCCTTTCTATGGTCTTAATAATGAAAAGACTTAGAAATCGTTTGTTACTTCTGTGTATGTACGAAAGCCAGTTTCAAATTTTGATGGATTATTCTCTCTCCTCATTATCACTAAATAGATCAACATGTTGGGTAAATCATTTAAAAAAAGTGATGAGTAGGTCAAAGCATTCTACTCCAGTTTAGAAAGGAGACATGGTAGGTCCTCTTCAAGAGATTGTAGTATGGGACATGTTGGTGATAACCAGCAAAACATGTTAAATGAGCAATTTGGTGATATACAAGTTTTAGGAGGCTATGGCAACTTTAGAGATGAGGGAGCTCTAAAGAAAGAGGTGGATGGTAGAATATATATTTTCACAATTCTGGTATTGTTCATCATTATTGTGTCAGAACAAGTCATATTGCAACCCATTGTTATGTAAGAAGGATGATATCTACAATCATAAATTGCATTAAGGAAACTATGCATTGTTTTCACGGCAGAATGAAGACAAAAATGAGCATCTATTTGTATGCAACATATGATGAATGCTATTACAAGAAAGAGAACACATGATGATGTATGGTACGTTGAATCAAGTGCATCTAATCATATGACTAGCCATTTTAAATGGTTTGGAGAGATACATGATTTATAAAATCCAAGTTGTGTAAAGATAGGTGGTGATTCATGCCACCCAATTTTACACATTGGAAAAGTTTTATTATCCTTGCATGATGGTTAAACAAAGAGTCTATTAGATATATTACATATGCCATCCATCGTAAAAGAATTTAATGTCCATTGATCAAATGATAGAGCAAGGGCTGTAGGTTCGATTTAATATAAAATATTATTTTATGAAAGATTTTAATGATAAGTGTAGGTTGCTCATAAAAGGAAGTAGAATTAATTAGCCATATGTTTACTTTAGATGTTGGAATTCTTGACTATGAATGCTGCTATGTATGCCAAAGATAAAGGAGTGGTTGTATACATTGAAATATAGCACAAGCATATTAGACATACAAATGTACAAAAATAAAAATTAATGCAATCCAAAGGATTTGTTATAGGGTTGTCTACTTTTAGAGTTGCATATTTTCGTAAAGTGTGTGAAGCATGACAGTTTGATAAGCAGATAAGACAACATTTTTTGCATGATAAAGATGCGAGCATAAATATACTTGATGTTGTGCATACAGATATTTGGAGACCTACACTGAACATATCTCTTGGTGGCAACAAATATTTTGTTACATTTATTGATTATTGTTAAAGAAAGTTGCGTATGTGTTTTATGAAGGAAAAGAGTGATGCATTTGAGCACTCCAAAACTTTTAAGGCTAGTATTCAAACAAAAATAGGCTTGAAAGTTAAGTGCTTGAGGTCAAATGGAGGGGGAGAGTACATCTCTAATAGAGGCTAGTACTAAAACAAAGAGGCTTGAAAGTTAAGTGCTTGAGGTAAGATGGAGGAGGAGAGTACATCTCTAATGAGTTCAGTGACTTCATGAGGTCTCATGGGATAAATATATAGTTTACTTTTGTAGGTATACCCCAAGGCAAAATGGGGCTACAGAAACGGAAAATAGGCATATTGCAATAGTTGCACGAACATTGATGGCTAAAAAGAATTTACAAAAATATTTTTGGTCTAAAGATGTTCATATTACTAGCTATATTATGAAAAAAACTCCCATAGTTACAGTTCATGGAATAACTCCCAAAGAATGCTTATGGAGATAAGAAGCCTCATATGTCACACTTATAAGTTTTTTGTTGTATTGCATATGTTCACGTGCTAGATGAGTTCCAAGAGAAGCTTGATCCAAAGGCTTAAAAATATATTTTCATTGGATACTCTTTAGATAAAAAAAGATATTGTTGTTATAATCTTATCACACTTGAGTTCAGAGTGCGCAAGGATGTTATTTTTTATGAGATAGGTAGTTGGTGTGCATTTAATGGTGATGAATTGGATGATCATCATGATCATGATAGTCATGTACAGAAAGAAAAACAAGAATTATGGAGCCTTAGTGGACCAAAAATATCATCTGGTACTATATCTACAATTAGCCCTTGGTCTAAGAGACTAAGGAGTAGTCCCACATCTTTAGGTGCGTCTACTAGTATTGTAGTTAAAGACAAAGGGAAGAAAAAAGTGTTAGATGGTAATGATGCATCTACTAGTCATCTGGGGTTTGATGGAGATTTCAATGGTTTGGAGAGTTTGGATGATGAGCTTGGTATTCCTTTAGTTAGGATACTAGGTATACAAAGAGCACATGGTAATGTAAAGGCTCCACCAAGCGATCTAGTTGTACGCATGTCTAGTAAAGTCAGATACTCTATTAAAAGATTTGGCTTTGAAGGTTATGCAGCTGACCATAATGCTTATATGGTAAAGGTAGTCGAGAATGTTGAGCCCACTTGTTGTTGGACATGCTCATTAGGATGTAGCAATGGACGAGGAGATGGTTGCATTAGAGTCCAATAAGACTAGGGATCTAGTACTATTGCCTAAGGGCAAGAAAGCTATTGTTTGTGAGTGGATCTACAAAATTAAGCATAATGCAGATGATTCAATTAGCAGGTATAAGGCTAGGCTGGTTGCAAAAGACTATGCTTAAGCATATGGCATAGATTATGAAGAGACATTTGGTTTGGTTGCTAGGAATTCAACTGTTAGATGTGTGATTACTTTAGTAGCAGCCAAAGATTGGAGTTTGTAGCAAATGGATGTAAAGAATGTCTTGCTGCATGGTGAATTGTAAGAAGAGGTATATATTGAGCAATCATCAAGTTATGACACGTCCAATAATTAACTTGTTTTGAATAAGTTAATTCTTAGCATCCACAATAGTGAAAACATTTTTCTCAATGCAAAAGCAGCATTATAAAATATACTTGTGCATGAGTGCTCATTTAAGCCCTTAGCTTACAAATATAGATTCCACATGATTTTTAAGTCATGGTTCTTATTTCTTAGGTCTTGGTTTTATTGATGAGATTCATTTTATTGGACTATCTCATTTCCAATTTAGATAACAAAATGATATTTCTATTCCTAGCATCAAAGGTTTCCCTTTTAAAAACATCAAGGTTTATATTTCTACCCTATAATAAAATACTCATTGAAATACCTTATTGGATAATTTCCTAGCAAAAAGGGTTGACATTTTCTAACCCTTGCCAGTGCAAGAAATTAATGTTTTCCTTCTAGTAGACTTTTATAGAATAATTAGGATACTTTCTCAATCGATGTTTCTAATTATCATAACTTTCTTAATTATTTCCTTTTATAACTTCCTTAAATATTTTCTTTCACATATGATATTTGATGAATCAATCATTTCAGTCACAATTTTTAAATATCCAATAATATGAAAATTCTAAAACACATACTACTAGACACCTTCACAAGAGGAGTATTCATCTTGGAATTTCCTATATTTCTTGTACGCCTACGACATCTAAGGTACCCATAAGGATCTTGGAATCCTAGTAGTTGGAATCTCAGTTATCGATATTATTCATCCAATTTTCTATTGTTATTCTATTAAGATTTCTTCAAAATATGAAGGAGCCCACCTAGACTTGAGTTGGCATGACGAGGATCTCGCTTGCACGCACTACCTCTTGTCTAGCTCTAGCATTTCTTGCTTTGGGACCATATTGTTGGTACATTCCTCACCCTTCTTCTCTCTTTGGCCTTCGTTGGACTTGTGTTTCTTCGAATCGTGGCACGTCAAGGTGTAAGAACAAGCTCAAAGAAAGTACATGTCAGATTTGAGTAGAGAGAAATTCGGTTTAAGAGAGTAGGCTTAGTGGCAAGGTGAGAGGGGTATATGAGGATAGGGGTTCAATCTTGGAGTGAGTGAAACAAGATGGCAAGGAAACTTGTCAAAGAAAAAGACATGGTGAAGATTCACAAGTACGACTCTCAATCACTCTTACTCTCCCTTCTATATCTCTTTTTATATCTCTCCCTCTCTATCTTCTACTCACTTTCCTTCTATGTTTCCTATTACTTTCTCCCTGCTTCTATCTCTCACTCTCTCCCTCTATGTTTCTTACCCTCTTCCTTCATCTCTCTCTCTCTCTCTCTCTCTCTCTCTCTCTCTCTCTCTCTCTCTCTCTCTCTCTCTCTCTCTCTCTCTCTCTCTCTCTCTCTCTCTCTCTCTCTCTCTCTCTCTCTCTCTCTCTCTCTCTCTCTCTCTCACCAACACACACAATATCATGAATAACCAATTGTATAAGCCTTAAAGGCTTGAGGCTTTACATGGCCTTTCACCATCATGTTTACACTATGCTCTTTGTCAATCCACATATAAGCTTTGCTATCACTAATAGATTTATGATTGGGGATCTTTCCTTTTGCACATTGTTCATTGGTTGAGGACAAGGTTTGTGCAATCATGATGGACAAGATAATGATGTTGATGATGATGGGTCACGAGACTGATGGCTGAAATGAAAGCTTTAAGCTAAGGTTTTAAAAAGTACTAAGGTATATTACATTATCTTTGTAGTTATGATCCAAAATATGTTTTTATAATTAAATATCTAGTGGAATGTATAATGTCCTAAAAATATATTTATAGTCACCAATATTAGTTATTCACTCGAGGTTCTTTATTCACCAAATGATTTAATCTCAAGATCAAGCTGTTAGGTTTTTGTGATTAAGTTGTGCTTTGTTGATGGGACTAAGAAGGAAATAGAATTAACATAGGTGTCAATATTCTTGACCAAAATATTAGCAATGGGTCTATAAAGAAGTTTGGAACAATATCTCCACCTCAAGTTATGTTTTTGCGATTAAGTCCTGCTTTGTTGGTGAGAACAAAAGGGGGTTGAAATAGACAAGTCTATATAGAAGTAATTTGGGTGTTGCCATGCTCACTCAAGACATTGTTAATGGCTATAACACTTCCACTAAAAACTCCATATATAGCTAACACATGGCATCTCTACTAGTGTTCTAAGCCGCCATATCCTTCAGTAGCTCAAAAAAAGTTTCATTTTCTCCAGTACCTTAGTCCTTAGACTATCCTGAGGTAATATTTCTAAAAGGAATCAATACTGATCAAGTGTACTCTTATTCCTATGACTTGGAAATTGTGGTTACATCAATTGATGAGCTTAGTTTCTAAAAGAAATTGATAATGATCAAGTGTACTCTTATTCCTATGGCTTGGAAATTGTGGCTATGTCAATTGATGAGCTTATGTATTCATATTTCTAAAAGGAATCGATAGGGATCAAGTGTACTCTTATTCCTATGGCTTGAAAATTGTGGCTATGTTAATTGATGCACTTAGGCATTCATATTTCTAAAAGGAATCGATACTAATCAAGTGTACCCTTATTCCCATGGCTTGGAAATTGTGGCTACACTAATTGATGCACTTAGGTATTCATACTTATGAAAATTTTATTATGCTTTGACTACATGGCTATGCCTTTAGAATTGTTAAATAATGCTTATTTTTTGCCCACATATGCATAAGGAGCTAGCGTGTATGCAACTAGTTTTACAAGAGTGTGGTTGAGCCCTTGGCATAAGGTCATGTGCTTATAACTGGACTAATGTGACACTGTGATCATGCCTTTGAACATGTGGAAGGGAGTTCATGCCTTCAAACAATACTTTGTGATGATGCTTCTAGACATGGCCTATAATTCTTTTTGCTCTATTAATATTTGTTGGTAGATCAGCATATTAAGGCACCTTTTGATCAAACCATTGAAATTCTTAGATATGTAGACTATTCAAATGCACCCATAATAAGCTGAAGCCCCATCTTTTGCAGAGATTCATAAGCTCTTATTCGGCACACATCCTGTAGATTTGGGGTTTTTGACACTCATCAGCTAGATTGAAAGCCACATGAGAATTTCATTGGGGTTCCTCATGACACTTTAGTGAGACACTCATGTTGTGATGTGGACATTGATGTTGCTTTAGAGTAGCATTTGGTGGTCGATGCCATGGTCCCTTGTACAATGAGCAAATTTGAGACCGGCTCATCCTTGGGAGCGAACCTAGCCCTACATGCACACGTTTAGCTATGTTACCAGCTCGCTCAAGCCTTTGGCAAGGGTCCTTCCTTATGGTGGGTTTAGACCCGGCAAACAAACAGGCATTCCAAATACAGATGGCCAATCGAATTTCAGCATGGAAAACTGTATGTTCACACACATGGTGGAAGGCCAAAAAAATTAGGGGCCTTTTTTGACACATCATGGCCAAGTTTTTGCTCCTCTCTTCCGGCCTGCCCAGCACAGATACTTCTCCTTCATGCCATGTCTTCTCTTTGGCTCCTTTCCTTGTCCACCACTAATGTGAATGAGATGGCAGACAACTCTTGGGAAATCCTTGTAGATGTGTGGAAAAGGGGATTTTTCACCCTTTTGTCCACCGGGCAAGTGTGAACCCACCCTTAGTGTTGCGGCTTTCGGCCTTTTGTGAACATCTACGGCCTTAACCGATGTACACCTTGTCTCTAAGAGGCCTCGGCCGCCCTATGCTTGTGAACCAACCCTTAGGTCTTTTACTTAAAAAGCTCCTGCAATGCCTCATGCATGCAAAGTGCGACCCACCACGTCCTGTCCTGCGAGGCATGTCCTGCATCAACCTGATTCCTCGGCTTCTCGCAGGTACCCCATTTATCCTCCATGTTTGATCATTGAAAGCTTCCTTTTCTTCTTTTAATCTTAATCTCAGGCCGGCTAGCGTAGTGTCCGGTTCTGCTCTTGTGCCTGCGAGTCACACAACAGTTCTACAGTTTGTGTTATCTTTTATTTTACTGTTGCATTCAACTTGTCCAGAGAAGTAACTAGCTTCCTGGGGAATGAAGGCAGAGGATCTCCAGCAAAGGATTGGGCATCAAGCATATGCATGCGTTAGTGTTGCTGCACCCAATGAGACCATCAGGTCTGGAACATTGTTTTACATGTTCTCTGGCACTGAAATCATTACCTTTGCCATATCACCAACCCCAAATAGCAGAACATTTCCTTCAAAAGAACCTGAATCCATGCTTTGAGAGAAGGAGAATTCTGTTTTCAAAACGATGGGAGGAATCTTGTAAGTACATGTTTCAGACTGTGTAGCATATGCTATGGTCATGTGCAGTTACAAATTAGTCCTCCTAAAGTCTTGAAATTCCTGTTTCCAAGCAGAAGTTTTGGCAGGAACTTTCTGTTTTTTGGCTGAATTTCTCCTACATTGCTGGATTTTTTACTCTTCATCATCGGTTGGACGAGGGTTTCTGTAGTATTATCTCCAGACGTTCACTCCTTCTGTCCCTTCAAGACTCCTTTGAGCTTGCAGAACTTCCTCAAATCGACTACGACTGTTACACTGTTGTTTTATGTCTCAAGGCCAGACATTTATCGATCTGTTCTATTGATAGTGGTTTTTATAAACTAAACGTCCTTCACACGTCAGATGTGCTTCATAAGTCAGAAAGAATTAGCTTCAAGTTCGATGGGCACATTCAAATTTTGCCTCAGGTGTTCTGCTCCATTCACGACTCAGAAAATCCATCTTTGGCTTCAAATCCCATCGACACATTCAAATTCCCTGGTTCATTATTGATTCACTTCCTTCCTCTGTTCTCAAAGGAGAGAAAATTCTGTTAAATGGCACTTTGGCAATACTTATCACAAAGGTAAATGTAGAAAATACCTCCACATAACAGCAGCAAAAAATAATGTTGCACTTACTTGTGGAACCTTTAACTTGTAATAGAAGTGCATTGTTACACAAGAACACTCTACTGTAAGTATTTATACCATGATGCGCAGGAGCTTGACAGAAACTTTGGATTCCTCGTATCTAATAAAGATTTCTTTGTAACCATTTCCTCGTTAAACATAGAATTCTTGATAGCTCCTTTTGGGGCTTTGTCAAAGCTTTTGGTATAAAGATTTCTAGGTTATTTTGTCATAGATTTTACTGGATGGCTGCAATAACTTCTCTTTTCATTTAGCACTCTTACATGTAGAGTGCTCTCCTGACCAACTGGCTGCTGTATGGCAGTTTGACTTGGCTGCCATGGTGGCATGAACTCTCCCTTGTAATGTGGCTGTGAATGGAATGTGGAACTAATGCGACCATTAAATCCTCTGCAGACACAAAACCTTTCCTAATAGATTCACCCACACACAGTCTACACAAATAAACCTTTCCTAATAGACTAATAATTGGCCGGCTTTAAGCTATTAATAGTAATCACTTTGCTATTTTTTCAGGCTCTCCTATGTGGGCCATTTTCAATATTTTTCAGGCTAGAAGTCATCCACTGCCCTCAAGTGTAGATCCAGTTCAGTTTGCAGACTTCCTTCCGATTCACCTATTTTTTAACTTTCAAAAACTTTGTGTATGAGGGAGTGAGTTGAAAATAGCAACCAGTGTCCTGAGATATATGTGGCAGCTTGTTATACACAGAACAAATTTGTATTGCTAGATATTTCAAGTTTTTTCTTCACCTAGAGGGAGTGGAAACGTCTCCAAATGTAGTATGCCTACTTCTTTTTCTTTTGTTTTGAGTGGTTATGTTGTAATTTTGCAGGTCCAAACTGATTATTTGTCAAGCTGACCTGAGTTGTGAATTATTTATGTGGGCCAGCCTCCATGTCATGTACCCTTGTCTATGTACCGAGTTCCTTACAATTCAGGCTGGGACTATCAAGTAGTACTTGCATGTGTGATGATTTGTCAGATTAGTTCAGCTGTTTGGGCAATAGTCTTCTTCATGCAGCATGTGCTCTGCAGGTCCATGACACCTATTGTGGGCTACAGTTGGATCACACCCACTCTTCAGCATGACAGCAGTATCCCCCTGTTTCCAAGCCCTCCTCCCCATGCTTTCATGTATGTCTGGCCAATTCCAGGGAAGAAAACAGAGCCTTAGACAAAGCACTTGATGCTTGCAATTTCAGCGTCACAGGCTTCAGCAAAGTTGCATTTCAGCAGTTTCAACCTTAGCTTTTGTTTTTGGAGTAAAGAAAATTCTACTAATGACATCTCAACATGCTTCCCCCTTTTCCCCTGGGGAGCTAAAAGTACATGGTACAAGAAAGCCTTGTAAAGAGCAGGACCAATGTGGTGGGCTCTAGTGTCAGACCATATGAGGAGCTAGGTGGAAAAAGGTGCCAGAATCCTAGGGCTACGTGAAAGGATCTCTCATCCTCGTTCTCTCAACACCACCGTGCATGCCTCCTATATCCTGCAAGGAGCATGAATGATCTCTGTCCAAATATAGAAAGTCTTTGCAGTGGAAACATCATGACAGTCAATCATCTGAGCCTCAAGGCTGGCCGCTGTTGGGTGGGTCTATGAATTGCATCCTAGTACAGCCTGCAGAAGTAAGCTGGGGCTCTTATAAGCTCATCTTTGCTTGGCTCTCTTATAAGGGCTCTCATAAACAATGGCGTGCCGTTTGATCGTGCTAATTACTCTAGGATGTCACCGATGAGGAAGGAATGTGTGATCAGTGCAGTGAGTATACTCTGTGGCCTCCTAATTCATTGCGAACCCATTAGTAGCACAGTAAGCCATCATCAAACCTCTGACTCTCCAGATGGTTGAATGTAACCAAAGCCCTGATACTAGCACTCAGCTCCCATCTATCACAGTGCTGTTGAGTCCACTATGGCTGTGAGTAATTTGGAGTGGGGGATCCTGCTCAAATACTGGCCAATGATGAGAAAGGGATGACTACTTGAGGAACATTACATGCTTTGTCTAATTCTGGTCATTTTTGTTAAAGTTTGGTCCACTTTTGACCTGTTTATGATTAGTGTTCTGCTTTTTGGGCCTACCCATGTTATTTAGTCCTCAAACACCTTTCCTGCCAGTTCACAAGTCTTGTGCCTAGTTAGGGCAGCCTATCAGTTCAGTGACCATCTTCTTTAGTCATACCCATGTTATTTGGTCCTCAAACACCTTTCCTGCCAGTTCACAAGTCTTGTGCCTAGTTAGGACAGCCTATCAGTTCAGTGACCATCTTCTTTAGTCATTCTTTCTTCTGCCTTTGGTCATCACACTTCCAACACCCTCATTGCAGCTATGCTGTGTAGCATGTGCAAGGGCTTTCATTGTATTGCTCTTCTTTATCATCAATGCTGAGTTCTTCATTTCCATCATCATTGCTGTTCAATGTTTCATGTGCTCTTCGCATGATCTTGCTGCTTCTCACATTTTGACAGGTATGACAAGATATTGGAGACTGACACAAAAAACTGGGCCCATTGCTGGTAAGGGTGTGAATGCAAGCTGCGGTACCTGATTCAGAGAAGAGTGGGCAGGAGAGAGTGTGGAAGAGGACCTAAAACAGGCTGGCTACTCTTCCTAAGCAGCAACACAGGTGGTAGGCCTGGTTTAGTGATTACTAGGACTGTGAAGAAGCTACACACAGCCCAATAGACCAGTAAAGATTTCATATTAATTGGACCGGCTCAATCATGGCAGAGGCCCAGTGGCATGTGTGAGATGCAGAAAGTTAGAGGAGACTCAAAGGGGCACTGTTTATGGGATTGTCTCAAAGGTTAGGAGGCATGGAGGAGAGGCGTAAGCATGGTCTTTCATGGTTATATTAGTTTTGTGTTAATTGAGGCCTCAGTTTTATTTGCTCAAAACCCTTTCCCAGGCTAAAAAAGGTGCCCAATGGAAGAGAGAGAACTCCATCCTCCTTTACCCAAAAGGTCCCACCCCAAAGAGACCAAGGCAGTGGACCAAGAGTGTCTTGATGGACTTTAAAAGGCCCTACCATGATCATACACATAATGGAGGTCTTTTGGATAGCCCAAGTGAATTAGTAGTATGTGATCCACATCAAATTCTACTTCACGGATATAATTTCCTGCCACATCTAGAAGCTGTTGCTAGGCTGTACGTTGCTGTGTTTTGCCATTGCAGCCCTAGAGATTGATGTGTTTTCACATTCAGCCTGCTGGCCTACTGACCTCAGCCCTCTACCCTTGGCTGCTGCATGATAAGAAGGGGGCTTTTAATAAAGGTGAGAAGGGCGATTAAAAGGACCCTGCTTTGCGGGGGGGGTGGCTAAACATGTCATCATCCCACTGGCCACCCTTGACATCACCCTAACTTTCCCCATCCACCTGTGACCAACCTGCCCAATACCTGTGTTATATCCATCTCCCCCTTGTCTTCAATATAGTGATGATTGGGAGCAAGCTTAAAGCTCAAACACACGCACACTCACATCTATCGACCCCCCCAACCCGCCCCCCCCCCCCCCCCCCCCCCCCAAAAAAAACACTTGTGCAGAGGGTAAAGAAGATGATGGTGTGGCCTGTACTGCACTTACATGTCATAGAGTAATAAAATTACCCCTTTCCCTTTAGAAAATTACTATTGTTTTTCAAATTGTCATAAAAAATTTACTTCTATAAATGTAATCTTGTAAATTTTATTCAATTAAAATAACCCTGTTATTGATCGAACGTGCTGTGCTTACATTTTTGAGATGCTTAATCAATTAAAATAACCCTGTAAAAATGCATTAGCTTTACTTAAACAACCCCAAAACATGCTTAATTAAGGAAGAAAACTTGTGTATTTAAAAAGAATTGTGTTTCTAGAGAGTGTGTGTATCCCATAAGCACAAACCCACTTGGGGGGGCCCAACCTTTGTATAAATAGGTATGCTGCCCTCCATTCAGCCTTAATCTCGTTTTTGCAGATTTTAGGTATTTCAGCTTATTGCCCATACCCCGGATGTGGAGGACATTGCGGTCCAAGCTAGCTATTGTTGTCTACAACCGTCTGGCACCTGCTTCCAACCTACCACATTGTTTGGAGCTGATTTTATCATGCTGACTGCTGCTGCTAGTTTTTCCCGCATTTTTAGTATTTCTCTCTCCTGCAGCTTACGTTTGCTGTTTTCTCTCATGCAGCCAACGTTTTTAGTTTCTCTCTCCCTTGGACTGTCGTTTGCATTAGATCCAGCCTTCCTTGACTGTGTTTCGTGGTGTTCGACATTTGGAGGTTGCCTTGTTGCGATTCGGGATCCCGTTTAGGGTATGGCATATTCTCTAGCTCATTATCCTTGCCATGATTCTTGAGACATAGGAGTTCGAGATACAATATTCATTTACTACATAGTGTGTTTGTTGCATCAACATTGTATATTCAATAGTCATATCATTTCATTCATTCTCTGTGTTCATTGTCTCTGAGTTACCCTAATCCTAACTGTGTTCTTTTATGAGTTTGTGCTTTGTCGTACGGTGTTATTTGTGTTTTTGTATGAGGGTATTTCTTGACATGGTATCAGAGCTGAGTTCTCTAAGAGAAACCTAGGCCTTGATCTGAAAGCTCTATACAATAAGTAGAAACAATAGAAGGGCAGATGACTTTGAATACTACTTCCGTACCACTTCTCACATCCAAGCTAAATCCATCGAGGAACCAATCGAGGTGGGTCTCACAGCTTACTTCACAAGCTCTTGACATGGTTGTTGGACTACCATGAAGTTCCGCGACCTTATGAGATCACTGCAGTTGAGTACAATCTCATTTTGATGCATAGAGCCCAGTAATAGAGGGAAGGAAAGTTTGAATGTCATCCTTTAGATTCAGTGCACCAATCTACTAACCATGCAGGAAGGGCGGAATCTTTACTTGGGATTGGCCATCTGTAAGTGGAAACTAGTATAGAGTACACTCCATCGCCTTCATACTTATTCTCTTCGGTGCCAGGTATGTCTATCATTTCAGATTTTGTTAATGATAATTTTCCTTCTCCTATTGGTATGGATGATTTTCATGATGAACGTATGCAAAACAATTTCTAGTTTATGAGTAATGAGGAAGACATATATTTCTTTATAAACTCCAGAGTAGGTAAGTAGTTGAAACAAGATAATGTGAGTACTCCTTCGTATTGTTTTTCTTTGTGAACACTAGTCAATTCTGGCAATTCTACAATAGCCTTGACTTTTTCTAGATCCATCCGAATCTCATCTTTGGATACAATATGGCCCAAGTAGTGAATCTTTTCTAGGAAAAATTCACTATTTTTGCCATTCACATAAAGTTTATGTTTGGGGAGTTGTTGAAACTCTATTTTCAAGTGTTGTTTATGCTCTTTTTAATCTTTTGAATGAACCGAAATATGGTCAAAGAAAGTACCTGTAAACTTCCGATGTGCACTAAAGATTCTTTCCATTATTCTATTAAAGGTTGCAGGAGCATTGGTAAGACCAAATGGTAGCACAAGAGACTCATACAAACCAAAAGCTGTCTTGAATGTTGTTTTATGAATATCTTGAGGAGTAATTTTATTTGATGGTAGTCACTCTTTAAGTCAATCCGGTTAAATACATTGGATCCATCCAATGTATCAAAGATATCAGCAATTCTTGGAATAGAAAACCTATTCCAAATTGTAATTTTGTTGAGGGCCCTGTAGTCCACACGCATGCGTCAAGATTTATCTTTTTTCTGCTCTAAATGGATCGGAGAGCAAAAAGGTGAGGAACTGGATATTATTAGACTCTTCTCCAAGAGCTCATTCACTTGCTTCATGATCTCCTCTTATTGTGTTGGAATCGAACGATAGGGTGGTTTGTTTGGAGGTGAGCTCCCAAGAATGAGATAAATGTGATGATCTTTTGGCTTCTCTGGTGGTAACTTGTAATGTAAAGTGTCAGCAAAACAATCTTCACGCTTCTTTAAGAAACTCATTTGGTCCTCGTTCATATCTGAGATAGACTTTTCAATTCTAGACTCTTTGTTAGAATCTTTGATAAAAATTAAGTATGAGAAAGTAGACTTTTTCATTGCTTTCTAAATTTATACATGGGATAAGATGAGAATAGAGTTTTTTTCCACTCCCACATTAAAAGATACATTTTTATCCTTGAAAGGGAATCTAAACTTATTTTGATTTCAATCAATGGATGGATCTATTTTTCTATGTCAAGGTGTTGCTAATACAACATCACATTGGCCAAGATCTCCCATGACAAAACTCTCATGATCTAGATAATCTCCTATCTCAATTCATAGTTTTCCAAGAATGGGAGTAACTTTAGATTTCATTCCTTGAAAAGCAGCACCTGACATTTTTGGTGTTTACGATGGAGTTTCATTGTGTTGCAAGAATTCCTTAAGTACAACATTTGTTTGAGGTATCCTTTGGGATTGGTTTTTCTTTTTTGTCTTATTTGGACATTAACCAGCCATGTGTCCTTTTTCACCACAAGAAAAACATCGCCGTTCTCTTATATATTCTACTAACTACAATCCGAGGATGGATATAATAATACGTAGCCCCTATATCAAAATGAATGATAGTATGTTGATTAGCGATCTTATTCTAAGCCATAAAAAACTTCCTTTTCTTTGACAAGGTTTCATCCTATTGCAAGGATTTCTTAGGTACAACATTTGCTTGAGATGTCTTTTGGGGTTGGTTTTCCTTTTTTGCCTTATTAGGACATTGACTAGCTAGGGGTTTTTTACCACAAGAAAAATATCGTCATTCTTGTGTATATTCAACTAACTACAATCCGAGGATGGATATAATGATATGTAGCCCCTGTATCAAAATGAATGAGAACATGTTGATTAGCAATCTTATCCCAAGCCATAAAAAGCTTCATTTTCTATGACGTAGTTTCATCTTGTTGCAAGGATTCCTTAGGTACAACATTTGCTTGAGGTGTCCTTTGGGGTTTCTTTTCTTTTTTTGCCCTATTAGGACATTGATTAGCCATGTGTTCTTTTTCACCATAAGAAAAATATATTCATTCTCTTGTATATTTTGCTAATTATTGATATTTTAGCTTCTTTTTGGATGACAAAGGTGGTACACCTCTATCCTTATGTTGCGGTTTTTGTTTATTTGACTTCTTTTGGTTAAACATCTTAGTCTTCTTCCTTTATGGTTCTTCTTTTGATGCTTTACCAAGTATCCATGGCATATGTAGTCCTTTAGCTTCTAGGATTGCATCTTGGGTTGTTTCCAAAGTATTAGGCTTTGTCATCTTGATAGCTCTCCGTACTATTAGATGCAATCCATGGATAAACTTCCTTGTTTTCATATTGGATGAGAAACAGTTGCAAACTTGTTGATATATATTTCAACATTGTCTCCATTGCTTTGCTTCAACTCGTCCCATTCTTGTTACACATCAGCTTCAAAGGATGAAGGTAGAAACTTATTGTTGAACATCTCCTTGAACACTTTTTAAGACTTAGGATTAGTTTCCCTCTTGAATAACTTTGAGCCATCGATTCAAAGCGGTATGCTTTAGATGCATTTTAACCATCCTAATATTTGATTTTTTTGTATAATCTTTACCACCAAAAGCAACATCAAATTGTCTAGTAAAAGATAGTTTTTTGAGAATTTCTCTCACCATAGAAAATGTCAAACTTGACGCTCTTCTCTCCCGACTTGAAGTCTCTTTTAGCATCGTTTCCTTTGCTAAAGACATCTTTGGAGATTCAGCTACCTTGGAAGTGGCCGGTTCTTTGACTTTCTCATTGCCCTTCTCCATGGAGGGATTCTTGGGACAAGAGGAAGTAGCTTGTGTATGATGAGACTTTGAAGTTACGACTTGGGTGGATCCTCGAATAATAGGTGATGTGTTACTTTTTTCATAGACTTATTTGTATCAATAACATTGATTCCTTTCATGCTGAGGTAGGCCTTTGCAACCGTAATACCATCTGTGTCAAAACCCTTCTCAATAAGGAAATCTTTAAAGACCTTTGGTTCAACTTGTGCTTTAGCTATTCTCTCCATTAAAGCTTGAATTTGTAGATCAGCTTCTAGCTCCTTTATATTTGTATCTTCTCATAATCAAAGAAGTATACATATACAGAGTGTCCGGAGACCACCACTTCACCAAAATTCTCCTCTCGGTCTCTTGATATGGTGAGAAAGTTGGACACCCAAAGATCTTGTCACTCTAGAAAAGTTCTTACAAAGAAGAAGTCCTTGCTCTGACATCAATATAAACGTGGGGAAAAACATGAGAATGACAATTCTTTGAACTAACCAACTTATCAATTTTTACCATGAAAATTGAGAGAGAGAGAGAGAGAGAGAGAGAGAGAGAGAGAGTAGAAAGTAGAGATTACAAATACAAGTGCTTGTTGAAAATGACAAGTGTAGAGACACTTTCTCTTTAAAATGATACATATCACTTGTCTAAAGAGAGAAGCTTCTAAATCTTCTGCTCTAAAAATCTCTCAAACGGTTAAGAATTTGAGATAAATGTTGAGAGAAAAGTATTCCTTGCGAAATTGTGGAGCCTTTGACGTGAATAAAATTTTCATTTGAGCAACTTTCAAAAAATAGTAACCTTTTCAATTTTAGGAGTTGTCAAATTTAGATTCTGGAGAGCTTCATTATATAGGTTCACCAGTTCATGGTTTGTTTCTTTGATCATGAGCATTTGGTTTTACTTTTTAAAATCACTTATTATATATGTTTTTAGTTAATTTGACTATCTAAGTATAGAAGTCTTAGTCATTCTGAGCTTTTTGGTCAATTCTAATTGCCTGACTAAACTTTTAATTTCTCTTGGGCATCTTGTCAATGACGACCCAAGTATAATTATAGGGTGTTTTGGCCATTGGCTACCCTTAAATAGAAATAATAAACATTTAATCATATTTTGAAACACTCACATAATATAAATCGTCTTGGTTACCCTTCAATAGAAAAATTGAACATTGAATCATATTTTAAAACACTTATATTCAAAGTATATGAGCATAAAATTAATTTGAATCATTGAGCCAATTTGACTTGGTAGCAATCCATATACAAAAGATTAGTTGCATTACATGCACTCTAGAGCCTGTGTTTATTGTTTACCTCATCAATTGGAGTTGCCGCCATCAGTCACAGATTGTTGTCACCGGTCAAACATTTGTGTTTGCTAAGTTTCTCTCTCCTCTAGCTATCACCTTAACTTCTTGCACAGTTGTTTATAGTCTCCAGTTGTCGCCCATCTTTTCTCTCTCCTCAAGTATTTATGTTTGTGGTCTTTCTCTCTTCTCATTGCTTGTTTGTATCAAATCTAGCCTTTTTGGTTGTGTTTGTTGGTGTTCAATACATGGAGGTTGCCTTGATGTGTTTCACATGCCAAATTCTAATTTAGATGTCCCACACTTTCTATAAATAGGCATGGAGTCCACCGCTCTCTCTTGATCTCGTTTTTGTAGGTTTCAAGAGCTTCATCTCTAGTGTCCACAACTTATTCGTGTAGGACATTGTGGATAACCTTTCCCTTGCTAAATGCTATTATTTGGCACTTGATTTTAGTCTCCGACTCCACTTATGAGTTGTCTTTTGCAACTTGGAGGTGTCGCTTGCATTCTAGAGCTGTTACCTGTACTCTGGAGCTTGCGTTTATTGCTAAGATCATCAATTGGAGTTGTTTGCCATTAGTCACACATTGTTGCCACTTGTCAGACATTTGCATTTGCTGAGTTTCTCTCTCCTCCAATTGTCACCTACAGTTCTTGCACAGACGACTATAGTCTCCAGGTGTCACCTAGTTTTTCTCTCTTAAGTTTTTTTTTTGTCTTTTTTTTTCTCATTGTCTATTTGCATTAGATCCAGCCTCTTTGGCTACATTTGTTGGTGTTTGACACATGCAGGCTACCTTGCTGCATTTCAGGATCCGTCTCAAAGCACAATACATTTTTCAGCTCATAACCTTTGTCTTGATCCCAAAGATACGAGAGTTCGAGGTTTGTCTTGATCTGTCTCCGAGCACAATACATTTTTCAGCTCATAACCTTTGTCTTGATCCCAGAGATATGAGAGTTCAAGGTTATATTTAGTAGTCACTTCATTATTCATTGTGTTCACTGTCTTTAAGTTACCCTAACCCTAATTGTGTTTTGTGTTATCATTTATGCTTTCTCATATGATTAGTTTTTTATTTGTTGCGTTTAGAGCATTTCTTCACATGGTAACAAAGCTAGATACTCTTTGAGAAACCTTGGCCTTTGATCTGAAAGCTCATCTGTAGAAGTAGGAACAATGCAAGGGTGAGATGACTTTGAACGCATTTGCATCGCCGCTCTAGTCTCCACAACTAAACACGGACAAAAACGATCAAGAGTGGGTCTTCCAACTTACTACTACTCGATCTGACATGGATAAAGAACTGAACTACTATGGAGTCCAAAAACCATATAAGATTTCCACTACTGAGTATGATCTCATTCTTATGCACATGGCTCAACAGGAGGTTGAAGGTAAGCTTGAGTTATCTCCTTTAGATTCGGTGCACAAAACTAATGATCATGCAAGACCTTCGGAATCTCCACTATGGATTTGCCATCCGCAAGTGGAATCTAGCTCGGATTACACTCCACTTTCACAGTACTACTTCTTTTCAATACCTGGTATGAATTCTATTATGTCAGATTCTATACCAACTGATTTTGTATTTTTTGTTGGATCGGGAATGCTTGTAAAGAAGGGACTCTTTAAAATAACCTTTGGTTTCTAAGTAATGAGGAAGACATGTATTTCTTTATGAACTGAACACTAGGTAAGAAGTTGAAAGAAAAACTTGCAAGTATTCCTTTCCTTCCTTTTTCTTCAAACAATTTTGCTTCTCATGGTCAATTTGGAGTAGATGCATTTTCATCAAATTCTCAATCTAATGCATTTAATGGACAAAAGAAACCAACTATGTTTCTAACAACCACATCCATCATTAATCTATTTGGCCTCGCACCCATCCCTCCCCCATCTTCCATTGCATCTTCCTTTCCACTTCCATTAAGTGTATCACATTTACCACCACACCACACACAGGGGGGTTCTATACACTTAGGCATAGCCTTTAGAATCTCTACATACCTGTTTTCGGGTGGTATACTTGTGACAGAGGCTTGATCTCCCACACACATATTTTCGAATTATCCCTCAGGGTGTTATGGGAGCATTAGATTGTGCTCGAGAGACTAGACTAGATACAAGATTTGTTACAAAAATTTTGATTACAAGATACTCCCACATAGGGGCACAAGGTAGAATGATAACTTAACAAGATACGGAAAATTGCACAACCCGGGATCATAGGTATGGATACAAGGTATCAGAATTACAAGATTTCTTTGAGAGGATGAATAAGATACAAGATAGTACTAGATGAGATCTCATACTACGAGATCACAAGGTGACAAGACAACATGAGTATAATGGAAGACAAGACAAGACTAGATACCATGATTAGACAAGAACTAGAACTGGAACTCGAAGTTACTTACTTGGAGGTCTCAACTCCTTGAGCTCCCAAGACTCGCATTGGCAAGAGTGGGGAGCTCTATGGCGAGCCCCTCCTTTTATAGGTGTTGAAGGGCAGCTAAAGATATTCTAGAATGTTCCATGATGGTATCATCGATGATCAAGGCGACAACGTGGCATATCTTCTAGAAGGTTCTATGATGACATGGCAAGGATGGGTTCATCTAACACATGAGTCTTGCTCCTATGTACAAGAGTAATTGTTCTGTTGTAAGTATCCAAGATAGCATGCTTCCTGTGGCACCATGGAATACCCAACAGAACATCACAACCCTCTAAAGGCATAATATGGAACTCCTCTATGTCCACATAGCTCTGAATGTGCATACGGAGTTTGCAAAGAATGGAGGTGACAGATTCAGTATGTCCTAGGCATGCCAAATCAGCCTGTCCAATTGGTCTCATTTCCTCGATATGTAAACCTAGCTTAGATGCCAATGTAAGTGAGATAAAGTTTGCACGAGCTCCAGGATCAAAGAAAATAAGCACTGTGAAATCTCATATCTTTCCCCAAGCTCTACACAATTCTATAGCATCATCAATTGATTGATCTCCCACCATATCAGGCATTAAGCCAATGCTGGGCTTCTTTTTACTTGGCACATCTTTATCCTCCGCATCTTTAGAAGATTGCTGTGGGTACTTAGAAGCAATATGGCCTTTCTGTTCACATATAAAGCATTTTCCAGCCATCATTAAAGCCTTTCTTTCTTCAAATGATTTGCCAAAAAGTGGCCTCTTGTGTCATTTGCCTTGTTTAAAATAAGTCTGAGGTTGCTACTGAAAACATTTCTTCCAAAAAGGCTTCTTTGTAAAGCTGGTCTTTTCTGGAAATTGCTTCTTTTTCTTGCTAGGATCTTGCTTAAATTGAGAATTCTTCTTTTTAGTGCCTTTAAAGCTGTCGGCTTTTACTTTCAACAATGCATTTGCGACACTAGTATTTTCAATTAATTGTACCATATTTGTGACCCTGGTCTTGGTACAATAATCCCTGATGGCTTCAAGCAAACTGCAACAATACTTTTCAATTTGTTCTGGCAGGGGCATTGTCCTGTAAGAATTCACAGGCAAAAGTGCTTCCCAAAATTTCTTTTTGTACTCTTCTAAATCCGCATAATTTGCCGCATCCAATTTATGCCATGCACTCATGATATCTACTTCAAATGTGTTAGTTAACCATGAGGCTGCAAACAATTGTTTAAAATGGACCCAAGTGGCAGGTGCATATCCTTGCATCAACAATATGTTCCACCACTGTAAAGCATTACCTTTCAAAAAGGTTGCAGCCTTTCGCACCTTAGAAGTCTCAGTAAAATTCCCTCCAGTGTAAGTTGCATCAAACTGTTGTATAAATGTCAAAGCTTTCAGTTTATCTTGCATACACTGAAGGTTTCAAACTTTAATGCTTGACCACCCTCTTTATAGTCTTGTGTAAGGTTGTCATAGATAGGTGGTTGTAAAAAGGGGAGTCCCTTAGGCACATTATTAGCATTAATTTCACCTGTCTTAGTTGCCATATGCCCACTAGGCTGAGAAAAACCAGCCACTGCATTTTGTAATCCGGGCATCAAATAAGTATTCTGCAAAGTCTGATAACTGGGCTGTAGACCAACATTAGCATAAAGTGGGTTCACTACCTCAATAAGCATCATTCCTGGTGGCCCTCTGGGCAAGTATCCCTGATAACTAGTAGGTAATCCAGCCATTGCTTGAAAAACTGACCCACCACCAAAGTAACTAGGATAAGTAGCAAACTGAGGAGAAATAGTCTGTTGTGCCACTTGTGCATTAGTACCTTGACCATTCACTTCTTGGTCCTGTGCTTGTGCTTCTTGTTGCACTGGACCTACCTCCATGTTTGGTGTGTTTTCTGCATACTCACACACATTAGAGGTTTGCCTTTTTGAGCGCTACATGGTATGATGTGATGACTCAGCCTGAGAATCCTCATTATATGACTTCAAAAATTTTTGCATTCGAGGATTCTTTACAAGCTGTTTGAAAGAGCCAACCATATTGAGGAGTTGTGCCATAAACAAGTCCTCTTCCTCTTGCTCCTCATCCTGTGGTTCAATCTCGATTCTAGAAGGTGTTGACACCTGTGCACCAATACTCTCTTTTCGGTGTCTATGAGTAGAAGAAGAACTCTCTTCTTCATAAGGGAGTTTTCCTTTGCCTTTGTCCATGTCTGCCATCTCTCTAGTCCTGTATCCAACAAATACTATATCCAAGAAGGAAAAAAAATCTCGTAGTCTTTTTCACCTGTAATCTTTGTAAAACCTATGTGTATGGCCTTTTCACCCAAAACTGTCCGAGCTTAAATTCTTACAGAAAAGAATTTAAATCTCGGGGATGGAACCATGAAACCGGTCTATGACTCACATAAAGTGGTTGTCCCTTCAATTAATACCTGGTCTTTTCACATACACACACAAACAGAGACCGCATATCTATGATAGCATATAGTAAGGGGAAGGTCTAATTGCGATGTCCTTTGCAAACGAGGTGTAGGCAATAGAGATATCACTCCTAAAACTTGCAAAAACAATATTAAGAGAGTGTGGTAGACTGCATGCCTATTAATAGAAAGTTTGGGGTATCCAAATTATGGTTTGGTATGTGAGATACAATTATTCTCTAGGATCACGATTCTTTTTAAAAATAAGTTTTTTTAATTAATTAAGTGTGTTTTGGGGCTATTTAAGTTAGGCTAATGCATTTTTAGCTCAACGCTTCCTCTCAAGCCTAAAACTGAGCTATGAGAAATAAACCCTTGTAGTTATTTTTTTTTTCCCCAAGGCATCCCACCTCAAAGCAACCAAGGCATTTGACAAAGGGTGTGTATCCGTTGCTTGATGACCTACCAATACTATAAAGGTGATGATTATCTTATGAAGGGAGTCCAAGTGATGACCCCAAAGAGACCAGGGCATCAAACCAAGGGTGTTCGTCAGTTATCCACGGGCCTACCAAGTTGTGCAAAGGCGCATGGAATCAACAATGGACTCTTCTTTAAAGAGACTTGTTGTAGTTTATGACAAGATTTAGCATTAAGTGAGGGTTTATAAGAATGGTAGCTCTACTACTTTCATAAAATAGACAAAACAATCGTACAATTGGATCATCCAATGAAGCTTTTACATTACCATGTGCTCTTTGTACATGTGGTGTCTTGATTGAAGGAATAGCAAGCTCATCATGCAAACTCTCCGATCCACTAGAGTCTTAGTACATGTATCATTATCATTTGATACTTTTTTCTTTCCTTGGTTATTATCTACAACACTATTAGATACACCTGAAGATGAGGGGTTGCTCCTTAGTCTCCTAGACCAAGGACTGACTACAAATCTACTACTAGATGATGTCTTTGGTTCACTAAGGGTCTGTGATTTCTCCTTTTCTATCTATACGACTATCATGATCATCATTGTCATCCAATGCATATTCGTTAGATGTATATCAGCTACTCATCTCATGAAAAATAACATCCATGCTCACTCTAAACTCACCACTAAAACAAGATTATAATAGCAATATCTTTTTTTCTCAGTAGAATATCCAATGAAGCTATATTTTTCAGCCTTTGGGTAATTTCTTCCTCAATTCATCTGGCACATAAATGTACGTAATACAACCAAACACTTTTAAGTGGGATACATCGAGCTTTCTTCTTGTCAAGTATTCTTCAGGTGTCATACCATGAATTGCTGCTATGGGAGTTCTACTTATAATACACGTAATAATATGAATACCCGTAGGTAAAAAATACTTTGGCATATGTTTTTCAGCCATTAATGTCGTACAACTTGTGTAATATGCATGTTTTTTCTTTTTGAAATCCCATTTTGTATATAAATTATCGTTTCATACCATGATACCTTAAAAAGACACTAAACTTATTAGAGAGGAACTCTTCCTCTTTATTTGACCACAAGCACTTAACTTTTAAGTGTTTTTGTTTCAACAACAGCTTAGGAGGTTTTGAATTGCTTAAACACTTCACTCATTTTCTTTATGAAATATATCCATAGATTTCTAGAGAAATCATTAACAAACCTAACAAAAAGATTGCTGCCGCTAAGAGATACATTTTGCTAGACCCCTAAACATTTATATACATAACATCAAGTATATTTTTGCTTATATCTTTGTTATGCGAAAAAGATTGTCTTGCTTACCTCCCAAACTAACATGCTTTACAGACCTTATGTAATTTTACAACTCTAAATAAAGGTAAATCTATAACCAACCCTTTGGATTGCATTAATTTTAGCCTTCATACACTTGCATGGCTAACACCTTTATGCCAATTTTCAATGTTTGCAACCACACATTTGCCTATACCACATATAGTAGCATTTATAGCAAGAATTTCAATATCCAAGGTAAATATATGACTAACTCTACTTTCTTTTGCAACTAATTTACACTTAACATTGAAATCATTCATAAAATAGCTCTTTGCATTAAATCTAATGTACAATCCTAGCTTTATCATTTGACCAAAGTTCTTCATGGTGAATGGTACATGTAATGCATTCGACAATTATGAAAGGATAAACAATTTTTTTAAATTTGTAAGATTGAGTGGCATGAATCATTCATTACTTATCTCTACGTAACCTAAATCCTGTAAATCTTGCATCTCTCCAAACCATTCAATATGGCTATTCATATGATTAGATGCACCTAAATTAACATACTACACATCATCACTTGTCCCGTTTCTTGTAGTAGTATTCATCACATGTTGTATGACAAGCAAACACTCATTTTTATCATCGTTCTGTCTTGAAAGTGATACATAGTTTTCTTGTTGCAATTTACACTACAATGTTATCATTTTTATCATAACGGACCAATACGACTTGTCCTTATTGCCAACACATTTCATACCATGCCTTTTTGAAGAGGACTTGTCACGTCCTCTTCCTAAAGTTTAGAATGCTTAGATCTATTCACCACTTATTTTTTATTTTAGATTATTCATTTTGCATATTGATCTCTTTAGTTATCATAAGAAAGACCAACTCATCAAAATCTAAAAATGGCTGCCGTATATATATATAAATAAGAAAAGATTTTTACACATTTTTATTATTAGAGCCAACCAAGATAGATGGAACCAAGGCATTTTTCACCAAGCATTGCATCAAGATCTGCAAAGTCATCTGCAATGCTTTTCACGTTCAAAACATACTCATTTATAGACTATAGACATCTTTCATTTCTTTAAGATATTTAACCCTTGCTTGAGCCAAATCTTCCGTACCTTTGTATTTATTAAAAACATATTTTTGAAGGTGGTCCAAGCTGTATGTAAACTCTTTGCATTTTTTAATGTATCTCAACATAGTGTTATCAATAACTGCAGATAATCAGTGCATCACTTTTTTGTTTTTTGTATTCCATTCTTTTCATACCTTTAATTCTGCAACAATCAAAGGATCCCTTAGCTTGAGTTCCTTTTCTTCACCTAAAATATACTCGTATAGATCTTTCACATTGAACTTTCATGATGGATAGTTGTTTTTGTCTAGCTTATCAATAATGGGGTTTCCATTGTTCTCAGCCATTACGATAAAAGTGGGTACCAAATAGCAAACAAGTCTTCTGTAACCTTTCACAAGAAGTGCATAGCAATAACCTAGGCAGCCTTTTTCATTGATTGTACAACAATACATACAATTTACTACCTATTTGCAAATAAACCTTGTGTTTGTTTCATGGCAAATACCATGGAACCTTCAGTTTTGAAATTTGTAACTTCTGCATCCGAGAACGATTTGTTGAGCTAAAATATGCATTACTTGCTGACTCGCCTCTTAAACAGTGCCAAAACAGACTAAAAAATGCTATTTTAGAGTGAAAATCCTAAAACGGAGAGTGGTTCGAGAGAGTTTAGTGGAAACCCTAAAACATGAAGCGGTTCGAGAGAGTTTAGTGGAAACCCTAATTTTTGGGGCACCCTTCCACATCTATAAATAGACAGGCTGTCCCCATTTAGCCTTATTTCGTCTGCAAACCCTAGCAGTTTTCTTCACATGGTATCAGAGCCGGTGCTCTTGTAAAGGGTATCCTGCGGACAATATGGAGAGCTAGTCTTTGTGCGAGGCACACGATACATCTCGTAACTGAATCACAATGTCCTAGACACCTCCTTCTTCAGTTCCTATGATGTCTTATCAGGCTTCTCCATCATTGGAGGCCCTGAGATGGCATTATGGACTCGGTGAGGAGGACGACACTCCACCTTCACCAAATTTCACTAACATGATAGTGTTAGCAAATTAGTCAGCTCATGGTTGAGTCTAGACTTGTGGTTCAGCAGGCTAGGCACAGAGATTATTTAGGCATTTTATTTGTCACTATTTATGGGGATTTGACATTATTTGCAGCCAGTCGACCAGTATTTAATGTTGGCCGACTAGTCATATTTTTGGCATTTATTTGCCCTATTTATTGTCAGGCTCCCTTCTCATTCATTCATTCATCACTTGACAGTTCCTTGGAGAGAGGGAGCAGGTGCCAGTGTCTCCAGAGCCGGTGACTCGCATTGTATCTGTACTGTCTCATGTCTTGGTATATGGATTCCATTTCCTGAGTATACATCTGAGTTCTCATCTATATTGTGTTATCTCTTTCTTTTCTTTTGTCTTGTGTCCAACAGTTTATTTCAGCATATGTTTATGCTTTCATTGTTGCACTACTTCTGACAGATAGAGGAGGACTTTGAGGAGTACTATCGCAACAAGTACGGTGATGTTTACACCCCTCCTACTGGTTTTGCTACCACATCTGGACCGGTTGGTGAGGTTGGCCACCTCTCCGATTATGGAGGACATACAGCATTCGGAACGTCTAGCGATCCATCTTCATCATCTCAGCCACGTCCAATGTCAGGTTTGTACAATTCTTTTGTGTTACATGAATCAAAACCCTTGCCTGTTTCTTCTTTTGAGGTACACGATTCGGATGGCTTTGCATATGTGAACTTCAATAGAGAGGGCTCACGAAGCAGACGAAATTTAGATACATCTACAGCTTTTGTTTCATTTGAGCATATCACACACACTTTTCACTTCCCTTTCATCCCACCCTCTTCTATATCACACCTTGATCACCTCTCATTATCTTTTCAAAACCTTGGATTACACTCCATATCTGTATCACACACCCTAGGGGTTGGATCTTTCATCTCCGCTCCTAGCATATTTTCCTTCTCCACCCCATTCTCTACTTCTTTGCACCATGGTACTTCGTTAGGGAGAATGTCACCCTTTAACACAGTGCCTCTCACCTTTCAGCAAAGGAGCACACCCATAACTCTTGGGTCGACTGGGATGGGTATTCTCCTCACTATCCCCAGCTTCACATCTCCCATGACCACTCATATGCAGGGGTTTCCATCCTCAGCTTATGGTGTGTCTTCACACTCTCCTTGGATTACACCTATGCAAGGATTCCCATCTTCTGCTTCCCGTGTTCCCGTCCCACCTCCTTGGGTTCCTCATGTGGCTACCATGCCTATGCCTAGTCAGTCCATCCCTACCTATGGATCCACCTTGCACACTACCTGCATGCCTGGTGGGCACTCTGGGGCCCATTTCCAAGTGTACTCCACTCCCCCATCCTACTCACACTACACTTTTTCACACTATCCATCTCCGAGCACTACCACTTCTGTTGCAATGGCCAAGAATGCCTTCACAGATAAGACACGTTTTAATGGGTTAAATTTCACCACTTGGTCTAATTTCATACAACAAGTGCTTGAGTCTCAGGGTCTTTGGGACCTCATCATTGGTCTAGAGCCTATGCCGGACCCTTGACTAGCTCACCTTGATTACATTCGTCAATGGAGAGCTTACAATGCGACAGCAAATGTTGAGCTGATGCAGGGATTGCTTCATGACCACTCTCAGTTGTAGCACTTCCTGCTCGCGTCAGAGCATTGGAGTCACCTTCTCGACCACCATGTGGATCGTGATCGTACTTAGCACATCAATCTCGACTTTGAGCTTTAAGAGTTTTCTATTAAGGGGATGATCTGAAAGTCAAGCTGGCTAAATATGCCACTACTAGCTCTCTAAAGTCAGATGACGATCAAGTTACATTCTTCTTGAATAAATTGCCTGAAAAATACTTCAATTTTATTCGACACATCATCTCCCAACCTCGATTGCCAATCTTCTACGAGTTTGAGTACCAGTTCTTGCGTTACGCAAGGCTGCATGATAAAGTCCACAAGAAATCCTCATCACAGCCTTATTCAGAGCAAAGGGGATTGGTTGCCTCTTCTTTAGGAGGGAAAACCACTAGTGGTAAGAACTCACAAGATGCGAAGGCAAACCAATCAAAGGGTGACTCCTCTTTCTCAGAGAATCCAGACCTATCTGACAGTAACTCCCTAAGAAAAAACAGTTTTGCACACACTGCCAGAGAGCAGGCCATGTGGACGAGTGTCACTCCGAGGCCCAAGGTTTTCCACCTAAAAAGCCTCTGCAGACCGGTGCAATCCCACAATCCAGTGGGGCTACGTTTTCCGCTCCTGCTTCATTTGCTCCTTCAACATCCATTGTTACTGTTAGACATGTGGCTCGAGTACAACCTCAGCAACCCATCTCTTTCACTACCCCTGAGGGGCTGGCTGATTGGTCTGCAGGTTTCGATCCAGCTGCACTTCATGCATCCATCTCACTTTCCTCCCCACCTCGTTAGGCATTCACTTGGCATAGCCTTGCTACTGGACGTACGCGATGGTGGCCAACTTCTTAGACTAGTATGTCTCTAGGTCCTTTCGGATACCCTAGGTTAGTCTAGTATTCATTTTTCGTACTCTCAGAGTCGGGCCCATAGGATTTATTATCCTTAGCTTTTTCCTCTTTTGTCTTCCGTTGCATTTACTTACACACATATACATTCGTTGCATTTATTTTGAGTTAGGTTTCCTTTCTGTTATGTTTTGCTTTGGAGCATCTCACCATAACCTCTGTGTTTGCAAATTCTCCTTTCTTTTATAAGGTTTTGTCTTTCAGTGTAGGGCTAACTTGCAGATTGCTTTGGTCCTACTTGGGCTAGCAACATGGGGATGCGCACCGTTCCTTTTATAGTTTCATCATTCTAGGAGTGCTTGCTTTTCTTCCAGCATGGCGGTTTCTCCTCTCGCGGCAGATCGTGCAGTATCTCTCTCGATGCTATCATGGCAGTGACTTCTACCTTGCTCTTCTAGCGGGGTGCTTCATCCACTTCATCTTCTTTCATTCCTTATGGTTTTCAGCACCATATGAAGACCGACATCAGGCTCCTCTTCCTTCTTCGGCATCTACATCCAGGTTTAGAGGGGGTTCCTATCCTTCTTGGTATTCTACAGGCTTCAGCACTTTATCTTCGACATTGGCTTCTCCCCCCTTTGTTGTACCTTTACCCTTTGCATTGCATGATTTCATGATCTTTGTACTAGGGCGCTTGGGCAAGTGAACAATTTTTCCATGAGGGTGGTATCTGTTGGACGAGCATTCTTCAGGATGTAGCATACTTTGCAACTCATTGTGCAGAGCATTACTTGAGCGGATCCTAAGCTATTTCCACCAGCGACTGTTGTTACTACACCACCATCCTCCATCACATGGATACCTCATCACCTATTTTTCCTCGTCATCAACACCCTGAGTGGATGGGTTAGCTTGTATTGTTTTGTGATGTGTTGGGTGTACCCCCCCTACTTTCGTATTCTGGGCCACTATTACTCAATCGGTCGTATCCCATAAAATTTACCTCACTTATTTAAAAAAAAAAGGTTTAATGTAGTTCCATCCGCCTTTGTAGGGCTTGGTAGGCCACTGGGTAGCCGACGTGCACCCTTTGTCTGATGCCTTGTCCTCTCTGGGGTGACTACTTGGATTCCCTTGATAAGATAACCATCGCCTCTGTAGTCTTGGTAGGCCACTAGACAGCCGACGTGCACCCTTTGTCCGATACCCTAGCTGCTTTGGGGTGGGACGCCTTGGGGTCAATAAACATCACAGTGGTTGGCCTAACCTTTTGGCTCAATTTTGGGCTTGAGAGGGGGTGTTGAGCTAAAATATGCATTACTTGCTAATTAGCCTCAAACAACCCCAAAACACACTAAAAAATGTTCTTTTAGAGTAAAAACCCTAAAACAGGGAGCAGTTCGAGAGAGTTCAATGGAAACCCTAAAACGAGAAGCGGTTCGAGAAAGTTTAGTGGAAACCCTAATTTTTGGGGCGCCATTCCACATCTATAAATACATAGGCAAGTTGTCCCCATTTACCCTTATTCTGTCTGTGCAGGTTTCACACTCTCCAGTGCAAATTTCAGTCATCAATCTACCTCCACGTGGCTATCCAGTCCTCACGACTGGTGCCACCTCTCCCTCTAGCCTCGCAGTGCCCTGGTGCCTTCTTCCAACTATCGCCCACTGTCAGGCGCCATCTCCCAGGCTGCGTTTGGCCTCCAGCTGCCATCGCCAACATCTCCAACATTAGGCGACATCCTATAGCTTGTGTTTGCATCCTTTTGGAGCCACCTGACATCATCTCCCTACTCTACAACTGTCGCCTTTCTCTTTGGCAGCCCTTGGTGTTAGCATTTTGCAGTTTCCTCTCTCTTCACACTCCAACTGGTGGTCACAAACTTGGGATCCGTCTCCGGTGGACATCACACTCCGAGATTGCTCTGCCCTTGAGCACATTGTACACTCTTATATTCATTTACAACATCCATTCACTTCAGAGTTGTGTTCTCTCTCTCACTTTTTCTGTTTGTGTTTGAGTTTTAAGTTTTGCATTTAGGGTTTGAGTTTTGCCCTCTGTGTCTGTGTCTGTCTCTTTGTGTTTCTGTCGTGGTCGTACGCTCTGTGTCCCCTTAGTGCAAGCCCTAGCAGTTGTCTTCACACGACTAACATAGCTGAAATTCCAATGTGCTCTAAAATTGTTGCTTGTAACCTTGCAAAGCTTAAATGAGATCGAGATGGCCTCAAATGGCCAAAAACACAGCCGAATGGACCTTAAGGACTCATCTATAGAATATACACTGTTTTGCTTGCATACCAAATAGCAATCTGAGATTTTTGCTTTACCTTGCTTTTGATGCCTCCATAGGTACTATTCAAGGGAAAGAAATGAGAGAATGGGTGAGCTTCTCACCCGTTGCTTACTTGCTTGAATCCTTGCTCCTCTCACTCGCACTTCAATCTCCAAAACCAACCTCAGTGGGTCTTGCTCTAATCTCATGTCACAAATTGCATGGTGGGGGAGACTTGCTCGAATTATATGCCAAATCTTACGTGAGACCACAATAAAAGAGATGGAGACCAAAACATTTTCTTGTTGGTTTTCTTTTTTCTTCTGACTTGGTGTCATGGGGGTCAGGGAATTAAATTATTTAATGTTTTGGTCTGTTTGCAAAGAGCTCTCAAGTTTGAAACACTTTCATGTTCAAAAAGGTTAGAGATTTAAAGTTGAGACTGGCCGCTGAACAGTGGCCAAAATTTGGGAAAGGCCAATAAATTTTCAATCAGGTTAATGATTGGCTGAAAAGTTCAGTTGTGGGATGGAGGTTGCATGGGCTAGTGGCGATAAGTCCCTTTTTGGGCCATGCAAGGCTAGAGAAGGCTATGGAGGACAGTTTGGGGACTGCAGACAGCAGCTGAGAACTGATCTGGAGTAGTTGACAGCACCTAAACCCTAATTTGGGGTTGGTGACAGCTGCTGAACCCTAATCTAGGGCTGGTGACAGCAGCTGAACCCTAACCTGGGATTGGCAACCTGATCTGGGGCACTTATCTAGGCAGGTCACTACTGTTAGTTGTCTATCTGGAGAAATGACTGCTGCTACATACTGTTCAAGGCCTGAAAAGATCAGAAATTTCCCTCTCCTACTGGGTATCTCACCTCCATGTCTGATGCATGACTGATTTGGTGGAGAAAATTCATGTTTGGAGCCTCATCTTTGGACTTGAAGAGTCATTAGGATTTTGTTGATCTCAAGTCTGTATTGAACAAGAATTAAGGCATGCATGCTGCCTTGGGATGCATGCATGCATGTTTTAGTTATGCACCTGCTATTGTAAATTCAGTTATTGGACAACAGACTGGAAAATATTTGTTATCTATAGCAGGACTGAATTGCATGCAATAGGATAAGACTCGCTTTGCTCGTTGGGCACTCAAATTGGGGATTAGAGTTATTGATAGAGGACAACAAGTCCTTCTAGATTTGACATGGATTAAGCCTTGACTTGCTAGAATTGAAGGGGATTTAGAAGATGGAACTTGGAGGGATTTCAAGTTCTTAGCCTCTGCTCTTCTTCATTGTAATTCATCAAATCCTAGGATCACTAAAAAAGACTGTGGGGGGCGCCAAGGTTATGGGGCCAATTAGTGTAAGCTTCTCTTTTCATGAGGGCTATGTAGCCCACACTTGGTGAATGGCTTGAGTTTTCCAATTACTTATGTAAATATTGCTTGATAAAATAAGTTGTAAACCAAGATTTTACCACCCTTCTTTGAAAAGAATGCATGGAGGTTAAAATGTTGTTGCTTGCAACCAAACTGACCCTGTCAGCATCCAACTTCCACTGATCAGCAATTGCCCAGCTTGGATGGTCTATCTCTAAACCTCAGCCAGCCCATAGTTGCCAAGGGTTTCAGAAACGAGAGGTATGAAACAGGTTTCATAGACTTCATACGAGTTTTTTAAAATGTTAGAAACATGTATCATTTCGGATTTAAAAAAGTATGAAAGTTTTATATACATATACTACACGACCCATGGGATGTAGAGAACACAAATTGACATTATTCATGTTTCTATCCAAAGCAAATAAATATTTAACATAGCATCAATATTTGCATGCATCATGGTCCCCTATACATGCCCAACATGAACTTTAGTTGTAAAATATGCAATCATCATGGATGACAACTCAAAACAAAACTCCAACAATCAATGCCAATACCCATGTCAACATATTAAATAAATCCATGATAAACAATGATTACAAAAGTCCCAACACATTTAGAGTATGGCATTTGTGAATGTTTAAAATAGTTGTTTCATATGTTTATGAAATGCCTAGGTATAAAAGGAGTTTTCTAACCTTATGAAACAGGTTACTTGGCAACTATGAGCCAGCCCAAATTGGGTTTCCATAGGCTGTCCCAGCCTTGCATGGCATGTTTCCTCTCCCTATGCTAAGTGGCAAATCTCCCCATGCATACTTAGCCTCTAGAAAATGAATTTTCAGCAATTAATTAATTATGAAAACTAATATTACTTGGTCGTGCCTGACCACATTTAAAATCCTAAAACCTATGGATCCGAAAATGTTCAAACTTTCATTAACCTTAATCCTTCGCATTAAATAGTTTAATACTCTCAACCCCATGGCGCTAAAAGCCATTTCCAAGGGTACATTTAATGCCTACAACCAAGATTTGTCACTAAACACATTGGCAGTTGTTTTATTAGCCTTAGTCATTGGCATTAAATAGTTTAATAATCCCATGACACCAAAAGTCATTTCCAAGGGCACATTTAATGCCTAGAGCCAAGATTTGTTACTAGGCACACATTGGCACTTGTCCACTACAGCTTTTACCAATGTCCCTCACTACCCAGGCTAGGGTTTGACTACCACTATGCCCAAAATTTAACTTGCATTTCACGTGTGCACCTCACATGTACACAACTTAACTATTTCAAAGCAATAAGTTCAAAATTCATGTCATCATGACATTCATCCTAGTATAGTGTCTCTACTAGCCTAGCTGTAAGCAATGTGACTTTGTAGAGCTCACACTCCTATATTCATTCAAAAGACCCTTGTATGCTCATCCTGTATAACATCTCTACTAGGAAATCTTTGTGCTTATACAAGAAATGCTGCAGATGGAAAGAGATTAGAGCATGGTGCTCACTAACAACAACACATCCCTTTTGAAATATAGATTCTTTAGTTGATCATATTTGATGTCATGTGATTAATTAACACAAAAAGAGGTTCTACCACAAGGACGAGACTTGGATGGTACAATGATGGTATAGGACTAGGATGAAAAGCTGGAAAATGGTCAACCCATCTGACTAGTTTTGTTCTCTCCACCACCATCGGATGTCTCATGATAACAAGGTTCTGCTGTAACCATGATGGATATAATTGGTGCATGTGATCAATAGTATCAATGAACTCAATGGCCTAGTTGATGTCAATTCAATATGCTACAACCTCTATTGTGATTTGATCAACACATGCAATGACAATGGACTTCATCTCACTTTGAGATTACCTTACACTTATTTTATCAACTTTGGCATTGCTGAGTGTAGAATCTTGTCATGCCCTATGGACCCAAAGTCTCAAGCTATCCAAAGAGTCACCTATGAGGGCACTCGACCGTGTGAAATTATGCATGCAGAGAGATTACATTCGGAGCAAAGCTGCAAAATTCAAATAGGACAGGTGACATAAAAAATCAATGATCCATTACTGGTCTTTGTTGCATCTTGTGTTTAGGTATCATATCTTTAGAATAAGCAACAGTCTAGTGCTGTTCCATCTTCATTTGAAGCAGCACTTGGCTGTTGCATATGTGGCAATCTCCAAGGTTGCACAGATGAGGGGGGGGACAACTTTCCACTGCAGCAAACAACATTTCTTCAGTGCAGCCAACCTATGCTATCTGACATAACCTTGAACCTACCTGGTGTGCGATGCTCATTCAAAGCAAATTGGGATAATTTTATATTCAAAACTGGAGCCTTAAGTTGGACCTCATGTTTTGTCCTATAAAGGATAATGCAACAGATCAGTTCCCTGAGGCTCTTTCTTTACCTTGAACCTTTATTATTTTTCTTATTAGATGTTTAGGCACACTAGGATCTAAATAGTAGTGTTAGCAATATGGTCACCCAGTTTGTGTCTATATTTTGATGCTTGTCCACAAAATCAAATTCTGCTGGTGCTGTTTTCAGCCAGCCTTCATACACATGTATCCTCGATGTCCTCACTGTAACTGCTCATTATATCTGGTGCATGGACTGATCATTGTATTCAGGCTCTTCATAATCAATATTCAACATTTTCAAATGCATTCTAAAACCAACCTTTTAATCCGGTTTGTTAACCTCCAATGTCTGCATATTTAATGCAGAAGCCTGCCAGAATTTGTAGAGGCATGTATATGCATTACATGAAATATTAAATCAAAAAGTATTTGCCTTTAGGAGCAGGTACATACATTATAAATTGAATTATATTAACTACTTTGAGCAGCACTCGTTCAAAATTTGCATGTGGCTGTGAATATTTAGCTCAGATGAATTCAGGAGGCATAGGTGTGTTTCGGCATTGTCCTCACCGCAATAAAATTGGATAATGATACAGTAACTGGACTTCATATTCCAGATGAACTAATCTTTGCTTGAGTTAAGTATTTGGGTTGAACCGTATCATTTGCACAACATGGAAGTGAGAGTATTGTACTCCATGTCAACCAAAAGTTGAAAACACAATGAGATCAAAAGGAGGCAGCCATTACAGACAGCTTCACCCAACACCAAATAGTGTTATACCTAAAGAGTTTATTCAGACCCTTTAATTTAATCCCACAAAATTATATATCCTGGCTCACACATATTAGCCTGTTGTCTATACTCGTTACATAATCTGTCTATACTTATATTATAACCAATAAGCTTCATGTAATTTTACAAATAAAATCCCTTGCATAGTCAAAGAAAGATAAGATAATGACTCGTATATACAGGTATAAGACACATCCCTATACTTTACTGCAGTATTGACAACTTGAGGCCAATCAACTTAAGCTTGGCAAACAAGACTGTCACTAGAATGACTGTGCATACTGATAATGCAATGATACGATATCACACTAGGCACCGATAACAGTTCTCTATAAGGCGATACATGTATCAAATCTGATTCTCCTGGAACCATTAATTTCAACAGTTTTACACCCTACAGCTTGTGACACACCAAATGCATGTTTGCATTGCCCTGGCAGATTCAGTAGTGCATCCTCTCATAAGGCTTGATGCTCTCGTAGGGCTTTATGCCACCTGTGGTAACTGTTGTCAGAGCAGCTACAGGCATGAAAATAGAGTTTTTAAAAGCCTCAGCACCTTTCTTTAAGCATTGCCAAACAATCCAGAGGAAGACAACCCACCCTGCAAAGAGTAATAAGCACAGTAAATAATTGGTGCATAACGTACAAGGTTGCTGAAAATGAAACATTTCCAGAGAGGTCTTAACATGATTCGTTACCTGCTGCTGTCAGAGCAGCACAAATGCAGAAAAAGGTTATTGTTGAAATGGTAACAACTGCCAGGACAAGAGCCCCTATGTATATGGCTGTGAGGGTTGTAAAGAAAAGGGCTGTGAAGGCACCGACTGAGGCAACAGATGCTAGAAACCCAATGGCAACTGCATTAACGGTTGCTGCCAAGAAGAAGAGCATGAAGGTACCAAACCCTGCCAATCCTAACAACACCACTGTACCCACCTGCACCAGAAAGCAGGAAAGCTAAAGAGCAGGATTAAATGTACACCGGTTTGCAAGTCTCCATTAGGAGACTTAAAATTATAGTTAACCGTTTGACATACATAGCTCACTCTTTGCAATACAGACAGCCATTGTATTGCAGGTCATAGTGGTGCAGCAGGCCATTTTAAAGGTTTGTGAACTTCAGGAATCGATATCTTTCTGTCGTACAGATATTCATTTTACTAGCTTTCACAAAGGGGCAACCGAGAAGTTTACCACTGGTTGATAGCAGAGACAATAAGCATTATGCTCTTCACACAATTGAATAATTGAAGGTTCTTCTTTTGCACATTAGTAGATGTACGTAAGGGATGCTTGGAGTTCCAAAACAAATTTAAAGGAGCATGTAGCGTCAACGCAAGATAAATAAATGAACAACATTGCAAAAACAACGGCTTATATACGTTGCAATATGCAAGCTCTGCGAGTCTACGCTAATGAATTTTCTGTTCCAAAACCGTGTTGCACATACACAGTCAGTGTTTTTGTCAAAGCAAAAGACAATTACCACAGTGACGAGCAAAGCACGCCATGGACCTCCTTTGTGCATCCAGGTAATGATATCAGCGGAGGTGTGTCGTACAGCTTCCTTGAGCTGAGGAGTTCTGGATCGGAGGGAGTCTCTCGTCCTCTGGACCAAACTGGAGGCCTCCAGATCGGCTACGCCGTTGCCATACCAGGCCTCATTGGCAATCTGGCGGAGCACTTGCGGAAGGCTGCCTGGGGCGGCAGCAGGATGTTCAGGAGGGAGCGCGCCGTTGAGATGCCCCATGCCTTTCTTGTCCGGAGGAGAGTGAAGGTAGATTGTGGTAAAAAAATGCGAAGGTAGGAAGGCTTTTAATCCACAGCAATGGCGAGACGGATGGTTGGATTACCGGGCAGGGACTGCGACAGTGCGACAGTAGGGCCTAGATACCGTCCGCGGCCGTAGGCTGGCAGTCAAATACTTCTTTTTAGGGTTTACTCTGTGTGCATTTGCAGAGACGTTCTTCGGCAGACGCTTGCTGGAGCAGCCATGTCCAGGATCCACACTACCTCATCACTCTTCATCACGTTGCTCTGTTTTCTCAATGCCCATCGTCATCCCCCGCCCGTTTATAGCGTCTTGTCATGGGAGAATGTTACACGTGTCGCAACACTGAATTTTGGAGTCTAAAAATATATATATCGAGCAATTTCTCAATTCAAAAACAAAAGGGAAAATATACCGAAGCACCCCTCCTTTTTGACAAAATTCTTAAAGGACATCACATCTTCATAACTTACCAAATCACCCCTCTAATTGGGTAAACATACCCATTTTACTCATATATATAACCTCATATTTTCTAAACTTCCCAAAATCATTCCACATGCCCCTCTAATTGGGTAAAAATACCCGTTTTACTCGATGTATAACCTCCTAGTTTCTAATAATTATTCCACGGAAGCGTCTGTGAGGATAAGCATGGTCTTAAGTCCAAGAATATAGAGAGACAACTTTTAATGCTATTGTACACGAACTAACTGCAAAAGCTTATGATTTACCAATGAGTAGCAATTGAGTCACATTGGTAGGATGACTCTGTGAGAAATCCGTATTCAAGAGTTGAGAGTTGAAATCCTAGATTGATCTCTCAGTGGTGCCTTACCCTTTGGGATGCAAATATATTCATATGATGCATCCTAATTTTCAGAAAAGCTTATGATTTATGGAGATCAATCTCACTCTACTTGAGCTCACTAAATGGTTACTATAGTTCAAAACACTTAAAGAGAAGAGCTTTGTTTACAAATGAAGGAATGCTGAGATTTTGACAATTAGCAGACAAGGGTATTTTGGTATTTTTTTAAATTTGAGGCAGCGTTTGGAAATTTCCACAAATTTTGATTGATGATGTCCTCAAATAGAGGACACCAATGTATTCGAATGTGGGGGCAAGTAGAGGCCATGGAAACACACCAAGTGGCTTACAATTGGCCCCAATAAACTTCTTATGGCGCATGGATAATGAACTTTCAACCCATGTACTTGCACCAAGTTGGCAAATGTGTTGCACTTGATCATGCATGAAATGGCCCAATGCCTTCACACACCTAACTTCATGTGGCCTCCCTTATGATGCTACATGATGATTTGGTCAATAAGCTCTACAACCATACACCAATAGTTAGACAATATAGAATTTTAACAAGAGTAGTGTGCTCTTTTGACATGTCAATGTCATCCATCTTACCCAAAGACTAGTTGGTGTACCTTTGTTTGGCCTGTTTGTAACATAACTAGTCCTAAATTCAATCTTCCTATAGCAATAGCTATCATGTAACTAGCTCGTATAGCCTATTCACAAGAGAGAAGGGCGCATTGTTCCTTGTCAAAAGCAAAGGAAAGTCCTTCCGAGTTACTAGTCACTTCCCATATGTCACCTTGGCACTCTTGACAATACTCATTTGCATTTCAATGAAAATGGGTGTCCATTTGGGCAATATAATCGACATAAGGACCAATGCGTCTACTTTGACTCTACATACTGTGGAATTTGCATTGTCAAGAACATGGTGCCTAGAAGTAATAGGACTAAGGCACTCTAGTAGATCAAAATGGCATGTGTGGTTGGCAATGATCCCCTTCCATGTGTTCGAATTGTCACATGCCATCTTCTATTGCATTTTTCCCCTTCAACTATTATATTGAAGTTTTTCATTTGTATATCAAACAATGTTTGCGATTGCATGTGGACTTCACCCCAATAACTTGGGGTCAAGTTAACAAAAGTGCCATGAGACCAAAGATTGTTATGTGTCACTAAGATCTTGTTGCCCTTTATATATGAAATGGCCTTGTAACTCAACTAATTATATTTGACATAACTTCATGCAACCTTATACGTGACCCTATACAACAATTTACCAACACATGAACAAAGGTGAAAAGTAAAATCTTCTTAAAGATATCATAAACTTGGCACCCAAATATGCCAATAGACTCTAAAATCTTAAATCAATAGTTAGATGTTATTGAATCTTATCAAGGTTGGTGAATGATCCTGTTATGTTAATGTCAACCATCTTTAATAAACACTAGTTTATACCTTCATCAACCATGCTTCTACTATAATTAGCCCAAAATAGTGTTGTTTTGCTAGGAACAATCATCTAATTAGGCCCTTTACCCTATGCACAAGCAAGGATGGCAACATCATCCATTGACAAAAGTAGTGCATGTCATACCAATCAACCAAAAAATCTTGTTTGTTGTTTGTAAAAAATGGCTAGTTGATGAGTTTTACCAATCTAGATAGTGACAGTGTGTGCAAGACCATTTATGGTGTTGTACGCTGCACTCCTAAGTCCTAGACCTTATATGATTCCCCTCTCCCCCACCTATTCAAGATAGCACATCCCCTTATGAGTGATAGTGTGTGCAAGTCCCTTATAGTGTTGCACTACACATCTTCATTAGAATGACCTCAACACCAAACTTCGAGGGGGCACCCTCAAAGCATTGGTGATGAGGATGCAAAGCTAGTCATCCACTTGTAAGCAACCAAATTCTTAATACCCATCATATATGTGTTAGTTGTTTAATCCCATAAAATTGCATATTCTACTATTTTCCAAAGGATAAGTAATTGGCTCTACTATGTCTCCCCTCCCTTCCACCTATTCAAACATTCCACCCCACCCAAATCCTCATAATAACCTTGTGAGTCAAAAGCTCTGATTGTGACTCATAAAGAAGGAACTCCACTTCATATCACCCTTGCTCACACAAATTTTAATGCACTTGGATCATTTTAAGCATATTTTCTTCAAGCCGTAGGTCAAAATTCACATTGAAGATTATTAACCCACGATTTTTATCAAATTTTTATTTTGGTTCAGTAATGACATGTGTATTTGTGTTTGCATATAAACATGTATGATTATGTGTGTTTGTGCGTGTGTTTGTGTGCATGTGCATATGCAAATGTATGTGTAGCCCAATTAGCTACATATGTTTCCTTTCAAGTGGAAGTTCCACATCAAAATTCACCAAGATCTCCATCTTGTGTATGAATAAACATCAGAAGCCATTATTTAGCAATTGTTCTTTGAGTCAATGAAGTGATTTCTAGTGGCGGTGCTTTATGGTATGGCAACATCCTACTTTTCTTTTACAAAAAGGTTTTAGCTAGACATAGGATATCAAAAAACTCTATGGAGCTTGCACTCTTGGGTAACTTTGACAATGGTAGATACCCTTATTGCTCTCAACTTAGTAATAGAAAAAAATGTGTATATATGTGTGAGTGCACATTCACTTGTGGAAGGGTATGCTTTTCTTTCAATATCCTCTTTGAAGGAACGAATCCAATGTTTAAAATAGGCTTTTTGACATGGGTTGTGGAAATTTAAATTAGGTTAAGTTTGCACACTTGGGTATTGTGCAATTTGCACTCATGGATGTACTATGAAGTTGACACACCTTTATGGTTTTCATAGTGATAGATGCCCCTTGTGGCTCTTAAATTGAGTAACCACAAAAGATTAGGTACATAGGTGCATGGGCATGTTTCCTAGCATTAGAAGGGGTAGGTATGCTTATTCTTCAATCTATTATTAACCACATGTTCAAACAAGGCTTTTTCAAAAGTTTCCTAAACAAATTGGATTATGTTGATTCAATAGTTTGTATTCACTCGCCGCCCACCCACAATGTTTGAAAAATAGGTTTTATCTTTCAGCCTCTTGAGACAATGACTATGATATTAAACTATTCATGGACGAGTAGAATTTTGTTATTTGCTTCTTCCCTCTCATGATAGGAATGTTAATTAAAAGTTAATGTTCATGAACAAGGACAATTTACGTGACAAGAAAGATGCTTAGTAACTACCTACTCATGCTTAAGAACTTTCACTTTTGTCTCACATGTCCACAAAAATGCTTCCTACTTGCCCATCACATCTTATTATATAATCATATTAACATGTTTGTGATCACAAATCTACTATAAGGGGTTGCTTGTAGCTAAATCTATGAGCTAGGGTATGCTTGGCCTTCTTCTTAGAGAACCATAGTGAGAAGATAAATTATCCTTAGTGGCATAACCTAAGATGTATAAGCATAATGCCATTACATAAAGTTTAGGATCTCACACCAACTTCCTACATTTAGTTCTAGTTTATAGATCATAGAAACAATAGATAGTATTTGCCTAAAATTAGTTGTTGTTTCAATAATTTTCACAATGCTAACTCAAATAATAAAACATCCACTAAAATACACCGTTTAGTTTGATGACCCATATTCATCCATTTGCTTTTCAATAAGTTTTCAAGTAATAATGACATATCCTTTTTTTCAACAAAATTTTCAAGCAATAACGACATATACTTTCTTTCATTAGTGAAATACACAATTCTTACATTTAGATCTAATTATTGTAACATGCCACAATTGATTGACATATGAGATATAAAACTACCCTCTTGTACCCATAGGAAAGAAAACCACATAGCAATTAGTTTTGCAATAGACATTTTACATTGAAAGAAGGAACACAAAGTGTAGTAGGTTAAATCATTAATGGTACATTGAAACGTTGGCATATTTATTTGTTTTTCAATAGATTTTCAAGCAATAACGACATATACTTGGCTTCCAAGTAGTGTAAGATGCTACAATTACTCCATAGATGTGAGGCAAAACAACCATCACATGCCCATAGGAAAGTAAGCTACTCAATAATTAGTTTTGGCAATAAACATTGCATATTGAAAGGAGAACACAATGTATAGTAAGTTAAAGCATCAATGCCATATTGAAGGTTTGCATATGAGGCTCAACTCAAGGATATGTCTCTATGAAGAAAAACAACTTGGTACAATAATACATTATTGTATAACATTAATGTTTCCTCCAACTGATCACTTGTGTAATGTATTATGTAAATGAACACACTTTGGATGCAAAAAGCCATTGATACCACACTTAGACTCCCTGAACATTCATATTATTTGATTGGAACAAGTATGTGTATATAGTTTTTAGCTTGTGACTATATAGTATCATAATAAAGGTAAAGTTTATCCATTTCAAGTTCGGTATCAATATCAATGTAATAACATACATCACGAGGCATGCTCAATCCACCTATGGTGGCTGCACAGCTAAGCCCTCCTCATGCATTGAGAATGATAAATAGCAAAAGGATTTCCATAGTGAGCCAAAAACTAGGGTAAGTGACGAAAAAGGTTACAAAGAACTAAAAGATTTCCATGTTGACCCAAAAACCAAGCCAATTGACACAAAAGGGTTAGAAAAAGCTAAAAGGAGTTACAAAAAGCTAAAATATAGGGAAGTAACTAGGTAGACATGTGCAACTTAAGAATGAAAATAACACAAACATGTTTTAGGTTTCTTGGGAGAACTTATTGTACACTATCAAGCCTTTCATGTCACTCTCTTGAGTTCATTCTAGTATTGATATTCTTAAGAAGAGAGATATTTTAATGTTGACACATGAGAATAGGTTGAAATTCATCATCTTCACATCTAAATCAATTTATACTTTTTTCAAGAGGCAACTTCAAAGGAAAAATCAACCATTCATCATAGATATCATTAGTGTATGTATACTACCAATAATGCGATTTAATTTGCATAGCGTTTTTATATTTTCTTGTAACGAGCCTAAAATCTATTTAAATATGTAATATGGAGTGTGAGAAATGCTAATGCACACAATATTGGTTGAAGAAACATATTGCCATGATTGAGTGAAGAAACATATTGCCATGATTGAGTACCTCACCAAAAGGCACATGCAATGTCCATAATACCTCATACAAGAAAGGAAAAAACAAAGGCAAATGTTAAAAAAGACAATATCAAAGTGACAAGTAAGATATCAATGTAGCAATGAGACTAGACACAAGCAATTAACCGACATTGAACGTCGAACCACGTTAGCATGGTCAAGAGTTGGAATGGCACTCCTTTTGCAAGAATATGGCATTTTACTAGGTGAGGGTTAGGGTTATCCTTCCCCAAGTCCTAGACTATCTAGTCCCTTCCATGGGGTGCTTGGTGCCTATCCATGCCAGAATGCTTATGCATACTTGGTTCATGGGAAATATGCAAACATGTCCCATGAAACAAGGGACTTAAGGGTTCAGCCTTGTGACATGGATTGCACAATTTATTATGCATACTTGGAAATATGCAAACATGTCCCATGAAACAAGGGACTTAAGGGTTCAGCCTTGTGACATGGATTGCACAATTTACTATGCATACTTGGTTCACAAAACAAAACCAAAAGTTGGTATGATACTCTTTAAGGATTCTCAATTAAGGGGGAGAGTTCCCTTCCCTTCTCAGGCAATAGATCTATATTGTATTGTTTTCTAATATGGGAGAAATAATAAAGACAATGTCAAACTTACCTTGATATTTAATAGTTAAGCTATCCACATATTGTTTTTTGTATTTTGGTCTTCATTCAAATCAAAGCTTGTTAATCTACATCAACATAACATTTGAAAAGATGGCATAGAATGTAAAAGAGTATCAATCGATTAGACTTTCCTTTTGTTATTGCCATAGTCATCATGCATCAAGAAACAATATCTTCTATATCACATTCATTGGTTCAAAATAGGATTACTTATGGTTTATTAAGATTATCTACAGATGTTGAGTCTATCTCATGTCCTTTTAAGTAGGACCTTCAACACTAGCCTTATGTCCTCTCTTGGCTTTGACTAGATGGAGCTTGTTGCAATGTGCATATATGGCATCAATGGTGGTCTTCTATCCAAAGTGCATAGAGGATTGGCTTGCCATGGAAGGTCTCCTTGGCTTTGTTTGCCTTTTCCTCCTTTTTGTACTATAACAAGAGCAAGAACATCTTCAGAGATTATTGGAGCCAAAGAATATCTCAATTGAATTGTCTTCTGGCACAATTTTTATATTACTAAAGATAAAGTCTATGAGGGTGGATGTTTGTAGCTTTGGCTATCATGCTTGAAGTGATTTGTTGATGGACTACTATCCTCAATGTAGGAGGGCAAGAAAAGCAAATCCCTATATTGAAGTGAATAGTATTAATCTCCTTTAAGAGTTGATCAATCAATGCACATTCCATTTACATTATGTACGATTGATGGATCAAATTACCAAGTAATGTATTGGTCCTTGATCGAGTGTACATTAATCTACTTCAAGGTTTGGTCCATGAGTTTGTAGTGCATTTACCTTATATATCACCAATGGATCGAATTACTAAGTAGTGCACTGTGCTCTTTATTGAGCATGACATGATTGAGGAGGTTGTTGGTGAGAGGGTGGGGGGGAAACTAAGAGGATTTGTTGATATCCAAAGTGGTGGAGATGTCCATAAGTGCATTAGACTTGAGAGCTTATGGAGGTCTTGCATGAGCAAAGTTGCATTTAACCTCAAGATGCTTTGTAGGTGGACCTCAAATTATTAGCTATCAATAAGTAGCGTTAGAGAAGCAAGGGAATTTATAAAAGGAATAGATTTAGTACATGGCCCTCTCTTTTTCCACTTGTAGAGTGACGACATTAACTACTTGGGGCTTAGCTTAGAGCTTATCTTGGAATGACAAAGATTGAAAGGTAGAGCCGGAGTGGTAGCACACACAAAAAAGAAAGAGTAAAGCAAGATCTATAGCGGATGGAGCAAGAGAGCAAGAGAGAGAGACACCGTATGTGGGAACTCCAACACCCACAATGTGTGGTCAGTCTTGCCTTATTCAATAGTCACTGAAAGAATAAACAATAAAGTGACAATGATGGCCACTCGCTACATGTAGTGTGCAGTCATGGTGTGTGAAGTAAATATAGGGTGGCCCAACAACCTCCCACTTAAAGGCGAATGTGCCTTTAGTGTGGAGAGGATAATAAAACGTGACAAAGTACAAATATACATAAAGTACAAGAAGATGAGGAATAGATGTCATCTCATCCTATGTCCATCATCTTCCTAAGGAAGGCAAAACGTTCCACTAAGAGAATTTTAGTAAGTAGATTTGTAGGATTCCCGTTTCAATTGACTTGTTCTCTTCCACCTCTATGAGGAAGTGGTAACGCATGTCAATGTGCTTTGTCTTTGCATAGAAGAGTGGATTCTTGGCTAATTGAATAGCACTCACAAAAACTCGAATGCAGTGTAGGAGTAATAATGATACCAAAGTCTCTGTCACCAAACCACCTAACCATAGAGCGCCCTTGCAAGCCTCAGTGGTCGCAACATAATCTTCCTTAGTAATAGATAAGGCCATGCATTTATGCACCTTGGACATCCAAGAAACATCACCTTTAGCAAAAGTGAAGATATATCCAAAGATGGACTTCCTACTATTTACATATCCTACATAATTGGAGTTAGTGTAACCCAGGACTATAGTATCTTGACCATCATAGAAAATGCTTATATCTGCAGTGCCTTTCAGGTTCCTCATGATACGCGTTATGGCATCAATGTCGTCAGCCAGGTGTAGCCATATAGTGTGCTACAAATCTCATTGTAAATGCGCTATCTAGATGAATGGCTATCATGGCCTACATTTAGTTGCTCATGCTACGAATGCATAAGGAACCTTGGCCATCTCGGCCTTCTGCTCATCCGACTGGGAAAGCGCTCAAGAATCTTTTGTATATCGTTCTTTTATGACAAGTAAAGGAGCATGTTAGAGCGATCGCACATGATGCACACGCCAAGAATACGTGAGGCCTATTCCATGTTCTTTATCTCAAAGCTTTTCTTGAGCTAACTTTTCAAGGCATTGAACTCTTCATGAGCTCTCTCAACAATCAACATATCATACATAAAGTACCACAAGAATAAGGCTGCCATTACAAGCCTTCTTCGTGTAGAGACACAGATCCATATCACTATGTGTATATCCTTGTGAATGCATGAAAGGATCAAACTTGTGGTATCATTCCCTAGGTGTTCCCTACCTTTTTCCTCAAAGCCCTTAGGCTACTACATATAAATCTCATCATGCAGATCCCCATATAAGAAAGTCGTCTTTACATCCATCTGATAAAGGTCTGAATCTAGTCATGTCACCAAAGCCAGTAATAAGCATAGGTAGTCATCTTGACTACATGAGAGAAGGCGTCATCAAAGTCAACATCATGCTCCTACTTAAAATCCTTCACAATATCAATCTGGCCTTATATGCCTACTTGGGGTATCCAAGGGTACTCTTCAACTTGTACATCCACATGGTGGCAAAACATGCTTTCACTAGGCAAAGGAACCAAATACCATGTATGAATTTTCTACAAATGAGTCATACTCTAATTGCATGGACCTCTCTCAAGAGTATGACTATCACCTCTACACACAGCTTCATCATAGGTAAGATAATCACTAGCATTTATCACCATAACATAGTCCATGGAGGGTGCAAACTGATCAAGCTGATGTCTCTCTCTAGTAGATCAGGCTGTGGGGCATATACGTCATGTCCAACATTATGATCATGGGCCACTAGAACATCACATGTAGGCTATCTAGCTGGTTGTATAGCAATAGGAAACTCCTCCTAAAATATCACTTTGTGTACCTCAACTTCTTGCTTAGACTGCTTATCCATCTTCCTCTCATGGAAAACAACATCATGGCTATGTATGACCTTCCTAGCCTATGGATCCCATAGGCAGTAGCCCATCTCTCCTCAACTTCTTGCTTAGACTTCTTATCCATCTTCCTCTCATGGAAAACAACATCATGGCTATGTATGACCTTCCTGGCCTATGGATCCCATAGGCAATAGCCCATCTCACATGCATCCCCATAACCAAGAAAGATGCATCTCAATGATTTAGGATCCAGCATATTATATTTGTCCTTGGGAACATGGCAAAAAGCCTCACATCCAAAGACATGCAAGTGAGCATATAATGGAGGACTAGACCATATCTCCTTTACAACTTGACAACCAATAAGAGTGCATGGGGATCTGTTTATTAAGTGTATCATAATAGTAATTGTCTCAACCCAAAAATATTGTGGTAAGTCTACCTAGCTAAGCACACTACAGACTCTCTCTTGAATCCTTCTATTCATGCGCTCTGTAATACCATTCTAGGTGGGGTGTAAGAGGCAGTCAAATAATGCTTAATACCCTGCTCATCGCAAAACTGTTCAAATTCTTTAGAGATATATTTAGCCCCATTATCTAACCTTAGGTATTTCAATTCATACCCATATTGGTTCTCAACAAGAGCAAGCCAATGTTGAAAGATAGCCAATATATCCAATTTTTGCTTTATAGGATATGCCTAGATGTTATGCAAATAATCATAAATGAAAGTCACAAAGTACTTCATGTCACCTAGTGATTGATAGGGCATGGGACAATATACATCAAAATGAACAAGAGCCAAAGATTCGCCCATGTATGTAATATCAGAATTTTTATGAGAACCACATATTTGCTTGCCATGAAGACAATGATCACATGAATCAAAACATTTATAGCCAAGGGGCGAAAGATATTGCAATCAAGAAAGCATTATTATTCCTTTTAAGGACATATGCCCATGGCGAGATGTCATAAAGTTATATGTGTATATTGGCCGCAACCAAAACATGGTCAATAGAACCAGACACAAGCAAGGGATACAAGCTGCGAACCTTGGTACCTCGAGCAAAGGCAAGATTCCCATGAGTATTTCACAAACAAGAACAAGGGAGGAAGATTATCCCTAAACTCAATACTTTGCAAAGTCAATTGGTTGAAAATTGAATAAAACTCATTCAAATGTATGGATACACTAGACCCTTCCTTCATGCAAAGGTCCATGAGCTGTTTCAGCTAATACATTTGTAAAGCATGACTTTGCTTATCATGAAGATTACATATATTCTCCCATAACTACCAAGCATTATTTTTAGGTGCCACAACATTAAAATAAACATGTTTTGACAATGACAATATAATAATGGATTTACATAGCTCATCCAACTCATCCCAAGTATCCTAATCAATGTCTTTGGGCTTTATAGTCTTGGTTTTGAAAGGCCTAACCTGCTTCTTTTGAGCTAGTACTTGCCATATTTGCATCTTCCAATAGGTGAACTATGTGCCATCAGGCTTTTCAATATTAAAATTCGCACTATTATTTGAAAATTTGATCATAATGACACTATAACAATGTGAAATCCAAGAGAATGGACTGCTATAAATGGCTACAAATCAGGCTCCAAAACAAAGGAAAAACAAGAGGAAAGACCAAAATATAGAGCTATCCACCAACTACAAGCAATAGACTACTAAAGTATAATATCTAGTATCTAAGACTATACTGAAAACTGTAATTACAACAATATTGAAATAAAGATAGTTGTATCTGTCAATCCAAATGCAGGCACATAGCCAAGAAAGTAAGCCCCTGGTACTACCAAGGATATCCAAGTAGCAATCAGGATACAAATAATGCAATTAGCAGTGACTAAGCATAGACCACTGGTACCAAAGACTATCACAAACTCAAATTGTCAATAAGCCATATATCCCATAAGCATATACATCACTAGCAAACTATTGATAGAAGTAAGTGTCAATATCCAAAGAATAAGTAATCAAATAAGTCCACAAGCAAGGGATAACTACATCTAATAGCATACAAGAGAGCATATACATGAATCAAGAGGCCCAATGTCTCAAAGAACCAAGTGAGTACAAGTGTCCCATACTGGGAGAAAATTTGGAATGCAAAGTGACCAAGCAAAGATCAAGACATATACATCAAAGCATCCAAGAAGCCCAAGCACATTACAAATACATTTGGGAGCATAAGTGTGAAATGAAGCTTCAATATATGTAAGTGAGTAAGCACAAAAGGTCAAAGCAATTGACCAAACCCAAGTACATCAAATCTAGCTCAAATATAAGTGCCAAAGTATATCATAACCACATCTAGACTCATCCATCAATGCTAGACATCACTATAGACATGTAGTATACCTGAAATACCATGTAAGCACAATAGGCATTTAAAGCATGAAGCTTGCTATTGTATGCTTACTACCCAAACTATCATGATAGCAATAAAACTCTACAAAACTAAGCTAATCAAGCTCTAAATAATCCAAGTAGCATCCCAAAAGTATAACCACACCATCCTTGCACCAAAATAACATCCTCGAAGCATCAAACATGCATTCATATCAAAACAAAGCCTATGGAGAGTACTTTCAACCTATATAGGTGGAATTTTACTGAAAATATGGCAAAATAAAATCCGCTCTAAAAGAGACTATTGTCTAGGTGCTATCTACAACATAACATAACAATTAAGCTAGTCTTTAGCAAAAGGTTACTTGAAGAATATCTAGTAGGCATTTGTCCCAAATAGAAGATGAATGAATAATTGTCTTTCATCCACTTGGATCGAAATGGTAGATATCATCCAAAGCATCCACTAGATCATAAAGTGATCCACAATATCATCTTCATGCACTGACTCATACTCCAAATCTTCAAGGACAATCATATTGTTAACTTTAGTGTTGCCATAGATACACTTAGAATAATGGCCCAATGAGTACTTTTCTCTACACTTGAAGCATAAATCTTTTTCATTTCTATCCTTATAGAGGTCTATTGGATCACTTTATCATTGTTTGGAGGAATAAAGTTGTTTTCAATTCAATATGCTTCTTCCTTGCTTTATTACCATTTATAGTCTTAAAATCACCTATTGACTTAGTAGCATTAAAGATTGGGTATGTTGGCATTCTAGGGCTACTATTGGGCACATAATTTCCACATAAATTTTTCCAAATCATTCTTGCCTCTTAGTATTCCTTTGCTATCTATTAGACAACTAAAATGATGGCTCTCTTCAATACTTCCTTGCGTACCTTTCAGCTAACTCAATAGCTTTGACCAAAGTGGTAGGAGATTGGGCCATGACATCAACAAACAAATTAGGATCTAACCCATAGATTTTCTTGTGTAGTTTAGAATCATCAATAGTGTTTTCCACATATATAGTAAGGTTAAGAAACTAATATGTATACTCTCATGCCATAAGTCATCACTCACTGCTCTAAGCTATACCACCTTCAAGCAAGCCTTTTCTTTTCAACTAGGGAGACAAAGACTTGTGCCAAGAGGGCCTCAACCTCTTCCCAAGTGTCTACAAGAAAATTTTCCTTCTTCATATAGCACCACTATGTATGTGCAAAGCTCTCTAAATGCAAAGTGACAAATTGAATCTTTTGATCATCTGTCCTTGAGATAATGTCAAAGATTTCAATTTGGTTACCTACTTTTCAAGCTTGAATGGAGAAGAAGATTGGCCATTATATTTGAGTAGCACTATCTTATCTCTAAGTACCCGCTAATTGTACATAGGCTACCCATTATGGATTTGATTATTATGATTGCCCATAAAACCATTGTTGCTTGAGTAATTCCTATTATAAGAAGGCTGAGGTCTTGCTACATGTATAAATGGTCTTGGAGGAAGAAGATTTCCCCCACCAATATTGCCAATAGGGTCATAATTATTATGAGAAGTCTCTCCTACTTCAAAAGTGGAAGGAGGAATCCACGTTTTTCTAAGAATATGCTACGCATTGATGTTTACATATTGGAATGGTACTCTTTCAACATGTACTCTTTTAGCATGTGTTTGCAATTTCTCCCTTTCTTGTTACTAAATTTTTTTCCTTTCTTTCTCTTTCATTTGAAGTTTCCTTTTTAAAACTAAAATTTTCCTTCCCAAGCTTGGAATTCCATACATTTTTCAAATTGATCAGCTAGCCTATCAATGGAAAATTGGCTCTAATTCATGGCATCAAGTAATTGAATCTATCCAGGCCAAAGTTTTTTAATTGAATCTATCTAGGCCATGTCCCTGGCTGAATGACCCTGTGGGTGACATGTAAACTCAATTACAACCTTGCTTAACCCTATACGATTACTATTTGGCCTTAGAGAACATTGCAGAGCATTGAGACAGTTATAAATGACTTGTCGGAAGCTTTAAATGATCTATAACACTTGTGTTTGGTCCTAAAAATACCATGTTCTCACTGTAGGCCTTGTTTCCACCTATTTAATCTATAATGGACTTGGAGACACCCTATAAACCTCTGTAGGGGCTAAAAATAGGCCTAAATATTCAATGATGACACCATCTTCAACCCTCCTTAACATTGTACCTGTGTGAGGGATAAAATGATAGAATAAGCGCCCTTTATGGGCTCCGAGATTTGAGGGGTGTGCAAGCTTTCTCCTCATGCTTGGTTGTGCACCCCTTCGAGAGGTCCTAGATGCAAGGGAGGGTCACCTCTCTTTTGTCTTATATCTCACTTGGTATTTGCTTTTTTCACATGGGAATTTAATGTGGCAGTGATATTCTATGCTAGTCAATCAGCATGATGTGCATAGACTTAAATCAAAGCTTTCAACTTTTAGCTTTCAATAAAATGCAGTGGACTTGGTAAGAAATGGAGTTGGGAATAGGGATTTACCATAGGGTAGATAGCAACTCATAAGCCTTATTAGATAGTGTGAGACATACCTCACGGTACCTTAAGTCCACATTGGATTATAGTATCTTTTATGAGGCTGACTCAATGGGATGGTTATTTGGATTTAATGATGTAGATTGGGCAGGTAGTGTCTTTGATAGGAAGTCCACCACTGGCTATGTATTTTCTTTTAAGAGTGGGGCTATGACTTGGAGCAGTAAGAAATACCCCACTATTGCTTTATTGAGTACAGAGGCAAAGTATAGAGGTGTTGCTTGGCAGCATGTGAGGTAGTTGGAGTACAAAAGGTACTTGATGATTTGGGAATATAGATAGATAGCAGAATTTTCATTTATTGTGACAACATGAGTAGTATATAGTTGGCTAGAAACCTAGTTTTTCATGCACTCATGAAAAACTTTGAGTTTCATTACAATTTCATTGGAGAGTGGGTCTTGGAAAGTGGCATTGATCTTATATATGTGAGCACACAATAGTAGGTTCTAGATATTTGCACCAAGGTCCTAGGAGCAAAAACACTTCGATGTTTCTAAAGCTTACTCAAAGTATAAGTCATGGAGTTGAGCTTGAAGGGGAGTGTTTAGATGCTAAGCTCAAAAATGAGTTGACACTCACGTACCTGGATTACCATTTCTACATTTGGATCAATGATGTGGTTGGTATCTACATTAGCATATCATTCCAATGATACTCTATAGTTGGTCCACCTACCTGAGTTATAGGATATGTATCTAATCATCTTTCTACTTAGCGTGTTCCCACTTTGGACCACTTGTATATTATGTATGTTGTACTCTCTCTTATTCTAAGTAAACTCATATAATAATGAAGAAGAAGAAGAAGAAGAAGAAGAAAGACTAGGGTTTCAATTTCTTATCTCACTTGCATTCTCTCTATGTGTTTTGTATTTGGCAAGAGCAAGCTCCCTCTCTCTCTCTCCCCCATCCTTTCAATTAGTTGTATGCAATTGCTTGTTTCAAGGCATGATAGTTGGTGTCATATTAGATTGTGTATCTTGATCAAATCCTTTAAATTTTGTCTCATGGCTCTCTTCCATATTGATCTTAACTAAATTTCAACATGGTATCAAAATCTTTGCTCTTGCTCTTGTCTCTAACATCCTAAGCATTTTAATCATATGTCTAACATTCAAAGAGAGCAAGTTTGACATTTGGAGTCATATTATGCTATGTTTGATATGAATGTGCAATAGATGATTTCATGATCTAAGATGTAAATTGATGATAATGTACTTATGCTTAGAAATCTTCTATTATGGATTGCACTTATATGTCTTTAATGTGGCATTGTTTTTTCAAATGCAAAAAAGGTACATGCTAATCAAAGGCCTACTAAATTTTACAAATAGATGTGAGCTTTCTTTCACTGAGAGGCGAGACTAGATGTGTCCTTTTCACAACAAAAGGGGGTGTCCATAGTGTCTTTAATCATATTGTAGATAATGTCATGGAGGGTGTGGAGAGGTATCACATTGGAAAGTAGAGCCTACAACTAACACCTTCAAGTATGTCATAGGAATTTCCAAGACAAGCATGAGCATCTATTCTTGTTATGAAGGTTTGCATCAATTGGAGATGATGTGATAGCTCAATACATGTTTATCTGAGCTTGGCGAGTAACATGAAAGGTTGCATATTGCAACATTGATGGCATGTTTGCTATCCATACTAGCAAAAAGATCTCACTATGGTAAGTTATATATTATTCCAAATATGTCATTTATACTTGTCTCAACAATACACATTTACTTTGCTTTTCTATAGGTCATAGAGGATACATCTCATGTGGCAACTACACACTTGGTGAAGTTGGTGCATGCAAACTAGCCAATTGACAGCTTCAAACCCTAACCATTAGCTAGTATGACGCATGCATTAGTGATCTAGCAAATGCATTATTATAAAGAACAAAATGGCATGCATTTCATAGTGCAAGGTTGAGTGCAAGAAGTTTGCAAAACAAGTGCAACAAGAGAATAATCCAACACCAAAAGTGGTGACAAGGATGATTGAGGAGATTACATATTTTCTCAATCGCATCAGAAATGGATGTTAGAGGTAATAACATAACAATATTAGGGAAACACATAAGTGATGGTCATGTAAAAGAAGAGGAAACCAATGCCACCCATAGGTTTGAGTATGTAGCTCCAAACTAGCCTTGAAGAAAGTAAGAAAACACAATTTTAAGGGCCCAGCACAATCACTCCACAAGGAATCATCATAGGGAGTGACCTACATGATGCCATGTGCATAATTAAAAGGATTCTTGAAAGATAGAGCAAGACTAAGAGCACAAGTGAAAACAAGAGGAAGCAAGAGCTATGGAGGTTCAAGCAAGATGATATGCGAGAACCCCAATGATCAGAATGTGTGACCTTCCTTCCCTTATTCTATTGTCATAGAAAGAATAAAGAGTAAAGTGATAGTGATGGGAGGGCACCCTGCAAGGTACAAGTGTGTGGAAACCAAGTACAGAGTAAATGTGGTCAACTAGGCATAGACGACCTTTAACCCCCAACAATACCTCTCTCTAGTCAAATCCTAACTAGTTACGCTTCCCCAAAGGAAAATGCAAGAAAACCAATGAGAAACATGACACAAGGGGAACTCATGCCATTGTTGTGGGGTGCGATCGAGTGGCCAAACTCATAAAGGGTCGTAGCAGGCAAGCTAGAACACATAAGCATCACATGTGATTTCATGATGTAAGGGTGGACCACACATGGAGCACATGTTCATTTATTAAACATGCTTCAACTAGAGTTCCAAGTGTTCATTTATTAAACATGCTTCAATAAGTTTAGCTAGTAGGTCATGGCACAAATCAAGTAGATATAAAATTAAGATGTTAGATATCCAAGAGTTTGTTTTATAGAAGGCACAACATGCAAGGGAAAAGGAAGATGCATATAAATATAGGCAAGATGTCTCTCAAGTTGTAGCGAAATGGACTGATTCCACTTGAACTTTGAAAGCAATTGTGCAGGGCCATCTAAAATATGAGCTGTTTAAAATGGAGATGCTAACATAAGTGTAATGTAAGGACTATTACAATGTACACAGAGCAAAGAATCCAACATGTAATTGTCACAATTTCATGGATCATGCTATAGAAGGAAAGACATATCTTCTATGCAAGCACTTATATGCCCCCTTATGTTTAGAATGGATGCAATTGTAAAGTCTCTTTAGCTTTAAGGGCCAATGGAGAGCCTTGATGAGGGGAGTGTGCACAGGAGCCTCATCTTCTTAGGCTCCTTTATAGAGTTGTTGTGCTAACCTAGGGGCATTTGCATAGAGGTAGGACGTGGCATAGCCCCTATCACATGAGCATGTCTCTATATATGGGATTTTTTATGCCCATTGGCATGGATAAAAGTAGAAATTGTATTCTATGCTTAGCACTTTCTTTCTTCCAAAGGGGTAAGGTGGAGGTAATAGCTTTTGGGGGTGATGAAGTGAATAAATCCCTATCATAGATCACCTAGGTATTTACCTGCTCAAAGTGTGTCTAATGAGATGTACTTACCCTAGCTTGGCTAGAGAGATGAAATTTGATCATCGCTTGAACCCATCTCCCAATCATCATTGTCTAAGTAGCATCAAATGCATAGACTAGTCATGAGTTGACCTTATAATGAAGTACCATGACTTCTAGTGATGAGGACAACTTGAGGTTCCTATATCTATACGGTTTCCTATCAACAATCTAGCATCCAATCAAGAAGGGGCACTTCATAACCAATCAAGATTGAAAGAAAGATAGCATCACAATTGGTTCAAAGAGAGTGTAAGATGAAGGGGAATTGAGCATCAACCCCTTTATTGCATCCTATTCATACATCTAGCCCCTAAAATAGTATTAATCTGGGTTCTAAGAAACAACCCTAAGTGATCAAATTGATCATCTCTATCCTAATGCTCCATTTAAGAAGATGCCCAACTAATCAAGTCTAGCCAGCCATATAGCACTCCCTTTATGGGAAGGTGCTCACCCACTTCTATGTACACACCCACGATAGGGTTAATCAAAAAGCTCTAACACTATTCCTATATTGAAGTTTGAAGGGCCATAAGAGCCTATAGGTAGGAAAAGGATTCCTCCCTCGCCTCACATGTGTGTGATCATCACAAAATAAATCCAAGTCCCAAGACATCCACTACCAGATAGCAACATATCCATTTGGATTGGCCAGAAGAATAGGTATATAACATTAGGTGTACAAGGAAGTGAGGGAGTGATCAATGAAGAGGCACAAATTTTTGGAGATTCTTGAGGATGTTCATTTTAGCACCAATTGCATCGCTTCAAATGAAGTACACCAATGGACTTCTCTCTAGGTCAAGATCACTTAGCTGCAAGGATTTGGTCTGTCTCAAAGCATGGATGATGTGGGATTTTTTCCAGGGAGGGAAGTCTAAATAGATAGGGGTGGATGGGGGATACTATAAAAACACACATAGGCAACATATGTACACATATATACATGCATGCATTTGCACATATGAGTAAACATGTACACTCATGCATACACATATGCATGCATGCCTATACACATGCATCCATATGAGTGAAGCAAAAATGGAGAGAGAGAGAGGGGGTGGGAGGATACTAGAAAATTTGATGAGAAATATAAAGAGAACTATGAAAGAGAGAAGAGATAAAACAAAGGAGAGGAGAGAGAATGGATATAAACTTATAAAACATGCACATGCATACACACACACACATACATCCACATACAAACATATACTAGATGGAAGCTTAGACTCATAAACACAATCTTGTGTAAGAGACTAACAATGACAATGATACTAATAATTGAAAGTACAAAGCATCATGATATTGCATTACTTATTGAAAGTGATAGTCAAGTACAATGATTTATAGTAGTTGGATAGTAGCATTATGCCTCACTGTGCATATGGGATTTAGGGCATCTCTTCCTGGAGCATACATCATTTGTCATATCTTTCAACACCCCCCTCAAATGATGAGTTCCTACACTTGCTGGCTTTTGCCTCCCCCCCCCCCCCCAGATGATGATATGGCCTGGGAGACTAGCTCATATGCAACCTAGTCAAGTTAAAGCTTGAAACTTTATATCTTTGGCAATGTATTTTTTTACAAAGCAAATCCACTATGGGAAAACACAAGATCCACTATGGAAAAGATACAATGAAAATTTCTTCGAAACAATTTCTCAGAGTTGTTGTTGATAGTGAAAGCATCTTCTTTATTCATGAATTGATTTTGATGGTTATCATTCTACACCTGTTGTGCTCTTTCCTGTAGAAACATTCATTGGCCATGTGCCCAGTCTTACCACAATAATGACATGTGACCCAATCCTTGTTGTTGTTGGTGTTGAATCCTCGTCCACATCCTTTTTGCTCCATAACTTCCATTGGTGTACAAGAGATTATCCTTTGAGATGGTTTCTTTTGCATCCTTGTTTTTAACTTTACTTTCTCCATCAAGTAGAGAATACTCAATGTCTTTGAGTGAGAGATTAGGAACATTACTTAGGGTAGACACAAGGTTCTCATATGATTCTTGATTTACACTTGCTAGTAGCACGGCTATGGCTTCATCCTCATCTATGTTCTTCTTTAAAGTTGCAAGTTGAGTTTTTAGGCTCTTAAACTTGTTAATGTGCATGGCCATAGAAGAACTATCCTTTGCATCTAGCTTATAGAACTACATGAGTAATTTTACTTTTGAGTCTTTAGCTTGAGTTCCAAAGATCCTATCAAGCTCATCCCATGCCTTTTTTGCATCTTTGATGCCGAAGATATGATGCAATACATCACCTTAGATAGTCCCCACGCAATGATGCCTAGAGCCTTGTTGTTCATCTCCTTCCACTCTTTTGTCTTGAGATGGACTTCTTCAACGAACTCATCTTCATCATCTTCCTTCTTGCCATCTACATCTCCTATATCATCTTCAAATAGATCCCAGATGTCTTTCCTCATGAGATGATACATTGTCTTTTCTTTCCTGGCACGTGAAAGCCTTCACCATTGAATTTGGCTATTTGCTCAAGTTTAGACATTTTGAAGGAGGTCTTACCAGGAGTATACTCAAGAAGTGTCTATCCTTTTACAATGAGATTGAGGCTTACAAGGGATTTAATCAATTGGGCATTCCATATTAAAAATCTTCATGTTTGTCATCGCAAGAACTGTAGTAAAACTAGCAAACCAAATAATCTTGAATGTGCCAAAAAAACACAAGTACTAAGAAGCACTAGATTAGTATCAAAAGATACTAGCTGTGAAAAACTTGATGTCAAGCTTTATGATGCTTGATCTCCAGGTGGACTACTCTTCTTCTTGAGGGTTAACTTGCTGAATTTGAGTAACGGAGGGTTACTTGAGCTGAGAACAGTGAGAAAATGAAGTGGAAAAAAGCTTGAAGCAAAATGGCCATGGAGTCTCTGTTTAGGATTTCAGGACATGACTAGTTTTTCTATTGTAGCAGCTCTCACAATGGACTATTTGGGCTCAAATTTTATCAAGAGAAAGCTTATGTGATGAGCTTCAAAAGCTCTATATGCGCAGGGGGAATCATGGGCATTGAGTGCCGCAGATCATACGACAGGCTGTCACATCCTTATGAGATGCTTATGAGTAGCCATTCTCAAACTCTCACATCCTTATGAGATGCTTCAATGGCGCTATTATATACATGCATCTTCATTACTATTGAGAGTGTTCGAAACAAAAATGGCACTGCCTAAAATGAAAAAATTTATTGGCCCTACCCTAGTTTTCTAGCCAAATGTATTGTTGTGTGTTATGCACTTAACAACATTTGCATTGACGATGATGAGATAATAGATCATGCATGTGAGATTCAATGACCAAAGGTTCCCAATATATGTGCTAACAAGAGCATTTAGCACTAAAATCTAGTAGGTAGTTCGTACACCAAAGCTAATTCCAAACTTGTTGATGTTATATTGTCATCCCTCCCTTTTTGTTTTATCATGCTCATCTATTATAGTCAAATGATTCATTTATCATTTTCATAATGTGCTTCAATGCATTTCTTAGTATGACATATATTTGGCTCTATTATTCAGAACATGCAACAAATCACACAAACTCTAACAAATATTCACAAGTGTAACATAGCTTCACATAAAATATCATGACTTGCATGCTTGCTCAAATACCAAAGGAATTTGCGAACACAAGTTCATATTCAAAACAAATATCTAGTTATGCACTACAAGAGAAGAATGACATATTTTGTTTCAATGTTTGGAATACAATGATATCTCTTAGGACTACTCTTGCAACAAGAAGGCGTCGAACCCTTGTATATGAAATGAAGAGAGGAGCTTACTCTCACATGGCTTCATTTACTTCTCTTTTATTATGACGATGAGCATGGTCATTCTCAATTTGGTGATTGAGTCTTTCCCTCTGCAAATTGAGGGTAGATTGCAGAGCCTCTCGCTCCCACCTAGCTCACCTTTCCTCCCTCTCTAGTGTTTGGTAGTCCCCTCTAGATCTCTTCCTAGTATTGTTCGATTACCTTTGTGGTGATTATGACCATTGGTGGTGGTATTGTTCATTGAAACTATTTCTTCTACATTTTCAATAGGAGCCTCCTCCCCTTTACCGAGCAATGTTGATGACTCATTCTCTACCTTGTTGGCCATATCTACATGTGTGGATGTTGATATCAGGACAAAAAACATTGCTAAGACAACGTATTAGAATAAAGCATACTTACAATTCAAGGATAAGGGTGTGCTTTGGACATCAACCCAAGCATCTCAAAAGAAAGTACTTAGCTTGTAATAATGAAATGCACATGGGGTATCATATGATGTATCACTGCATCATCCCCTAAGTCCACAAGTTAATTGCATGCCAAGCAGCTCCCAATGTCATATGGTTGGGTCAAAGGACATCAGCAACTTCCTAGCTTTTTTCTCCCTACTCATCTTATGCCAGTACCACAAATGACCTAATGGAATTTGTTTGTTGTAGTCGAACATTGCTTTCCAATCATGATACATGTGATTCCACCTTGTTTTCCATTGCCTTGCACTTCTATGAACATTGGACTTGGCACATCGCCATGTGTAACAAATTTCCATCTCTAACTTGTTGTTCTGATTCGAAGAACAATACGTCACTCTAGATCATGTCCTCGAGGTACAACTTCACTTAATGAGGACAAGAGTTTCCCACACATCGCACAAGTCAGTGTTTGCAAATGGTAAGTCATTTGTAGCAGTAGTTTGGGTTTTGTTAGTGTTTTCAATAGTTAGTGGGGTCTATTACTACAAATATTGATCTCCTATCACATTTGTCTCCTTGGGGGGTTGCACCTTAGGGCTTGCAGAGGGCGTGCTTTGTCAAGGGTTGACAATGCTATCCACTACATAATTTAGATGCTGGGAAGCAGAATCAAGTGAGATGGTACTGACCATTCCCAAATGCCTAGTTGCCAATCTATGCACATGGGAGAAAACACCTGCAAGATTGCTCCACTTTGGTGAGGATGATGGTGGAACCATGTGGGAGAGCATTTGTTGGTGCACCCCTTGGACTGGCAACATGTTGATGAGAGATTGATGTCAACTCCCCTATACAAAGATGGTCCCATGTAAGCAAATATAGAGTTGAATGATTGAGGTGATGTATTGCTAAGAGGAGTCCTCCATGCTCTCGACAAAGTCAAAGGAGGGGCACCCACCGCTGAGAGTGGGTTCACTAACATACCCATTCCAAATGGTTAGATAGCTAGCCAACCGCATGACTACTGCACAACACGATTGATCTATCTCGACATTCCAGATTCAAACAAGTAAGATCCCCATAAAAGAAGTCCCAAGTTATGGAATTCCGCATCGCTAGTGCTAAAAAATCTGCGCTGAAGGCACACACATTGCATCGATCATGATCCCCAGATGGGAAGGGAAGAAGAGCCATGAGGCACCCGCGTTTGAAGCCTGCGTGTCAAGGAAAAAAAAAAAACTCGCAATAGATTTATACTTTGGAGCAATTTGCAAACAAAAATATGCATGTGTGTTGACATGTAATTGTAGTGTAAAGGGGGCCCTTCACAAGGAAAACAACACTCCACCCCTATTGAGTAACAATTTTACAAGAAAGATGTGGGTTTTTTAGCCACTTCACTATATAATATGATTTTTTTAAAAAAAATTGCAAATGAGCTTAACTTAAATCAAACAATTGAGCCATGTAAAAATTAGATTTTATAAAACCCTAAAGCTATTAATACATCCTCAAGTGTCACTCTATTGGGCCCTCCCTCTCCCTCTTTTATGAACTTTTCATTTGTAGCTAAGGCTACTTGATAAAAATATCAAATTATCCTAATATTTTTTCTTTGAGCTCTATATAATATAAATAATTTGACCATTAAAAAGCATTTATGCAACTCACTTGGAAAAAAAAATTATAATGCAGGATTGTTAGATGACAATCTATTGGCCCCTTTACCTTATATGAAAATTATTTCTAAACGCCTTCTTCTCCTCCACCGACTACCATATTTTTTGTGCTGCTATGATTGGCAAATTAATACATTTGACCTTGCAAAAGACAATGCCATGCCAAGATTACATGTAATAATAGAATTTTTTTAATGTTACATAAAAAGTTAGTATAAGTAAACCAGTTTAGGCCTTTTTTAAAAATAAAAAAGACTTATTTGAAAGATGCCTCAAATAATGTACCCAAGGTTCGAATTTGCACACCGTCCACACATCCACACCCTCAAACCACTTTGGCTACAACCCCCTTGGCCGAAATTTTTATATCTTGGATTTTATAAAACTTAAAACAATGGATCCTTGAGTGTCATTCTATGCCCCCTCATTATTACTCTTTTCTAAACCCCTCATGTTTTCTCTTGTAAGCTCACTAACTTTTTTAATAAGGTTATTTTGTTATGTGCTTTCACCAAACCGATCCTAGGTGCAATCCAAGTCTTAGGAGAATTTGTAAACAAAAATATATTCATATATGCATTTATCTGTACATGCCCATGTTATTATATATGAAAATTATTTATAGCCTTGCAAATTTTTGCATGTGTGTGTGTGCACACATGCACGTGCACCCATTTGTGTTTATATATTCCACTTGTTCACTCATTTATCACTATCGATATTGCCTCCTCCTCCTCTTGCTTCTCTCTCTCTCTCTCTCTCTCTCTCTCTCTCTCTCTCTCTCTCTCTCTCTCTCTCTCTCTCTCTCTCTCTCTCTCTCTCTCTCTCTCTCTCTCTCTCTCTCAGGTATGCAGTCTAGAGAGCAAACTGTCCCAAAATAGGATCCAATGTCAAGCAAACAATGCTAGGTCCAAAGCCGGTATGAAACGGACATAAGCAAGGCCAATGACAGTGAAAAGAACATGAGCTCAACACCAAAGCATGTCAAAATAACATCTGCCAGTGAAAGGCACACCCCCAGACACTCTAGGCAAAGTGTTCCTGTGACTGCCAAAACCTGACACAAACAGGTGTCTGCTCAAGGAGAAAGATCCAAATATGAGACTCAGCTCATAAGCATCCTGTGAACCAAGAGTACATCAATGCATATCCATAAAGATCGGACTTTTTGAAGTTTGTTTCTCATCACAATCCATTGCTTGTTGTCTATCTAGCTATAGCATATGCAATCTCAATCCTTGGCTAACTTTCAACCCTAGCTAATCTAGTTGACATCTTCTTACAAGCTCCATTGTGGGAAAGGGACATCCATAGGCTTATAGCCTTCTAATTGTATACCGAATGAAAAGGGGTGAAACATGTACTCATCTTCTAAATTGTCCTTCAAGCCTATAAAGCTTGATAGACATACTTGTTCCAATCCTTTGGATGGACTTCCACAAGTTTAAAGAGAATATTTTCCAAAGTCTAATTGAATGGTTCTACTAGCCCATTGTATTGAGGGTAATAAGGGGTAGCAAACCTATGCTTCAAATCTAACTTCCTTCTTAGATCTCTTGAAATAGCTTATTTTTGAAACCAAGTCCCTAATCTGTTACTATTTCCAATGGTATCCAAAACTTGCAACATATATCCTCCATAAATAATTGGATTACATCCTCTTTCTTATAGTTCTAAGTGGCTTTTTCTTCAGGACATTTGATCATGTAATCAATTGTAGTAAGGATATAAGACTTTCTTATTGTAATTCTTGAAAAAGGCAACTCCATTTCTCAAATGGCCCATAGGCAACAATACCTTTAGTAAAGTCTAAAATCAACACCCTCTCAATAAGCATGTCAAATTTTGCACTAGTGAGCAATATCAACACTCAATTTAGGCCAAACAAGTCCTATTCATAGGATTTTCATTTTGGTTAGCTCAAATCCAAAGTGATCTTCACATCATTCTTCATGATAAAGATAAACAAGTAAGAATTTTAGAGTTGTCAAATACTCTTCTCAATATGTTATCCATCCCTCTCATATACAACTGGTTGTCTATAAGCACGTATGACTTGGCCCTTTTAACAATTGCAAACCTTTTACCTCTGTCAGCCAAAGATTTCAACTCGCCAGTTTTTAGAAATTCTTCAATCAAATGAAAGCTTTCCCTACCTTTGCATCTAGGATTGTCTATTCTCATGGTAGCAACATGATTTGAAATAGCATTTTTAGCCAACTCATGAGTTCTAGTGTTAATTTTCTTGCTAATATGCCAAATTTCACATTTCTACAACTGCTTAAGCATCCCCTTCATCTTGAACAATTAGTTCCTCAAAACTTCCTCTTTAGCTTTCCAAACATTTTGAACTTACTTGATAACTGATATAAAATTGTTTTAGACCAACATGTAAGCTTGCATATTTAGCCTCATTATTGCTTTGTATTTCCTTGCTTTCATGACTTTCTAAAAAAACTTATTAACCTTTAGCATTCAAAATGAAATCCCAAACCTCCATTTTTAAAAAGCTTCATTCTTTGCTTGGGGATCATTCTCGATCTTACTTCCTTCTAGGTGCAAGCCCCACAGGAATTTCAGCAGCTTCTTGCTCAAGTAGAGGGCAAAAGGGGGGGGGGGGGGGGGGGGGGGGGGAGCTCACGGGGTAGTGAATAGTCTCATGGGAAGGAGAAAAAGGGAAGGATCATGTGGTCACCCTCTAAGGAGGGAAAAAGGAGGAACCTTCTAGAAGGTTCTCTCTCTCTCTCTCTCTCTCTCTCTCTCTCTCTCTCTCTCTCTCTCTCTCTCTCTCTCTCTCTCTCTCTCTCTCTCTCTCTCTCTCTCTCTCTCTCTCTCTCTCTCTCTCTCTCTCTATCTATCGTGCTAAGGCATCCTTTTTCCTTGTGATGGGGGGAAGAAAGAAGTGATGAATCGCAGTCCTGGGGGGGGGGATTTTATACGTGTTGGGGGGGTGGGGAGGAAGTGGAGTGGCAGTGGTGCCACCACCTGTCCGTTTGCATGGCGGCAGGAAGTCTTCAGCCATCGAGGTGGTCGTGGGGACTGGTCATTATGCCCAAAGAGGGGGCGGTAGGCCACATGGCCTCCCCCTCATTATCATCATCGTCATCTACTTTGCTCTCATCCTCCTATTCTTCCCCTTCTTTGTCATCGTCATCTCGTTCTTCCTCGCCCCACCACCTAGTCAATGACAACAGGGGGAAAGGTGATAAAAAAATTTGAAGAATTTTAATTATTTAGGGGGGTTACCATGCAAAGGGGGGAATATTACATAAGTCATGATGCTATTTTCAATGAGTAACTTATGGACAGCACATGGTCTCAAGAGGATGCTGGGTGGATGTGGTCACTAGAGGACGTTGATGATACAAAGTCATTACTTAGTTTTCTTCTTTTCTATATGATGACAAACCTCCTTCACGGGATAATATTGACCCTTCAAATTAGGATTTACGACGTGCACCTATTATTGCTGATGATAGAGTCCACCTCGAGCTACGCGGCGACCTGATGATTATCTCGAGCCTCCACCTCCTCGAGCTACGTCCCTCGGCCGACGGCCCTCCACCTCGAGCCAGCTCTATATAAAGAGCAGGTGCAATGATCATCTGCTCCGATTCTACTCCCTCTCCCTCCCGATCTTCAGCATGGCCGCCCCTTCATAGCTTCCAGCTCAGCAGCAGGCAGGCGCCCCCTCCAGATCCCGTCGCGCCTCCGGTCGTCTCGGGGCCCCGCCACCTTCTCCGCACGTTGTCGAAGGGTTTTCGAAAGCAAAGTCGCGACCACAGAGGACTTTGAATAATTTCAGGATAAAAGACCAATCAAGTGAATGTTGTGTGTATGGTTCAGTCTTCAGAATAGAAGGGTGAAATCTTGCAAATCCAAGTATTTGTCCAGCTCATCTTATGAGATAATTGACAGCTGCAATTGAGGCTCCTATAACAGAAACACCAAGAAACAAGCCCGTTTTGTACCTATGATGGATGTCATGAATATGATAGAACCTCCATTATTGCTCTATTATCAACTGTACAGGCTATAAAGGATGCGGTTGAAAAGCTGAACATGGATGAATACAGGAACTGGATACATAGCTCAGAAGCTCCTAGTTCACTCAAGAAGCCATGGCAATAACATCACAAAAATGCAGCAAAGATCACTGCCAAAATCAGTAGCACTTCTAGCTTTGTTGAACTTAGCAATCTCTAGTTCACTGGCACTTTCACTGCAGCTATCACTGTCACTGCCACTATTGCTATCAATGCTATAGCTGCCACAGTCACTATCACTGTAATCACTCCACTTTCAAGGTAAGGAATGATAAAGCATAGATATTGCACAAATTCTGAAGTTATCTCTTTACACCACTCCCTGGGAATTCTTTATTCAAGGCTTCAATGAATTTTGTGACAACATTAAGTTCGCAATATCCCGTGCAGCTTCAACCAACTCCTGGAACATCTCAGCAAATCCCGTTTCCTGGTTGGCTGCTCTACCAATTTGAGTTCCATAAAAAACAGAAAGTCTTGCAGTCCTGGCTGCAACACAGTCTTCAGTGTCTCTGTTTATAACAGAGCATCCTCTTGATCCTGCAACACAGTCTTCAGTGTCTCCTTATGCTTTCCATATCCCTTGAAGCAGGAAATATCTCTATGCATCAATAAACTTACACTGCCCTTCATCAAGACGACTTGCTTCATAGGAAATATGTTTCTTTTGTGTTACAGAGCAACAACTGTTGTGATTATTATTACTCAGATCTTCCCAGAGAGCTGATGATGGCAATTCGAATACAATTGCTCTGTAATCTGCACATCTAGAAACATCAGAGCGTTCACTCCAGAAGGATCTCTTCATATACAGCATTGCACTGTTCCAGGACATTCAACGCTGAGCTAAAAGGTTTTTAAGGCCATATCTTTCACAACCTTTCTCATCGTATATGATCAATCACAGATTTTTTCCCCGACATCTCCACCCCTCCAGCACAAAAAGCCACGTTCCCCCTTTTTAGCCACTCTTCCCTTTTCAACCCGCTTCTAAATTCCTCTTCCCAAACAAATAAATAGCTCCCCTTTTTCCTATTCAGCATGAAGCTTTTTGCTACAGAAAAGCGGTCCCCTGCAGCAGCTGATTCAGACATCAAACAAAATTAAGGATCGATCTGTGGGAATTCATTTGGAGTCATGAACTGAATTCAACCATGAATTAACAAGTCTGTCGGAACTCTGGTTGAATGGACATCCATTCTCGATATGGAAGCGGATTGCGCCGCCCTGCCTGTTTTTTTTTCATGAAGCATCACAATCCTCTGCCTACACTGTCACGATTTCCATAGCCACCCTGCATAGCTACTTCAAACTCCAACCGAAGGGGGGAAAGAAACCGAAAAAGAAATTACAGAGTGACTGGTCATTTGTTAGTTTGTTGATCATTATCTGAGTCTGTTCTTTCTAACCGTGTTTGTGGGTATCCCATCTGATGATGGTTTGCTTGCTACTGCAAGTGGATAATCTCATGCCATTCACTTATCCAGAACTGCTAGCTGCCTACTTTAAAGATGCCCAAGAGTACTCATTGAAGTCCATCAGTTGGTTAAACAGTTTCTTAGCATCACATATACTCATGCAGTCTGCAAACATTTGAAGGATATAGTTCCCAAGGACACTGAGGAGCTAAAGCCCCATATGGCAAGCATGCACATACACTTGCCTTGCAAGAACTTGTAAAATACACAAGAAGTCCTCCACATGAGGAAGCTCTGCAGCATTGTCTGTATCAGAGGTGACATGTCTGTGATGGAGTACTGAGTCCTGACCTCTTGATTCTTGTAAAAGCTGTAATTCAGAAAAATGCAAAGGCAGCTCCTGTCTGACAACAAGATTGAGCCCTTTGAGTTTTTGCTACACGTTTGATGTCTGCCAATATCATCACCTTGACTCAGAAGACAAGGCTCAGGATTGCAATTCCCCTCTTATGTGTCCAATCTCTGATCATTACTTAATAATCATTTAGAAAGCTCACACAGAGAAACCCAGGAACTCTATCTTCTCATGTCACAGTGCAAATCCATGGGAGATCAAGTCTATCAGTCCCTTAACTCTCATGAGAGTGCAGGAAACTTGCTCGTTCTCAGGAAGCAGTTCACCAATTCCACCTCATTGCAAAAACCATTCAACCTGAACCTCCATTTTGAATATATATTGACATTAAAGCATTCCATTGAAGAGGGCTTGAACTTCAACCATACATGAATAGTCACCATACGTGCAGATAAATGCCATCCCAAACTCAAGAAACAGATCATAACCTCTAGATAGAGAGAAAACAAAGCATTCCATAACACAACAGTGTGCTCAGACAACCCATCAAACACTTTCTCTGCTTCTACAATGCTCCCACATTTGCTATACATAGACACCAGGGTACTATAAACATAGTCTAATGTGAATCCTTTCTGAAGGGCATCAACATGTAACGCTTGTCCAATGTAAAGTCTTCTCTCCTTAGCCCTGCTCAATATAGACTGAAAGCATCCCTTCATGCCCATCACTATGCCTCCAAACTTCTCTCCACTATACTCATACGCAGAAAATAAATGTAAACACAACAACTAAGTATGTACAAAGTAACAAATGTCACACACACAACTTTTGGGTGGATTTCACAACTCGAATGCACAGCAATACGACAACATGTATTTCACGAAGATGCCTTCTAAAGGCCTTTTTAGATGGGCTATGTATGCCCCTGTTTGCCTGCTTTTTGCACACATCACACACATGCAAGCACTAAGGCGCACACAAGCACTCAGTCACACTAACACGCATATATATAAACACAGACATGCATTAACATGCTTATACGGGGATACACATAGATACACACATATACTTGGTATAAATAGAAGCACACTCATGCTCAAAAGCGTATGCAAATAGATATATCTATACTATTAGTTAAGGAGAGGTGGGGGGCGTTGCCACGTGGCAGCCCCCCACCTCCCCCATTAAAAAAAAAGAGAACGCAAGGGCGAGTGCCACTTGTCCAACACCCGCCCCCCGCAAAAATCGTGCCCGCCCGGGGCGAGTCTAGGCGCGGAGCACCTAGTCTCTCTCTTATTCAAAAACTATTGTCACTAAAAAACTCTTTTTCTCTCCCTCTCCCTCATTAATATATATACATATATATGTGTGCATATTGAACTCTTAACATACACTCACACACATGTACACACATACGATTAGTTCAAAGAAGTATAACTATATATACATATGTATGTGTGCATGTATTTATGTGTGTATATCGAAAGTCCTAACACACGCGCACACACATGTACACACATATGATTAGTTCAAATAAGTATAACTATATTTTATAGCCTAGGAATATTAAAATTACAACAACATGATGTCAAGTTAACAAAGACATGCACAATGAAAGATCAAGATGATGATCTCTCTCTCTCTCTCTCTCTCTCTCTCTCTCTCTCTCTCTCTCTCTCTCTCATTAAGCATATTGATTGAGTATCGAATTTGTACTTATTTTCACCAATCAATATATTTTCTTGCCACCACAACAAATAATCCACAAATGTGCAAGCTTTAGCAACAAGTTTTTATTTTTTAATCAATTTTTAATGAGGTTGCTAGATCCATGTATAAATAAAAATATTTATTGAGTATTTAGAATGGATACTAATGTAGACATCTTTATACACCAACCCATGCTTACTATAAAGGACTTATATCTCATATTTGGAAAAAGATGAACTTTTCCAATGTCGCCCATACTGTGACTAGCAAAGTAAAGACTTGTAGAAAATGCATTTTATTTTGTTGAGAAAATACATACATACCTCGCTTGGTTAGCTATGATCAAATTTATGATAATCTTTTATTATCATTGTATATCAATTTGTGGAATAATAGTACACTTACCAGAGGTCAATGTAGTACAAATCTAGATCCAGATTGCTTGCAAAAATTATTTTGTATTGTAAATGTGTGTGTGTGTGTGTGTGTGTAAACTATTTACAAGTAAAGACCGAACTATTTGTTGCAACACATATCATAATCCAATGTAAATAAATTCTATCAAACCTAGAGCACTCACACAAATACTTGTGTTCCAAATGAATGAGAGAGAGAGAGAGAGAGAGAGAGAGAGAGAGAGAGAGAGAGAGAGAGAGAGAGAGAGAGAGAGAGAGAGAGAGAGAGAGCACTATATATTAGTAAAGAGAGAATTGTTTGTTGCAATACGTATCACAATCCAATATAATACAAGTTCTATCAATTTTTTGGAGTGCTTGTACAAATGTTTCCATATTGCAAACATGAGAGGGAGGGAGGGAGGGAGGGAGAAAGAACTATTTGTTGAAACACATTTCATAATACAATATCATACAAATTCTATCAATCCATAGTGCTAGCACAAATTATTTTTGAGTTGCATGAGAGAGAGAGAGAGAGAGAGAGAGAGAGAGAGAGAGAGAGAGAGAGAGAGGGTGGTGATGGTGAGATAGGCAGCATAATTTGTATGTGTATATGTGTGTGTGTTGTGAGAGGAGAGAAAGAGAGGGAGAGAGAGAATGAGCTACTTACATGGAGAGAGAGAGAGAGAGAGAGAGAGAGAATGAAGGTGGTGGATGAAGGCAATGATGGCGGTGGTAGAGCTGGTGGCGGCGATGGTGGTGGAAGGGGAAGTGGAGGTGGGTACATCTAAGGATGGAATAAGTGAACTATGTGGAATAAGAATAGAGGGGTTGCCAAAAAAAAAACTCGCTCAAAAGCTTGCTCAAAAAACTCGCTTCTTGCCCTTCCCCAAATTTCCCATGGGGGTGAGCACATTAATTATGGATGGGCACTAGCCACAGTTCTTAGGTAGGGTTGACATAGTAATTATTTAATTTTAAAAAATAAAAGTTAAAATTTAATTAATCAAAGCCAAAAAGTACTTTTGGAAAGCTATCAAGTGGCAAAACAAGTTGCTACTTTTCAAAACATCCCATGCAAATTGGAGGAGGGCTATTTAGGGGTTGATAGAGGGTCATTCTAGCCATTTAGTGCGTTGTGGGGGGCGAGAGAGAGAGAGAGAGAGAGAGAGAGAGAGAGAGAGAGAGAGAGAGAGAGAGAGAGAGAGAGAGAGAGAGAGAGAGAGAGAGAGAGAGAGAGAGAGAGAGAGAGAGAGAGAGAGAGAGAGAGAGAGTTGCCACATTAGGAACTAGCAGGAATAGAGCATTTTTAGTCAACCAGAGGGTGTTCAATGCTAGGTGACTGCTTCTAGAGAGTGATCAATAGTAGTAGTTTGGGGTTGGGATGACCTTTGGAGCTATCACAATAGGCAACATCATTTTCGTTGTCCCAGATTAGGATAATAGCTAAACTAGGAACTTTCTCACAAAAGAATTGAGAAATTTATCTCTCCACAACTTTCTCTCTCATCCTCTAATGATCCTTGTTCAGTTTGCAACCATTTCCAACTTGAGACAAAGAGAAATTGCAAAAATTGATGTTGAAACCCTAATTTATAGTAGAGATTAGGGTTTCATAGCAACCACATCAAGATCTATGTCCAAATACTAAAGACTTGGCACTTATGCTATAGTTCAACACAAAGAGATTTGTAGTTGCCAAGGGGTAGCCCTTTCACCAATTATTGTGGCTCACATGTAAGAGATTGAAGACTCAATCTAAGCTCAAATTGTTGTACAATCAAGGAGTAATTTGTGTCCAATCGATGTTGGTCATTTTATGACAGTAAGTGTATTCAAGATTGAAGAAGGTAAACTTATATCCACTTGTATTTCAACCTTAGAGAGATATAATATAAAGAAATACCGCAAAGGGCACTAGTTGTTGGGTCCAATCAAATGTGAGCTATCTGAGATTAAATGGTAACATTTGTACTTAAGTTTATGTATACTTGCTTGCTGTAATTTGAGTTAAATCGCATTTGTACCACCCCTTGCCAAGAAGGGAGGCTAGTTTCATCATGTATGCTACTGCAATGCATTGTTGATAGAGATAGAGAGTCGCTCTCTCTATTTTCAGGAGATGGTATGATCAATATCAACATTAGGTTCTCTAAGGTACCTTAATGGTGGGCTAGCCACTCATTGCTAGATATCCATGGTTCTATTTTGATGGTCACTATTGTATGATGAATCGTTCTCATTGAATATTGTATTGTACCAAATCATCATGAATTTAGAGAGCCTTTTAGTAGATCAGCCATCTCATGAGTGAATCTGTAAATGTTTATTTGTGGGCATAAGATATTATTTTAGGCATTAGTTTGTTGCCTATTTTTACGGTTTTTGGCATTTTTTAGCCCATCAACTTTATTTTTAGGTGATCATGATCTTGGCTGACTTGATGCATTTTAGGCATTATGTTTTTGCCTATTTATTATGGGCTCCCTCCTCCACATACATTCATTCATTTGCAACCTTTCACTATAGAACTTGGTGGAGAGAGGGAGTCGATGCCAGTGCCCACATACTTAGTGACTCACTGTTGTGCGCGATTGTCTCATGTTTGGTATATGGATTCCATTTCCCAAGCATATCTATGAGTCCTCTCTTTGCAATGTTTCTTTGTTCTTTTGTCTTCTCTTTTCTCTCTTATGTTGAACCATCTATTACTTGCATCCACTTTTGACAACTATGTGTACTGAAGAATAAAAAGCTACAACTCCTCTAAGCCATTGCTCTAGAAATACCATCCTTGACATATTGTACCCTATAAGAACTTCCAATCTACAAAATCACAAGCCTTTTCAAAGCTGACAAAAAGCAACACTAATGTCTTGGTTCCTAGAATGAGTAAGAGGACTGGAGTCCCAAAAGGTGAAGGCATTCAAGATGTGCTGCTCTCGAACAAAACTTGTGTGAACAGGGTCAATACTATCTAACATCAATGGGGCTAATATGAGAGTGATCACCTTTGCGAGGATCTTGTAGACAATTACTAGCAATGTGATTAAGTCTCTAATGTGTACCCACTACCCTTGGGAATGAGATGGATTAATCCCTCAGTTGATCTCTCTTGTATGTCTCTTGATGCCTTAATCTCCTGAAACTTGGAATGACAATAAGATCCTAATAGCTCCACAAGGGCTTGTCCAATCCATCATCTCTTGGAACACTTCTTGAGGGCAAGGCCAAAAGGATTATGGAACTATACTATTTACTTAATGAGGATGGTGATTATATGTATCGTGGTATCAATTCTTCATTAGACTAAAAGCAAAGTCAAGCTAGTATATTGGTAATTGATAATGTGTATACAAGACCACATAGTCAACATTCTCAATAAGCAACTTACATAAGGCAACACTTTTTCCCAAGTACTTCAAGCTCTTGAGGGCATCATCTCTCTAACACCTATGTATGTGCCTACTTTGTTGTTAACTTGAAAACTAGAGGTGGATATTGAAGATAAGAAACAATAGTCTTCATTTCCTGATCAAGTGTTTTCTTAGCTATTGGAATGCACATTAAAGCTTCCACAAGATCTTTGCTATATTAGTAGGGGTGAATTACCTAGAGTTGCAATGGATGTGACTCGAGGAAGGAAGAAAATTGTTCTAATTTTCTACTCAATATAGTTGACTGTCTTAGTATTCAACATTGCATGTGGAATTTCTTGTTTTCTAAACCCAAATGTCAACCTTGCATACAAATTTTGGGTCCATCGAATCATTGCTCTATGAAATGGAAGGATGCAATCCATATTTGGACACAATAGTCCACTAACATAAGTGGATGGAACCTAGCAGATTATCCCAAAGGTCATCGATGGCCTAGCAGTTAGCACTTGGGCTCATAATCACAAGGTTATGGATTGACTTGATTGGACGCCTATGTTCACATGGTGTGCTTGTGCAAGTCTAAAATCTTCCCCCACTCTAATACTCAATTGGTCCACCTCCTTATTGGTAGGGTCATTAAGGAGGAGGAATCCTGTTCATTCGGCTCTATCCTATCTGCACACAAGACAATGCTAGCATGATCTTTTTCGCTTTTTCAAATGACATTGAAGGGGAGGCATCTCACTTATGGGCATTTTAAATGTTTTTAAAAAGAGTGGAGGGGGGAAAACAAAGTTGATCCATCCCTTGTTCTATCTACAATCCCCAATGAATAGAGATATGGAGTGGACTCTGCAACACGTCATATAAGAACCTAGTGAATGTGACATAAAGACAACATATGTATCTGTATATGGTCTATAATGCATAGAGACAACATATGTGTCTATGTATGGTCTATAATCATGACAAGAACTCGAGATAACCCCTACTCGAATAAAAATACTACAAGGAGGTAATCATGGAGGCAACAATTTTTGTATGTGACCATTGAGGAAGGTAAGCAAAGATTCAATTACTTATTAACAATTTAACTACATCTTGAAGGATGGGAGCTTAGGATTAGTGGCACACAACAAGTAGAGGTTGGTGTGTCTATGAACTTAACATCCAACATCATCATCTTGAAGGTGACTATATGTTGAGCTTCTTCTTTTTTCACATGTCTGCCATGGTTTTGTATTATTGCTATCATTCACAAATCACTTAATACATTTGGCCTTGCAAAAATACGATACCACATTTGTACATATTGTAAGGACATGTGGTGCTTTGATATCCCATGCAATCACTAGGGTCGAGGGACCAATTGTGAAGCGGGTGTCCCTCTTTATGTCACATGTATACTTATATAATACAATCTTGAAAATTTTACAATTTAAAGATCCTTCTTGAAAAAAAAAGGTTTTTCATCATATGTCCCATAATTGGCCTCCTTCCCCTCCTAGCACTACATGTGTCATCGTGGGTGTTTAGGATACATATGCCCTTACAAGCTCACTCACTCTTTTTTATAAATTCAATTCTGTGTGATAACAAATGGATTTACACTTAGTAGTAATTTGTATACGAAAATTTTGAGCTTAAAAAATATAATATCACATTGAGATTCACTAGCAATGGTATAATTTTTTTTGTGTTACATAAAAACTTAGTGTAAGGTAAATGATTATACCATTTTTAAGGTAAACTTAGTTGTCTTTCGATCGATTTGAACTTGTTAATATGTAGTATTATTCAAACTCTATAGTCTGCAAAGATTAAACATAGTCATATTAGTTATAAATGATATTTTTATAAATATTATTATTATACATTTTAAATAAAATATATAAGAAAGTCTAAAATAGTATGCACAAGTCATAAAAAATGAAAAACGTGCTTTTTACGACGTTCAACCTAGAGTCATTGTTTTCTCTTACAAAAAGTCGAATTTTGTAATTTTTCCCACATTGCCTTATCGACCAGTTGTCTTCCGATCAATTTGAGTACCCGTATATCTATGTTTTGAATTTGTGAGAGTAAGTTATAGGAAAAGAAGTTGTAGACTACTTCAGGACTGTTCAAACTACATAGATACATGAAGTTCCTATCACCACTTACTTTTCTTTTTGAGTTATATATGATTATTTTCTCTTATGTTGTTGAGTTTGATTATGAGAATTGAGATCGAGAGTAAGATTAAGAGTCATGCATACACATCCAACTTAGTATATTACATAGGTTGGAACGGGCTTTTCTTGAGAAATACATTATTTGAGAAGACATGAAATTCATGGATTCATATAGAAGATAGCTGATTGAAGCAATTCTTATTATTCATCTTCATTTAACAATTCGAGATTATGATTATTCTTTGCATTGTGGCTTTTGAATTGACTTATAGATATTGCTTGGAGTTGGTGTTAGATGATGTAGTTGCGCTTGAGCTGGTGATAGCATTCGTAGTGGTTCAGATTGATTTTCTGGTGCCGGTAGAAATTTGGTTTCTTGTTGGTTTGCTTAACTCTACACTTCAATAAGGAATCTTATTGTTGTTAGACAACCAAATACTTTATCTATAGCATCGGATGCAAACAAAATGAAAAGGTGTATGTAAGCCACATGACGAATTTTAACAATACAAACGAAAACACATTTAAAAAAAAAGGAAAAAAGGCATACAAATTTATTAACCATTCAAAGAAAAAGTTGAGGCAAACATAGAGGCAACAATTGATAGCATAAATAAGGCTAGGAACTCGAAGGACGATATGATCTTGAAAAAGAATGTAGCTACTATAGGCTACAACAATTAAGAGGGATATCTAGCAAGATGTAAAATATATTACTTTTTGAAGAGAAGAACTAGGAATACATTGTACATGATTTATTCCATGCTTCTTGACACTGAGGAAATAAGTATAATTCTTCCAATTTTTACATGATCTATGGCTTTCAAAAAATTTGAATTTCAAGTAGAATTGCTAAATTTTCGACATCTATAAATAAAATATCTTACCTTCATGTGATGATAACCGTTTTCGAGAAGACTCACAATTTCAAAAAAAAAAGTGTTTTATATTCAACTACGAAAAGTAAAATATACTTCTCCAAACCATTCAATAACGTTTACATGCGCGCGAGTCCACCTGGTTTTTATTATTATGGGTCACACTACTACAGTAGGTGTGTGCTTTTGGGCGCCCCCCTCGACCCTGGTTAGTAGTGACTGCATGGAATGTCAAAAGCTCCACGTGTCCTTAGAACACGTACGAACGTGGTATCGTATCTTTGCGAGGCCAAATGTATCGACACATTCGCGAATGACAGCAACCATACAAAACCATGGCAGACACGCGAGAAGGAGAAGAAGCAGCAGCTGCAGCTCAACACAGAGTCACCTTCAGGATGATGCTGCTGGATGCCAAGTTCATAGACGCACCATCCTCTGCTCGTTGCGTGCCACCGACCGTAAGCTCCCATCCTTCAAGACGTAGTCGAATCGTTGTTTACTTTCCTCTGTGGTCACACACAGAATTTGTTGCCTCCATGATCACGTCCTTGTAGTATTTTTATCTGGTTAGGGGTCATCTCGAGTTCTTGTCATCGTTCTAGCCCATACACATATACACGTACGTTGTCTCTGTGACACGTTCATTATGAAGTGCTGCAGAGACCACTCCATATCTCTATTCATCGGGGGTTGTAGATAGAACAGGGGATGGATCAACTTTGCTTTCTTCCACCCCCCAAAACCGCAAAAGAAAGCATTTAAGATGCCCGTAAGGGGGCGCCTCCCGTTCAATATTATTTGAGAAAGCGGGCAAGAGCATAGTGGCTTTTTGATGTGCGCAGATAGGATAGCGCCGAACAAACAGGGATCGTCCTCCTCGATGACCCTACCAAGGAGGAGGCCAATTGAGTATTAGAGTGGGGAAGAGTCCAGATTTGCACGACCACACCATGTGAATATAAGTGTCCAGTCAAGTGATGCACCTAGCAAGACTTGAACCCAAAACCTTGCAATTATGAGCTCAAGTGCTAACTACCAGGCCATCAGCTTCGGGACAACATGGTTGAGTTCTATCTACGTGTTAGTAGAGCAGCGTGTCTAGATGTGGGTTGCATCCTTCCATTTGGTAGAGCAATGATTTGATGGACCCGAAATTTGTATGCAAGGTTGACATTTGGGTTTAGAAAATCACGAGTCCATGCAAAATTCAAATTTGATGCATTATCAACTCTTGCAAAATCACAATCAAATTTCAGCTTATCCTCAATTCCAAGGTAATCATCCATTTATATTGTCTAATTTCAAGGGAAATTGGGATAATTGGGGCAATTCAGGGCAATTTGGAGCTATGGGGGTAATCGAGTCAATTTTGGGACATTTGGGTCAATTTGGAGCATTGAGGGATATGGGGCAATTAGAGGGACATTCAGGACATTTGGGAATCTGTGGCATTTTTGGGGCGTTGAGAGAAATTTGGGGCATTTAAGGCAATCTGGGCGATTTATAGCATTGGGGAGCTATCGGGACAATTTGGGGCAATTTGGGTCATGCAAGGCATATTTGGGGCATTTAAGACATGTGCCATTCCTCTCGTTCCCGTTCCTTGACCTTGGACGTTCTCCTTGTTCCAGGGGGTCCCGTTCTCGTTCCCGTTCCCCGCCAGGTAACTATGCTTATCATCCAACAATGACCATCAAAATAGGACCAGCCCACTACTAAAGTGCCTTGGAGAGAACCTGATGTTGATATTGATTGTACGAGCTCTTGAAAACGGAGAAGAATCATAGCATCTTTCTATCTTTCAATAATGTCTCGTAGTAGTATATACAACTATCTTATTAGCAATGCTTGTGAGCATACATTGTGAAGGAAACTACTAGGGTTTGCACTGAGGACACACAGAGTGTACGACCATGACAGAAACACAAAGAGGCAGACACAGACACAGAGGGAAAAACTCAAACCCTAAACACAAAACTCAAAAGCTCAAACACAAACAAAAGAAGGGAGGGAGAGAACACAACTCTGAAGTGAATGAATGCTGTAAATGAATGTAAGAGTGTATAGTGTGCTCAAGGGTAGAGCAATGTCGGAGTGTGACAGTCGGAGTGTAGGAGTGCTGAATAGTGAAAGGCTGCAGGCTGGTCACCAAAATGCAGCAGTCTAGAGGTTGGAAACTGGTAAACGCAGCAGTGTACCGCCGATCAGAGGATAGAAGCTGTGCACAGTCTGCTATAAACAACAGGCTGAAACAGTGTTTGAGAGTGTTAGGGCTTGCAATGCTGAAAACATAGGCTGGCTGACCCTGGAGATGATGGACAGCAGGCTGAACAGCAGACTGGGACAGTGTGAAGCAGTCGCCAGCAACTGAGAATTGTCACCTATAGCAATGGACAGGCTGAAGATAATGTGACTGCAGATGGAGGCAGACTGCAGGCTGGAAACTGGGCGCCAACAGCAGCAGAGGGTGTGTGGATTGGTGTAACCTGCAAACAAGGATAATGGCTGAATGGGGCAGCCTGTCTATTTATAGATGTGGAAGGGCATCCCAAAAATTAGGGTTTCTACTAAACTCTCTCGAACCGCTCACCGTTTTAGGGTTTCCATTGAACTCTCTCGAACCGCTTTCCATTTTAGGATTTTACTCTAAAAGAGCATTTTTAGTATGTTTTGGGGTTGTTTAAGAGGCTAATCAGCAAGTAATGCATATCTTAGCTCAACACCCCCTCTCAGGCCCAAAACTGAGCTGAAAGGTTAGGCCAGCCATTGTGATGTTTATGTATCCCAAGACATCCCACCCCAAAGCAGCCAAGGTATGGGACAAAGGGTGCACGTCGGCTGCCCAGTGGCCTACCAAGACTACAGAGGCGATGGGTATCGTACCAAGGAAATGCAAGTAGTCACCCCAGAGAGGACATGGCATTGGACAAAGGGTGCACGTCGGCTGTCCAGTGGCCTACCAAGCCCTACAAAGGCGGATGGAACTACATGGAATGTTTTTTTTTTGGTTTGAATAAGTGAAGTAAATTTGATGGGATGCAGCCAATTGAGTAAAAGTGACCCAGAAGACAGGAGTAGGAAGGGTACACCCAACACATCACAAAACAGTACAAGCGAACCCATCCACTCGGGGTGTCGATGACGAGGAAAAATAGGTGATGAGGTATCCATGTGATGAAGAAGGATGGTGGTGTGGTAACAACAGCCGCCAATGGAAACAGCTTAGGATCCGCGCAAGTGGTGCTCTGCACAATGAGATGCAAAGTATGCTACATGCTAAAGAATGCTCATGCAGCAGGTGCCACGTGGACAGTGTCCCTCGTGGAAAAATTGTTCACTTGCCCAAGCGCCCTAGTACAAGGATGATGTAATCATGCAATGCAAAGGGTAAGGTAGAATAGGGGAAAGAAGCCGATGTCAAAGACAAAATGCTGAAGGTTGTAGAATACCAAGAAGGGTAGGAATCCCCTCTCATCTTGGATGTAGATGCCGAAGAAGAAAGAGGAGTCTGATGTCAGTCTTCATATGGTGCCGAGAACCATAAGGAATGAAAGAAGATGAAGGGGATGAAGTGGATGAAGCACCCCACTAGAAGAGCAAGGTAGAAGTCACTGCTATGATAGCATCGAGAGAGATGTTGTACGATCCGTCTCGGGAGGGGAAACCGCCATGCTGGAAGAAGAGTAAGCACTCCTAGGATGATGAAATTATGAAAGGAACGATGTGTATCCCCATGTCTCTAGCTTAGGGAGGACCAAAGAAATCTGTAAGTTAGCCCTACACTGAAAGATAAAGCCTTGCAAAAGAGATGAGAATCTGTAAACACAGAGGTTAGTGGTGAGATGCTCCAAAGCAAAACAGAACAGAAAGAAAATCTAACTCAAAATAAATGCAATGAATGTTAATGTGTGTGAGGAAATGCAGCGGAAGACAAAAAAATGGAAAAACTAAGGATAATGAATCCTATGGGCCCAACTCTAAGAGTGCGAAAAATGAATGCTAGATTGACCTAGGATATCCGAAAGGACCTAGAGACATGCGAGTCAAAGAAGGTGGCTACCATCGCGTATATCCAGCAGGGCTATGCCAAGGGAACGCCTGATGAGATGGAGAGGAAGGTGAGATGGATGCATGAAGTGCAATGGGATTGGAACCTGTAGACCAATCAGCCAGTCCGTCAGGGTAGTGAAAGAGATGGGCCGTTGAGGTTGTACTCGAGCCACATGTCCAACAGCAACAACAATGGGTGCTGAAGGAGTAGATGAAGCAGGAGCGGAGGGCATAGCCCCACTGGACTTTGAAGTCGCAGCGGTCTACTAAGGCTTTTTAGGTGGAAGACCTTGGGCCTTGGAGCGACATTCCTCGTCCACATGGCTTGCTCTCTGGCAATGTGTGCAAAACTGGTTTTTCTTAGGGAGTTATTGCCAGATAGGTCTAGATTCTTTGGTTCCATCTGAGAAAGAGGAGTCACCCTTTGATTGGCTTGCCTTCGCATCTAGTGAGTTCTTGCCACTAGCGGTTATCCCTCCCGAAAAAGAGGCAATCAACCCCCTCTGCTCTGAATAAGGCTGTGATAAGGATTTTTTGTGGACTTGATCATACAGTCTCGCGTAATGCAAGAACTGGCACTTAAACTCGTAGAAGGTTGGCAATCTAGGTTGGGAGATGATGTGTTGAATGAAATTGAAGTACTTGTCGGGCAACTTATTCAAGAAGAATGTAACCTGATCGTCATCTGACTTTGGAGAGCCAATAGTGGCGAACTCGGCAAGTAACCGCCTATATTCAGCCAACTTGACTTTCAGATCATCCCCTTCCTTAATAGAGAACTCTTGAAGCTCAAAGTCGAGATTGATGCGCTGAGTACGATCACGAGCTGCATAGCGGTCGAGAAGGTGACTCCAACGCTCTGACGCGAGTGGAAAGTGTTGCAACTGAGAGTGAAACTCAGGAAGCAATCCCTACATCAGCTCAACATTGACTGTGGCATTGCAGGCTCTCCATTGACGGATGTAATTAGGGTGAGCTAGTGGAGGGTCCGCCGGCATAGGCTCTAGACCAATGATGAGGTCCCAAAGACCCTGAGACTCAAGCACTTGTTGCATGAAATTAGACCAAGTGGTGAAATTTGACGTGTTAAAACTTGTCTTATCTATGAAGGCATTCTTGGCCGTTGCAACAGGAGTGGTAGTGCTCGGAGATGGATAGTGTGAAAAAGTGTAGTGTGGGTAGGATGGGGGAGTGGAGTACACTTGGGAATGGGCCCCAGAGTGCCCACTAGGCATGCATGTAGTGTGCAAGGTGGATCCATAGGTAGGGATGGGTTGACTAGGCATAGGCATGTAAAGGAAACTGCTAGGGTTTGCACTGAGGACACAGAGTGCACGACCACGATAGAAACGCAAAAAGACAGACACAGACACAGAGGGAAAAACTCAAACCCTAAACGCAAAACCCAAAACTCAAACACAAACAGAAGAAGGGAGAGAGAGAACACAACTCTGAAGTGAATGAATGCTGTAAATGAATGTAAGAGTGTACAGTGTGCTCAAGGGCAAAGCAATGTCGGAGTGTGATGTCCACCAAAGACGGATCTCAAGTCTATGACCACCAGTCAGAGTGTGGGAGTGCTAAATAGTGAATGGCAGCAAGCTGGTCACCAAAACGCAGCAGTCTAGAGCCTGGAAACTGGTAAATGCAGCAGTGTACCACTGATCGGAGACTGGAAACTGTGCACAGTTTGCTGTATACAGCAGGCTGGAACAGTGTTTGAGAGTGTCAGGGCCTGCAATGCTGAAAATGCTGGCTGGTTGACCCTGGAGATGATGGACAGCAGGCTGAACAGCAGACTAAGACAATCTGGAGCAGCCGCCAGCACCTGAGAGCTGTCGCCTATAGCAATGGATAGGCTGAAGATAATGTGGCTGCAGTCGATGATGTCTAGACAGAAGATGGAGGCGGGTTGCAGGTTGGAAACTGGGCACCAACAGCAGCAGAGGGCGTGCGGGCTAGTGTAACCTGTAAACAAGGATAATGGCTGAATGGGGGCAGCCTATCTATTTATAGATGTGGAAGGGTGCCCCAAAAATTAGGGGTTCTACTAAACTCTCTCGAACCGCTCCCTGTTTTAGCCTTTAGGGTTTCCACTCAACTCTCTCGAACTGCTCCCTGTTTTAGGGTTTTACTCTAAAAGAGCATTTTTAGTGTGTTTTGGGGCTGTTTAAGAGGCTAATCAGCAAGTATTGCATATTTTAGCTCAACATACGTGACCATGGATTTCTTGCCTTCGATAAGATTGCCATAGTGTCTTGTCTTATGAGCTTTGACTAGGAGCCAATCCCGCTCTTTGTCAAGACATAGCCCATTATAAACTTGGATGTCAATTCCAGATTCAAGATTTCTAACTTGACAGACTTTAGTCGATTAGGAAGGGAAGTTCCTCTTTGGATCCTTTGCACTTGTATACTTGTATAGATGACCAGCCCCACCTCACCACCCTCTCTCCCTGTTTGGCATCAGAGAGTTATGAGGGATGATCACATCGCCAGCACTAGAAAGCAATAGAGGGAGGGGTAGCTAGTATTTCCCTTCTTTGAAGAAGATGACCCCTTCTGTGCGTGGGCCTTTGCCTTGGTTGAAGGATTGGAGTTGGAGTCGAAGAGGGAGGAGGAGGATGACTTGTCGGAAGAGTCCATATCCTACTACTACTTCTTCTTCTCCTTCTTTCTCAAAGTGGCTAAATCCTTACAATCCTTGCGCAAATGTTTCTTCTTACCACAGTGATACCATGGGGTTTTCGATTGCTTCTTCATGTCACCTCTCTCTGAAGTTGCAAATACCTCATTATGGCCACCATATTGGGATGGAATCGTCTGGTATAATCTCAATGACGCCTCATGCTCAAGCAACATTGAGAAGATGTGTGAATTTGACTGGTGTGGATGAGTTCTAGGCTCACATTGCATTGGCTACTTCATCAAACTTTGGAGGGAGCTTATAGAGTATAATCCCTACAAGATGAGGCTCTTGAAGCATGGATTGCATATGCTGAAGTTGATCCTACACTTATGCAATACGAAGTAAGAAAGACCAAACAATATCTTTAGGCTTAAACTTCATTTGCTACAGTTGTTCATAGAGGGTCGTTACATGCATTGGAAAGTGGGATTAGAAGGTTGCCACTTGGCAAAACTTGCCCTTGGAAGTGGAAAACACGTTTTTGGGGATTGGTGGAAGTCTATTCTAGCCATTGTGAGAGAGAGGGAGGCCGTTTGAGAGCAAGGAGATGCTGTTGATGTGATTTGTAGCCACCAAGGATCAGTTGTACAACAAGTTACAACAATTTGGAGCCTTCCAGGTGTAGGTGATAGCAGCCCAAGGTCCTTCGGGTGTAGATGACGGCATACATGAGAGGATAGCAACCTTTCAGGTGGTCTTAAGCTGTAGGTGATAGCTTTCATGGCTGTTTGAGTAGGGCAGTGGTAGTTTTTCAGCCTTTCTTGCAGTGAGACCCTGAAATTTCTCTCTCAACAACATTCTCTTTTATCGTATAGCCATTTCTCAAGTTATCTTAGCAAAATCCAACCATTTGAGTTATTAGAGATAGAGATATTGAAAAATTTCTATTGTAAATTCTAATTTATAGCAAAAATTAGTGCTTGACAGCCACTTTGGGATGCATGCTTAGAATTGAGGGCATAGGACTTGGAATTCTAGTAGTTGAAATCAAAGAATTTCAAGGAGATTCAAGAGGCTAGCTCGCCCATATTAGATTTGGGGCTTAATTTGTCTTTCAAGGAGTAGAGAGAAAACCAATCCCCAAGCAAACCAAAGGGCTAATTAGTTTGAAGACTTGGATTAGCATAGATTAGAGAATCTTAGTTGTACTCCATCCATTTGCAATAAAAGCTAAAGAAATAGTGCAAGGAGTGCCAATGTTGGGGCCAACAGGTTTTCCATTGTCCAATATTAAAATGGTAAAGTGTGTAATTTCAGTTTATGTGAATTTTATGCTTGTTGTAGTTGTTGATTAATCTGTCAGAGTGCAGCGGTGCGGAAGCGTAGGACTGAGAGAGAGAACGCAGAGAGAGAAGAGAGAGAAAGAGACAGTGGATGATGAAGATCTGCTGTATAAAGAATGCTGAATACAAAGATATGCAGATATATACACGGGCGCAGTGCGCTGGACTGTGTGTCTCCACCTCGACGATGCAACTTGCTGTTCACCTCGAAGTCCGCTGCAGTCTACACTGTCTGCTGTTTGAAATCTGCGAACAGAGACGGAATCTGCGCGTGTCACTGGTCTGTAATCTGCGAGCAGAGAAGTGTACCAGACTGCTGAAAGTTCCAGGTATAAATAACTGAAAAACCGGGGGAAAGAGGGGGCCAAAAATAGCTAGGCGGCTGCATTAAATGCAGCCGACTGCCTGCTGCAGGTCGGACTGCCACGTGGCAGTCCGACTGTGCAGTCCGACTGCCAGTCCGACCGCACCAGCCTGCTGCCCTTGATCAGGCTATGATCTGATCTCTAACACCCCCTCTCAGAGCCTGGGCAGGGCAGAAGCCTGAGGGATCTGGAATGTCTCCGAAGTAGTGCCTGAGGAAGCGCCTTCGTAAACAAATCCGCAAGATTATCCTCCGTCTTGCAATACTCCACAGTGATGGTCTCATCTAGAAGCTTTTCTCGGATGAAGTGGTACTGGATCTCTATGTGCTTTGTCCGGGTATGAAAAACAGGGTTCCTTGCCAAGGCAATGCAACTCTCATTGTCACATCGCAGCAATGTAGGACGAGTCTGGGGGCACCCAAGCTCCTCCAATAATCGCCGAAGCCACACAACCTCGCATGTGGTGGAAGACGCGGCCCGATACTCCGCCTCAGTAGACGAAAGGGCTACCGTGGGCTGCTTCTTGCTACTCCATGAAATAACACCTGCACCGAAAGTAAAACAGTAACCTGTAGTAGACCGCCTGTGGTTCACATCACCGGCCCAATCCGAGTCGCTCCAACCTGCAAGTACAAGATCTGACCCATCTGTCCCTGCGGGGTAATGAATCCCTAAATCAGACGTCCCCCTCAAATACCGAAGTATCCTCTGAGCAGCCTGCCAATGCACCGTCTTAGGTTCACTCATGAACCCTGCCAAGAGCCCAACAGCAAAACATAGATCAACCTTGGTGTTAAGAAGCCAAATCAAAGACCCAATCAATTGTCGATAGCGGGACGCATCCGCCAAAGGAGAAGCTGAATGGGAAGTGGCCTTCCAATTCGGATCCATAGGAGTAGATAGGGCCCGACAATCCTTCATCTCAAAAGACACCAAGAGCTCCTGTACATATCTCTGTTGAGAGATAAAGATCCCCCTCTGAGACTGATAAATCTCATGGCCCAAAAAGAAATGGAGTAGACCCAAGTCCGTCATCTCGAACGTCCGATGTAAAGCTGACTTCATCTCTTGGACCTGCTGTGCATCATCACCTGTGACAATCAAATCATCAACATATAAGACAAACAGCACACAACCATCCTCGGAAGTGTGAACATACAGCTGTGGTTGATATCCCAACTGAGATTGGAGGAACGAATCAATCTTCTCGTTCCATGCACGCGGAGCCTGCTTGAGGCCATACAAGGCCTTCTTCAACCTGTAGACTTTTCCATTTGAAGAACCAAAGCCAGGAGGCTGCTCAACATAGATCTCCTCCTTCAAATCACCATTGAGGAAGGCCGACTTCACATCCAACTGATAAACAGGCCATCGCCTATGGCCAGCCAAAGCAAGAACAGCTCTAATGGTCGCCATACGAGCTGTGGGGGCAAAAGTATCATGACAGTCAATACCTGGGCGCTGTGCAAAACCTTTAGCAACAAGGCGAGCCTTGTGCTTATCCAAAGAACCATCGCTAAGGTATTTGGTCTTGAAGACCCACTTAACTCCAATCATCTTCTTCTTCGGGGGGCGGGGCACGAGTGACCAAGTGCCATTCCTCTCAATAGCCTCCAACTCAGCTTCCATAGCTTTCTTCCATGGTGCGGACTGTAAAGCCTCCTTCACGGAGGTGGGCTCTCGATCCTGCATAACACGGGTCATCAAACAATAGTTGGAGCAAACAAGCTCCGTAGAATGTGCCTGGTGCCTCCGTGACCGCCGCGGACCATCCTGCGGTCCCCACTCCTCAGGAACCCCCTCGATCCCTGAATCACGGAGCGTGTCACAGGCCCAGCGAGGAGGAGGCCGAACCTCCCCTCGTCGTTCTCCATCAGCAGAAGACTCTGGAATATCCACCGGCGGTAACTCCTCAGAGGTGTCCGGTGGAACAGTAGACTCTGTGTCAGAAACATAATCATAATCAAAAGGCACGGGCTCTAGTGGAACTGTAGAAGGAGCCCAACTCTCCCCTAGATCCCCAAGAACGGGATGCTCCTCACCCGTTGAAGTAGCCCGAACCTCCACAAACCGCACATCACGGCTAGTGTACACATCCCGCTTGACGGGATCATACAGTTGGTAGCCTTGGGACTGGGAGCTGTAGCCAATAAATACCTGTTTTCGGGAAGCTGCTTCAAATTTATCACGGTGAGCCTTGGGAATGTGAACATAGGTATCACACCCAAAGACTCGAAAGTAAGAAACATCTGGCTTCGTCCCAAAATAAGCCTCAAATGGGGTCATCCCTTCCACGGCCGAAGTAGGGGGATCGATTAAGGATGTGGATTGCAGTAGCCACAGCCTCGGCCCACAGAACCTGAGGGGTCTGTCGGTGCTCCATCATGGTGCACGCCATCTCGATCACACTGCGGTTCTTCCGTTCAAGAATACCATTTTCTTGAGGAGTGTTGGTATTGGCAAACTCCTGGTGAATTCCTTTATCTGCACAAAACTGAGCAAACTCATTAGAAACAAATTCACCTCCCTTGTCGGATCGCAAGGTCTTCAACTTCCGGCCCGATCGGTTCTCCTCAAAGAGAAGCCAATCCTTGAAGTGTGAGAAAGCTTCTGACTTTAATGCCAAAAAATAGGCCCATGTCATCCTGCTGTAGTCATCCACGATCAGCATGAAGTACGAGTTCCCACGCAAGGACTCATTCCTCATAGGGCCACATAGATCCGTAGATACTAGCTCCATCGGTGAAGTAGATCGCCGCGAAGCTGTGTGGGGAATGGCATCCCTATGTTGCTTCCCCCGAATGCAGGAGACACATGGCTGCTGGCTCACCACTATATCCGGCAACCCTCGAACAAGCTGTCCACGTGACGCCCTCCGAAGATAGTCATAGTTCAGGTGACCAAATCGAGCATGCCATAACTCTGACTGTGACTGAGAGGTAAGAAGAAGAGTAGAGAGGGCGGTGGAAGACTTCAGTTTGTAAATGCCATTCTCCTCATATCCGGATGAGAGAACCTTCCTCGATCCACGATCAAGGACTCGCACCGTACTACTGTCAAACTCCACCAAAAGGCCAAGGGAGCAGATCTTATGAACTGAAAGAAGATGGTACCCTAATCTTGGTACATGCAAAACCTCTGAGGTATGGGTACCACCTCGCCCATCGGGAATAAGCTGCATCTTACCCCGACCTGCAATAGAAACGGAAACTGTCTCCAATGAGAATCTGCCCACGCGAGGGTCGCAACTGGGCAACACCATCTGATGAAGGAGTCATGTGCCGTGAGGCACCACTATCAACAATCCACTCTTGAGCCTGGGGAGCCGTCATCGCAGCATCAGAAGCATTCGGTGAAGCGTCCTCAATGACAGCTAGATGAAGAAATGCAGCTGATGAGGGTGCAGCCACCGCTCCAGAATCCTTGGTGTCCTTCGTGTCTTTGTCAGGGCAATCCTTCTTCCAATGGCGAGTCTTTCCACAAATATGGCATGTGGAATCTTTGTCCTTGTCCTTCTCCTTGTCCTTCTTGGACTTGTTATCCCCCCTTCTTCTTCTTTTGGTCCTTCCCCTTCTTCTGAGAGGCTTGACCTGTCAACGCCTCCGACTTGGAAGCATTCTGTCCCTTTAACTGTTCCTCTTGGTCCAAGACCATAGGAACCAACTCTTCCCACCGAAGAGTAGACTCTCGCCCCGAAGCTATAAGGGCAGAGTAAAATGTACCGAATCGTGGCGGCAACTGGGACAATAGTGTGATCGCCATGTCTTCGGAGGAAATCGGCTTCCCGGCATTTTGAACCTGCATCTGAAGCTGCCTTAGCTTGTTAATGTGCTCCCGCAGCGAAGAAGACTTATTTACGGACAAGGTTCGCATTTGTACCTCCAAAGAAACCCGCTCCATTAGGGTCATCCGATTGTACATCTGATCAAGCTCCAGCCATATCTCCCGAGCCAGCGTCAAGTGCTCGATGTGAGCGATCACGGCTGTAGTGCATGATAGAAAGAGAAAGGATCGAATCCTGGTATTCAGTTTGTCCCAATGAGACTGGGCCTTGGCCAACTCCGCACGAGCATCGGAAGAGAGTTTGGACTCATCTCTTACCGAGGGCCGGTCAATCTCCTCTTGTACCAACTCCGCCAAATCATAGGACTCAAGGATGGCCAACATCATGACGCGCCAAATGCGGTAGTTGTCGCCGTCGAGCTTCTGATCTGCAGGAAGAGCCGGTAAGACAGCAGGCACCTTCCGGTCCATAATTGCCTGGAACTCCAAGTCAATCTCTGTAGACATCTTCACGTGCAATGCCTTCACAAACGCAAAAGCAGCCCCCTCTGACTGGGAAAACTCAGCCTGCTAAGGCTCTTCCGCGTCCTGAACCTTCTTCACCCGCCGGAGGCGATGAAAAAGCAAAACCTGCACTTGTAGGCTAAAAACTCAAACTTCCTCTGCGTCAAACAGCAGTAAACAGCAGCAAATCCAACACCTGTACTCCTTTCCTGTGCGCCCACACTCGTTTCAGCCTTGTTCCAAGGCGCAGCCCTCCTGTCTACCCTTAAACGCAAAAAACGCAAAAAACGCAAATTTGTGTCGCGATGGAATCTCCTCTTTAGGTTGATTTTGCGCTTAGTCAGCCCTCAAACACTGCTCTGATACCATGTCAGAGTGCAGCGCTGCGGAAGCGTAGGACTGAGAGAGAGAGAACGCAGAGAGAGAAGAGAGAGAAAGAGACAGTGGACGATGAAGATCTGCTGTATAAAGAATGCTGAATACAAAGATATGCAGATATATACACGGGCGCAGTGTGCTGGACTGCGTGTCTCCACCTCGACGATGCAACCTGCTGTTCACCTCGAAGTCCGCTGCAGTCTGCACTGTCTGCTATCTGAAATCTGCGAACAGAGACGGAATCTGCGTGTGTCACCGGTCTGTAATCTGCGAGCAGAGAAGTGTACGAGACTGCTGAAAGTGCCAGGTATAAATAGCTGAAAAACCGGGGGAAAGAGGGCGCCAAAAATAGCCAGGCGGCTGCATTAAATGCAGTCGACTGCCTGCTGCAGGTCGGACTGCCACGTGGCAGTCCGACTGTGCAGTCCAACTGCCAGTCCGACTGCACCAGCCTGCTGCCCCTGATCAGGCTATGATCTGATCTCTAACATAATCATGTCATTACCACTCTCTTCGAGGAGAAAGGTTGGTTTCAAGGTTCCATTGCCAGGATACCAATAACTCTATTGAAATGATGGACTCGAGGTACTTGATTGAAGTTTAGAAGCTTTGCTTTAGTGCTAACATTGTATTTAGTTGAGTGTTACAGCAAGAATGCCTTCAAATAGTAAGATGGGATCAAGCAGTGATGAATGCCTATGAGTATGAAAATTCTCATGATGAAGGGGGAAATGCAATGTTTGATCTTGAACAATGCACGCAGCATGGATAATAAGCTAATAATGTTGATTTAGACTAAGGTTCTTCTTGGTCTTTAGAAGCTAATGATCTATAAAAGGAAGAGGAATTTGATAATCAATTTTAAAGACCAACTAAGGACAATAGCTTTAATGTTTGTGCAATTGGCAAATGATCCTTAGTACATGTGCTTTTTGAAGAGGAAGGCAATAAAGACAAGAAGATAAAATTGTTTTCAAGAGCTTAGGCAGAGCAAGATGCTCCGAAGGAAGGGCAATTGATGCATATGCAAGGTCAACTTTGAAGTGTCAATCCAATGCTTTTTAGATAGTAGGGCATGCATGCAACGAGGGGGTAGCCAAGGTACTTCGGTGATGGCATTAATTTCCATGCCATGGTGGGTTAAGGACTGCATATGCGGATGTATGGGATAGCTCCTTATGGTATGCAATTGTCACGGGGACATGAAATTTTGAGATGCTCTCATCTTGCCGGTAACATTTCATTAAGATATTAATCAAATGTGTAAGGTGGTTTAGCACATGTGATGTACATGGTAGTTATTTCATGGTAACAAGCCAAGGATCTTGAGGATGCAGTGGGTGTAAAAGGCAAAAGTTGTAATAAGTTATGCGTGACAAGTACTAGGTGGTACTTGGGGTGTCAAATTTGGGCTTAGACAAATTTATTGGCCATTAACGTTAGTGGTGACATTAGAGATTAGGCATTAATTTATTAATCAATGCTAGTCTAATGGTTAATATCTGGTTAGAGATAATTGGAAGACAATCCTAGCCAATTTAATTATTGATTGGTGGAATTAATTTTTTGAGCATTAAAATAAATATTAAATTAATTTTTAAAATATTAATATTAAATTAAAATTTAAAATATTAATATTAAATTTATTTTTAAAATATTGATATTAAGTTTTTTTAAAAATTAATATTTTAAAAATTAATTTAATAAGTTGGATAATGTTGAAAAATGAGATTGGAAGGTTGCCATTTGACAAAACTTGCCCATGCAAGTGAAAAAAACGTTTTTAGGGGTTGATGGAAGTCAATTCTAGCCATTGTGAGAGAAAAGAAAGCTGCTAGAGAGTAAGGAGATGTTGATGATGTGATTTGACAATATGTAACAGTAGTTTGGAGCCCTTCAGGAGCAAGTGATAGCATACTGGAGGGGATAATAGTCTTTCTGGTGGTTCTAAGCTGTAGATGATAGCTTCCATGGCTATTTGAGCATGACGACAGTAGATTTTCAGTGTTTCTCGCGATAAAACTCTGAAATTTCTCTCTATAGCATTCTCTCTCATCCCCCAGCCATCTCTCAAGTTATCTCAGCATTTTCTAGCAGTTTGAGCCATCAAAGAACTTTTTTTTACTCAATCTCTGCTATAAACTCTAATTCACAGTAAAAATTAGGGTTTGATAGCCACCTCGGGATGCATGCTTAAAATTGAGGGCCTTGGATTTGAATCCAACAGTTGCAATCGAGGAACTTCAGGGAGATTTAAGAGGTCAGTCGGCCAATATCAGATTTAACATTGAATTCGTCTTTCAAGGAGCAGGTGAAGGCCAATCCCCAAGTAAACTAAGGAGCAAATTGGTTTGGAGGCTTGTTGGCCAGCTTTGACAGCAAGAGACACTTGGATTAGGGGATGAAGATCAAAGGATCTCAGTTGTACAATTTGGAGCCTTCCAGGTGTAGGTGATAGCAGCCCAAGGTCCTTCGGGTGTAGATGACGGCATACATGAGAGGATAGCAACCTTTCAGGTGGTCTTAAGCTGTAGGTGATAGCTTTCATGGCTGTTTGAGTAGGGCAGTGGTAGTTTTTCAGCCTTTCTTGCAGTGAGACCCTGAAATTTCTCTCTCAACAACATTCTCTTTTATCGTATAGCCATTTCTCAAGTTATCTTAGCAAAATCCAACCATTTGAGTTATTAGAGATAGAGATATTGAAAAATTTCTATTGTAAATTCTAATTTATAGCAAAAATTAGTGCTTGACAGCCACTTTGGGATGCATGCTTAGAATTGAGGGCATAGGACTTGGAATTCTAGTAGTTGAAATCAAAGAATTTCAAGGAGATTCAAGAGGCTAGCTCGCCCATATTAGATTTGGGGCTTAATTTGTCTTTCAAGGAGTAGAGAGAAAACCAATCCCCAAGCAAACCAAAGGGCTAATTAGTTTGAAGACTTGGATTAGCATAGATTAGAGAATCTTAGTTGTACTCCATCCATTTGCAATAAAAGCTAAAGAAATAGTGCAAGGAGTGCCAATGTTGGGGCCAACAGGTTTTCCATTGTCCAATATTAAAATGGTAAAGTGTGTAATTTCAGTTTATGTGAATTTTATGCTTGTTGTAGTTGTTGATTAATCTGTCAGAGTGCAGCGGTGCGGAAGCGTAGGACTGAGAGAGAGAACGCAGAGAGAGAAGAGAGAGAAAGAGACAGTGGATGATGAAGATCTGCTGTATAAAGAATGCTGAATACAAAGATATGCAGATATATACACGGGCGCAGTGCGCTGGACTGTGTGTCTCCACCTCGACGATGCAACTTGCTGTTCACCTCGAAGTCCGCTGCAGTCTACACTGTCTGCTGTTTGAAATCTGCGAACAGAGACGGAATCTGCGCGTGTCACTGGTCTGTAATCTGCGAGCAGAGAAGTGTACCAGACTGCTGAAAGTTCCAGGTATAAATAACTGAAAAACCGGGGGAAAGAGGGGGCCAAAAATAGCTAGGCGGCTGCATTAAATGCAGCCGACTGCCTGCTGCAGGTCGGACTGCCACGTGGCAGTCCGACTGTGCAGTCCGACTGCCAGTCCGACCGCACCAGCCTGCTGCCCTTGATCAGGCTATGATCTGATCTCTAACACCCCCTCTCAGAGCCTGGGCAGGGCAGAAGCCTGAGGGATCTGGAATGTCTCCGAAGTAGTGCCTGAGGAAGCGCCTTCGTAAACAAATCCGCAAGATTATCCTCCGTCTTGCAATACTCCACAGTGATGGTCTCATCTAGAAGCTTTTCTCGGATGAAGTGGTACTGGATCTCTATGTGCTTTGTCCGGGTATGAAAAACAGGGTTCCTTGCCAAGGCAATGCAACTCTCATTGTCACATCGCAGCAATGTAGGACGAGTCTGGGGGCACCCAAGCTCCTCCAATAATCGCCGAAGCCACACAACCTCGCATGTGGTGGAAGACGCGGCCCGATACTCCGCCTCAGTAGACGAAAGGGCTACCGTGGGCTGCTTCTTGCTACTCCATGAAATAACACCTGCACCGAAAGTAAAACAGTAACCTGTAGTAGACCGCCTGTGGTTCACATCACCGGCCCAATCCGAGTCGCTCCAACCTGCAAGTACAAGATCTGACCCATCTGTCCCTGCGGGGTAATGAATCCCTAAATCAGACGTCCCCCTCAAATACCGAAGTATCCTCTGAGCAGCCTGCCAATGCACCGTCTTAGGTTCACTCATGAACCCTGCCAAGAGCCCAACAGCAAAACATAGATCAACCTTGGTGTTAAGAAGCCAAATCAAAGACCCAATCAATTGTCGATAGCGGGACGCATCCGCCAAAGGAGAAGCTGAATGGGAAGTGGCCTTCCAATTCGGATCCATAGGAGTAGATAGGGCCCGACAATCCTTCATCTCAAAAGACACCAAGAGCTCCTGTACATATCTCTGTTGAGAGATAAAGATCCCCCTCTGAGACTGATAAATCTCATGGCCCAAAAAGAAATGGAGTAGACCCAAGTCCGTCATCTCGAACGTCCGATGTAAAGCTGACTTCATCTCTTGGACCTGCTGTGCATCATCACCTGTGACAATCAAATCATCAACATATAAGACAAACAGCACACAACCATCCTCGGAAGTGTGAACATACAGCTGTGGTTGATATCCCAACTGAGATTGGAGGAACGAATCAATCTTCTCGTTCCATGCACGCGGAGCCTGCTTGAGGCCATACAAGGCCTTCTTCAACCTGTAGACTTTTCCATTTGAAGAACCAAAGCCAGGAGGCTGCTCAACATAGATCTCCTCCTTCAAATCACCATTGAGGAAGGCCGACTTCACATCCAACTGATAAACAGGCCATCGCCTATGGCCAGCCAAAGCAAGAACAGCTCTAATGGTCGCCATACGAGCTGTGGGGGCAAAAGTATCATGACAGTCAATACCTGGGCGCTGTGCAAAACCTTTAGCAACAAGGCGAGCCTTGTGCTTATCCAAAGAACCATCGCTAAGGTATTTGGTCTTGAAGACCCACTTAACTCCAATCATCTTCTTCTTCGGGGGGCGGGGCACGAGTGACCAAGTGCCATTCCTCTCAATAGCCTCCAACTCAGCTTCCATAGCTTTCTTCCATGGTGCGGACTGTAAAGCCTCCTTCACGGAGGTGGGCTCTCGATCCTGCATAACACGGGTCATCAAACAATAGTTGGAGCAAACAAGCTCCGTAGAATGTGCCTGGTGCCTCCGTGACCGCCGCGGACCATCCTGCGGTCCCCACTCCTCAGGAACCCCCTCGATCCCTGAATCACGGAGCGTGTCACAGGCCCAGCGAGGAGGAGGCCGAACCTCCCCTCGTCGTTCTCCATCAGCAGAAGACTCTGGAATATCCACCGGCGGTAACTCCTCAGAGGTGTCCGGTGGAACAGTAGACTCTGTGTCAGAAACATAATCATAATCAAAAGGCACGGGCTCTAGTGGAACTGTAGAAGGAGCCCAACTCTCCCCTAGATCCCCAAGAACGGGATGCTCCTCACCCGTTGAAGTAGCCCGAACCTCCACAAACCGCACATCACGGCTAGTGTACACATCCCGCTTGACGGGATCATACAGTTGGTAGCCTTGGGACTGGGAGCTGTAGCCAATAAATACCTGTTTTCGGGAAGCTGCTTCAAATTTATCACGGTGAGCCTTGGGAATGTGAACATAGGTATCACACCCAAAGACTCGAAAGTAAGAAACATCTGGCTTCGTCCCAAAATAAGCCTCAAATGGGGTCATCCCTTCCACGGCCGAAGTAGGGGGATCGATTAAGGATGTGGATTGCAGTAGCCACAGCCTCGGCCCACAGAACCTGAGGGGTCTGTCGGTGCTCCATCATGGTGCACGCCATCTCGATCACACTGCGGTTCTTCCGTTCAAGAATACCATTTTCTTGAGGAGTGTTGGTATTGGCAAACTCCTGGTGAATTCCTTTATCTGCACAAAACTGAGCAAACTCATTAGAAACAAATTCACCTCCCTTGTCGGATCGCAAGGTCTTCAACTTCCGGCCCGATCGGTTCTCCTCAAAGAGAAGCCAATCCTTGAAGTGTGAGAAAGCTTCTGACTTTAATGCCAAAAAATAGGCCCATGTCATCCTGCTGTAGTCATCCACGATCAGCATGAAGTACGAGTTCCCACGCAAGGACTCATTCCTCATAGGGCCACATAGATCCGTAGATACTAGCTCCATCGGTGAAGTAGATCGCCGCGAAGCTGTGTGGGGAATGGCATCCCTATGTTGCTTCCCCCGAATGCAGGAGACACATGGCTGCTGGCTCACCACTATATCCGGCAACCCTCGAACAAGCTGTCCACGTGACGCCCTCCGAAGATAGTCATAGTTCAGGTGACCAAATCGAGCATGCCATAACTCTGACTGTGACTGAGAGGTAAGAAGAAGAGTAGAGAGGGCGGTGGAAGACTTCAGTTTGTAAATGCCATTCTCCTCATATCCGGATGAGAGAACCTTCCTCGATCCACGATCAAGGACTCGCACCGTACTACTGTCAAACTCCACCAAAAGGCCAAGGGAGCAGATCTTATGAACTGAAAGAAGATGGTACCCTAATCTTGGTACATGCAAAACCTCTGAGGTATGGGTACCACCTCGCCCATCGGGAATAAGCTGCATCTTACCCCGACCTGCAATAGAAACGGAAACTGTCTCCAATGAGAATCTGCCCACGCGAGGGTCGCAACTGGGCAACACCATCTGATGAAGGAGTCATGTGCCGTGAGGCACCACTATCAACAATCCACTCTTGAGCCTGGGGAGCCGTCATCGCAGCATCAGAAGCATTCGGTGAAGCGTCCTCAATGACAGCTAGATGAAGAAATGCAGCTGATGAGGGTGCAGCCACCGCTCCAGAATCCTTGGTGTCCTTCGTGTCTTTGTCAGGGCAATCCTTCTTCCAATGGCGAGTCTTTCCACAAATATGGCATGTGGAATCTTTGTCCTTGTCCTTCTCCTTGTCCTTCTTGGACTTGTTATCCCCCCTTCTTCTTCTTTTGGTCCTTCCCCTTCTTCTGAGAGGCTTGACCTGTCAACGCCTCCGACTTGGAAGCATTCTGTCCCTTTAACTGTTCCTCTTGGTCCAAGACCATAGGAACCAACTCTTCCCACCGAAGAGTAGACTCTCGCCCCGAAGCTATAAGGGCAGAGTAAAATGTACCGAATCGTGGCGGCAACTGGGACAATAGTGTGATCGCCATGTCTTCGGAGGAAATCGGCTTCCCGGCATTTTGAACCTGCATCTGAAGCTGCCTTAGCTTGTTAATGTGCTCCCGCAGCGAAGAAGACTTATTTACGGACAAGGTTCGCATTTGTACCTCCAAAGAAACCCGCTCCATTAGGGTCATCCGATTGTACATCTGATCAAGCTCCAGCCATATCTCCCGAGCCAGCGTCAAGTGCTCGATGTGAGCGATCACGGCTGTAGTGCATGATAGAAAGAGAAAGGATCGAATCCTGGTATTCAGTTTGTCCCAATGAGACTGGGCCTTGGCCAACTCCGCACGAGCATCGGAAGAGAGTTTGGACTCATCTCTTACCGAGGGCCGGTCAATCTCCTCTTGTACCAACTCCGCCAAATCATAGGACTCAAGGATGGCCAACATCATGACGCGCCAAATGCGGTAGTTGTCGCCGTCGAGCTTCTGATCTGCAGGAAGAGCCGGTAAGACAGCAGGCACCTTCCGGTCCATAATTGCCTGGAACTCCAAGTCAATCTCTGTAGACATCTTCACGTGCAATGCCTTCACAAACGCAAAAGCAGCCCCCTCTGACTGGGAAAACTCAGCCTGCTAAGGCTCTTCCGCGTCCTGAACCTTCTTCACCCGCCGGAGGCGATGAAAAAGCAAAACCTGCACTTGTAGGCTAAAAACTCAAACTTCCTCTGCGTCAAACAGCAGTAAACAGCAGCAAATCCAACACCTGTACTCCTTTCCTGTGCGCCCACACTCGTTTCAGCCTTGTTCCAAGGCGCAGCCCTCCTGTCTACCCTTAAACGCAAAAAACGCAAAAAACGCAAATTTGTGTCGCGATGGAATCTCCTCTTTAGGTTGATTTTGCGCTTAGTCAGCCCTCAAACACTGCTCTGATACCATGTCAGAGTGCAGCGCTGCGGAAGCGTAGGACTGAGAGAGAGAGAACGCAGAGAGAGAAGAGAGAGAAAGAGACAGTGGACGATGAAGATCTGCTGTATAAAGAATGCTGAATACAAAGATATGCAGATATATACACGGGCGCAGTGTGCTGGACTGCGTGTCTCCACCTCGACGATGCAACCTGCTGTTCACCTCGAAGTCCGCTGCAGTCTGCACTGTCTGCTATCTGAAATCTGCGAACAGAGACGGAATCTGCGTGTGTCACCGGTCTGTAATCTGCGAGCAGAGAAGTGTACGAGACTGCTGAAAGTGCCAGGTATAAATAGCTGAAAAACCGGGGGAAAGAGGGCGCCAAAAATAGCCAGGCGGCTGCATTAAATGCAGTCGACTGCCTGCTGCAGGTCGGACTGCCACGTGGCAGTCCGACTGTGCAGTCCAACTGCCAGTCCGACTGCACCAGCCTGCTGCCCCTGATCAGGCTATGATCTGATCTCTAACATAATCATGTCATTACCACTCTCTTCGAGGAGAAAGGTTGGTTTCAAGGTTCCATTGCCAGGATACCAATAACTCTATTGAAATGATGGACTCGAGGTACTTGATTGAAGTTTAGAAGCTTTGCTTTAGTGCTAACATTGTATTTAGTTGAGTGTTACAGCAAGAATGCCTTCAAATAGTAAGATGGGATCAAGCAGTGATGAATGCCTATGAGTATGAAAATTCTCATGATGAAGGGGGAAATGCAATGTTTGATCTTGAACAATGCACGCAGCATGGATAATAAGCTAATAATGTTGATTTAGACTAAGGTTCTTCTTGGTCTTTAGAAGCTAATGATCTATAAAAGGAAGAGGAATTTGATAATCAATTTTAAAGACCAACTAAGGACAATAGCTTTAATGTTTGTGCAATTGGCAAATGATCCTTAGTACATGTGCTTTTTGAAGAGGAAGGCAATAAAGACAAGAAGATAAAATTGTTTTCAAGAGCTTAGGCAGAGCAAGATGCTCCGAAGGAAGGGCAATTGATGCATATGCAAGGTCAACTTTGAAGTGTCAATCCAATGCTTTTTAGATAGTAGGGCATGCATGCAACGAGGGGGTAGCCAAGGTACTTCGGTGATGGCATTAATTTCCATGCCATGGTGGGTTAAGGACTGCATATGCGGATGTATGGGATAGCTCCTTATGGTATGCAATTGTCACGGGGACATGAAATTTTGAGATGCTCTCATCTTGCCGGTAACATTTCATTAAGATATTAATCAAATGTGTAAGGTGGTTTAGCACATGTGATGTACATGGTAGTTATTTCATGGTAACAAGCCAAGGATCTTGAGGATGCAGTGGGTGTAAAAGGCAAAAGTTGTAATAAGTTATGCGTGACAAGTACTAGGTGGTACTTGGGGTGTCAAATTTGGGCTTAGACAAATTTATTGGCCATTAACGTTAGTGGTGACATTAGAGATTAGGCATTAATTTATTAATCAATGCTAGTCTAATGGTTAATATCTGGTTAGAGATAATTGGAAGACAATCCTAGCCAATTTAATTATTGATTGGTGGAATTAATTTTTTGAGCATTAAAATAAATATTAAATTAATTTTTAAAATATTAATATTAAATTAAAATTTAAAATATTAATATTAAATTTATTTTTAAAATATTGATATTAAGTTTTTTTAAAAATTAATATTTTAAAAATTAATTTAATAAGTTGGATAATGTTGAAAAATGAGATTGGAAGGTTGCCATTTGACAAAACTTGCCCATGCAAGTGAAAAAAACGTTTTTAGGGGTTGATGGAAGTCAATTCTAGCCATTGTGAGAGAAAAGAAAGCTGCTAGAGAGTAAGGAGATGTTGATGATGTGATTTGACAATATGTAACAGTAGTTTGGAGCCCTTCAGGAGCAAGTGATAGCATACTGGAGGGGATAATAGTCTTTCTGGTGGTTCTAAGCTGTAGATGATAGCTTCCATGGCTATTTGAGCATGACGACAGTAGATTTTCAGTGTTTCTCGCGATAAAACTCTGAAATTTCTCTCTATAGCATTCTCTCTCATCCCCCAGCCATCTCTCAAGTTATCTCAGCATTTTCTAGCAGTTTGAGCCATCAAAGAACTTTTTTTTACTCAATCTCTGCTATAAACTCTAATTCACAGTAAAAATTAGGGTTTGATAGCCACCTCGGGATGCATGCTTAAAATTGAGGGCCTTGGATTTGAATCCAACAGTTGCAATCGAGGAACTTCAGGGAGATTTAAGAGGTCAGTCGGCCAATATCAGATTTAACATTGAATTCGTCTTTCAAGGAGCAGGTGAAGGCCAATCCCCAAGTAAACTAAGGAGCAAATTGGTTTGGAGGCTTGTTGGCCAGCTTTGACAGCAAGAGACACTTGGATTAGGGGATGAAGATCAAAGGATCTCAGTTGTACTCCTTCCATTTGTAATATAAGATAAAGGAATACCACAAGGGGCGCCAATTTTGGGGCCAACAAGGTGTCCAATGTCCAAGATTAAAGTGGTAAAGTGTGCATTTTCAGTTTATGTGAATTTTATGCTGCTTGTAATTAGTACTTAATCAGGCTATTTACCACCCTATCTAAGGAGGAAGGCTGGTTTTAACAGCAATCAAATGCAACCAATGGGTGGTGTACAAGATCTAGTGTATCTGGGTATGGCTAGTAATAAGCATAACCCTATGTATAGCAATGTTGGTATGATGCTAGGGCACAAAGTGGTAAGTTTGGCAATGCATATATGCAGCCCACTGTGTTAGGTCATGCTAATACTCAGTATAGGTCATGAGGGAAATGCATTTGTTAATACATGTAATGTATGTGAAAATATATCTTGGTATGGCTGGTAGTATATGCAAATTTCCATGCACAATCACATTGCAATAGTCCAATGTATGCAAATATGAATGATCCTAATGCATTTGGTGCTTCTAGCATGTTAGGTATACGTGAAGGGCTAGTCAACTGGATGCGAGGTTTCATATTGGTTAAGATAGAATTGCAACAATTCTTTGATCTCCTTCCCTAATCCAAGCGTCTCTTGCTGTCAAAACTGACTTGCAAGCATCCAAACCACTTTTCCTCTTGGTTTGCTTGGGGATTGACCTTCACCCTACTCCTTGAAAGACAAATTCAGTGCCAAATCTAATATTGGCTGGCTAATCTCTTGAATCTCCCTGAAATTTCTCAATTTCAACTGCTGGAATTTAAGTCCAAGGCCCTTAATTTTGAGCATGCATCTTGAGGTGGTTGTGCAGAGATTGAGTAAAATATCTTTCTTTGATGGCTCAAACTATTGGAAAATGCTGAGATAACTTGAGAGATGGCTGGGGGATGAGAGAGAATGCTGTAGAGAGAGAGAATTTAGAGTTTCATTGCGAGAAACACTAAAAAATTGTTGTTGCCCTGGTCAAATAGCCATGCTAGTTTTAAATGAAAATGAAACTTCATCACCCTTGAGCCTGCAAAAACCTTTTGTATTCTTCGAATATACATGCTTTGTCGCTATGCAATGTGTCTTAACAAGAATATGCAGTTGAAGATGAACTTTGTGCTCAATCAAATAGGATTTGAGAAAAGATGGAATGTGAGATCCATGCCATGGAATCAAACAAGCAATGCTCTACACGAAAAAAATGGATGCACTGGAAAAAATAGTGCCTTGCCTATCTACATGTGCTTGTACGTCATGCTAGATGTAAACACAATTTCTTGATTAGATTAAATCCTTTATCTGACCCCTCATCTCTCGGCAAGACAAATATTGTCATCCACTCCACCCACCCGAAATCTCACGGTCACTCAAGAAAAATAATGGTCCTCAAGATGTTGACAAAAAAAAGAACCCATCTCACAATTGGTGGTGTTCTTCATGACCCTCAAACTCACCCAACCACCTTTCCCACTCAACTAGAGGCTCCTAACTTAGTGATGAAAAATCCCAAATTTTGTGCATGTAAGAAAACTGTGCATGCACAATGAAAGGTTCTCTCTCAAGTGCGCCTGCATCTAAATTTTACTGCATATAGCTGTAGTGGGTATCATGCAATGCTAATGCTCAACAATGGTGCAAGACATGTATCAACCCAACCCTTGGCATGGAAGTAATTGGAAAAATTAGGAGATGACCCTCGAATGCTATCAAGTTCCACACAGCTATCACCTACAGCTTAGGACCACCAGAAAGACTGCTACCCCCTTCTATATACTATCACTTGCTATTGAAGGGCTCCAAACTACTGTCACATGTTGTAAGATTGATCCATGGTGGTTGCAAATCACATTAGCAGCATCATCTACTTGCTCTCTAATAGCCTCTTTTCCTCTCACAACGGCTGGAATAGACTTCAACCAACCCCTAGAAACGTTTTTTCCACTTATATGGGAAAATTTTGCCAAGTGGCAGTCTTCTAATCCCATTGTCCAACTTATTAAATTAATTTTCAGAATATTGATTTTAAAAATAATTTAATAAATATTCTAGTGCTCAAAAAATTAATTTCAGAAGCCAATAATTAAATTGGCTAGTCCAATTTGTTTTGCAAGTATCTCTGAGTAGTTATTGATCCTTCGACCAACATTAATTAATTAATGCCTAGTCTCTAATGTCACTACTGATAGTAGTGGCCAATAGATTGGCCTAGGTCAAAATTTGACACCAAGTACCACCTAGTACCTGTCCGGCATAACTTATTACAACTTTTACCTTTGGCACCAACTAATATCTCGGGATTCTAGGTCCCATACTATGAAATAATTGACTTGCACCGCACATGTGTAAGTGATATTAGCACATTTGATTAACTTTTAATCAAATGCAAAGCAAAGCAATTAAATTTCATGTCCTCTGACATTCTATGTACTTCTAGGTGAAGTTTTAGTGTTGTTTCAACTATGATGGAGGCAATGGATAGAGCAGGGTAACTTGGTATATCATCCTCAATGTTGCACTTTATCTTGATGTGCTTTAGTTACAACTGACTTTGGATTGGGCTCATTCAGGTTGAGTAGAGCATAGAATATCTAGAGTACTGCTTGATGCTCAAGGGGGAGGTTGCACCTCCACTTTCATAGTATAGTGATGGACAACTAGATTATGTAGTGGATCTCAGATGTACTTAGTTTGTATCCAGTGTACTGCATGTTGATCGTATTTTCGCCATTGGGATCACTATTTAGTGTACTAGTCATTGTGAGTTAGTATGCATATGGTATGGTTTGCATGCACCTAGGCTCTGAAACTATTCATTCGCAAGATTATTGACATATATGGAATACATGAAATGTATGTTTTGATGTGATGTACATTTGCAAGTATGGAATACATGAATGGTATGCAATGTACATTTACAAGTGATACAAAAGTACAATTGCATAAGTTAGATGTGGTTTGTAATTGATGTATACTTTACATGACTTTCATGTGGTACATCATTAGTATGAGATATTGTTTATGCTCAGTTTATGCATTAGAATGCCTTAATGGTCGGAACAGTGTTGGATTTTGGCATGTGGATGTGTCCCTTATGATTCTGATAGTGGTTATGATTCATGTGTGTGGATTGTAATTGGTTTAAGTGATTGGAATTTCATATGCAAAGGGCATGAGCATAGTTAAGCAATAAGTGTATATGTTGTTTGACTACTATGCTAGCATGTACTTTCGGTAGTGGCAACAGATGCTTTGATACATTATAGTGCAATCGAGGATGATTGCAAGGATTTCAAGGGGGTGGTTTATTGAGGACGTGAAATTTTATTGTTTTGCTTGGTATTTGATTAAAAGCTAATCAAATGTGCTAATGCGACTTGCACCTAGTGCAGGTGACAACAGACTGGGAAGGAGCAACGGCCTTTGTGGTGGTCTTAATCTACAGATGACAGCTTTCATGGCCGTTTGAGTAAGGCAGCAGCAAATTTTCGGGCTTTCTTGCGATAAAACTCTAAAATTTCTCTCTCTATAACATTCTCTCTCATCCTATAGCCATCTCTCAAGTTATCTTAACAAAATATAGCCGTTTGAGCCATCAAAGGTGGAGATATTGGAAATTCTTTGCTTACACCCTAATTTATAGCAAAAGTTAGGGTTTGATAGCCACCTTGAGAGGCATGCTCAGAATTGAGGGCCTAGGACTTGAGTTCCGACAACTGAGATTAAAGAATTTCAAGGAGATTCTAGAGGCTAGCCAACCCATATTAGATTTGGGGCTTAATTTGTCTTTCAAAGAGTAGAGAGAAGGCTAATTCCCAAGCAAACCAAGGGAAAAATTGGTTTGAAGGCTTGTTGGTCAGTTTTGATAGCAAGAGGCACTTGGATTAGCGGAGAAAATCACAAAATCTTAGTTGTATTCCATCCATGTGCAATAAAAGCTAATGAAATAGTGTAAGGTACTAGTTTTGGGGCCAATAGGTTCTCCATTGTCCAAGATTAAAGTGGTAAAGTGTGCATTTTCAGTTTATGTGAATTTTATGTTTGTTGTAATTGTTGATTAATCAGGTCATTACCACCCTCTCCGAGGAGGAAGGCTGGTTTTATGCAACATGTGAAGCTTCTCGCACACCGCTGAAGCTATTCTGTAGGGGGTGACCATTGGTAGAACCTCTTTAGAAATGCATTGGAGAAGAGTGGAATATGCACGAGCAACATCGTAATCCCATGTAAGCACAATTTCCTCATGGTTGACAGGGTCCCAATCGTTTGGAAGATGAGTGGGAGGTTGGGGTCACTCAATAGCTCTTGGAACAATGTACCATAATTGCTTTTGCACAAACTATGCTTTCATGACAACATTCCATGCGAGATAATCAAGGCCATGAAGTTTGTTATCAGTAGAGCAGTAGGGAGGTGCCATGTGGAGAGGATAGGAGGAGAAGATGAAGAAGAGAATCAGATAGAGAGTACAGCTAGAGCACAACACAGATTGCACTTGCAGGAGCTCACACGTAGTGTAAATACAGCTGATCACAAAATGATTGCTGCAGCAAAGAAAATCTGGTAAAAAACAGGCAACAGAGCCTAAAAAAATAGTTGCCCCGTGAACAGTCTTCTACACTTCCATGGTTGCACCTACTTCTAAATGATATCAAACATCCATGTTCGGTCCTAGAGTGGTGTTTTCTGTTGTTGGTGACCAATTTCTGCTTCAAATTGGCATGTTCCAGCCATCGGAGCCCTATGTTTTCTGACCTACAACTTGCATTTTCCAGTGAGCTGCCTGCATTTTCTATTTTCTGCATTATTTTTATTCAGTGACTACTGCATTTAATGCTCATACTGATTGCATTTTACTGTCCAGCATCTACATTTGCAGATTTTTTCCCTCTTGTAGGAATGCATATACCAAACATGAGATATTCGCATACAATAGTGAGTCACCACTGTGCAGGCACTAGCACCGGCTCCCTCTCTCCATCAGTACTTGCAGTGAAAGGATGCAAATGAATGAATGAATGAATGTGGAGGAGGGAGCTGAGAATAGATAGGCAAATGCACCAGGTCGGCCAGCATTGTGGTGGCCTAAAAGTAAAGTTGGCTAGCCAAAAAATGCTAGAAACCACAAAAATAGACAATAGAAAAATGGCTAAAATATTCTCATGTGCCAAGTCTTCAAATACACATGCATAGACGCACTCTTGAGGTGACTAATTTGTTAACAATAGTCACATGCTTGTTAGTGGGGTTACATGATAGAGATTTAGTATCCAAAGATTAGTGAGTCAAGGATGTTCGTCAGCCCCTTCTTGGTTTTATTTGTAGCAAAGGCCACAAGTTCTTTTTTGACAAAAGCATCTACTTGTATTAGAGGCACTTGGTTACTTGTCCTCGAGTTCGAGGAGCTCCTTGATGTGGAGTTTGCGGATAATACATCAATTTATGTAGACATGAATGAGAGCAACTTTAGGGCCTTTGTAGTAAGCATGGATATTATCAATGGAGCATTTGGTGCTTTAGATTAACTAACACAAGTCATATGCATTTTGTGTATGTGACATAAAATAGTTGGGCTAGCAACCTCTTCTTGAGGCCACATAGGATATCTTAGTTTGCATGTGAGAATCGACATCACTTTAGAGTAACCTTTGGCACCTGAAACCAGCCTTTCTCCTCGGATAGGGTGGTAAATCCTTGATTACAACTTAATTACAGTAGCAAACAATAAATGCAAATCTGAAAATACAAATTTACCTCCTGATCTTGGACAATGCACACCCGATTGGCCCCAAATATGGTGTCCCTTTCGATATTTCTTTAGTATTATCGAAGAAAAAGTTGACTTACAATGGGATTCTTCCAATCCCTTTCAGTATGCAAAGTGACCAGTAAGTCTTCAATCTATTTTGCCCCTTGATTCGGACACTCAATTGGCCTTCACCCACTTTATAGACGATGGGAATGCCCCTAATTCAATGGCTGGCTAGTCCTCCACCTAAATTCAGCTGAAATTCATCTTCAGCCTTGTTGAATCCAAGTCTTGGAGCTTCCAATTTCTGGCACGCTTTCCAAGGCTGTTGCTAAACTCTAATTTTTGCTGTAAATTAGGATTTATAGTAGAGAAATTTGCAATTTCTCAGCCTCCAAGGTTCCAAATGCTGAGATCTTCGGAGTAAGGCTGTGAAATGGCTGGGAGATGAGAGGGATAGCTGTAGAGAGAGAAAATTCAGAGTTTTGTCGCGAAGAATGACTGAAAATCAGTCAAGTGCAGCTGTTGCCTTGCCACAACAGCATGTAGATGCAAAAAACTGAAGAAAATGAGTCGTTTACTGTCGCTGCCATGCCTCAACAGGCTATAGATGCTATCTCGTACTGTTGATTGGTCTTCTTTTGCCCTTGGCTGTCTTAGAAGGCCCTCCAATGGCTGCAAATCAGACCAGCAACCTCCCCTCCCTCTCTCTTGTAGGCTGAATTTATAGAAATGCCTCTTTGCAGCCTCTAAAGACGTTTTTCAGTCTTGCATGGGCATTTTTGATAAGTGGTAGCCTTTCCAAATGGTTTTTTCAGTATTTTTCATAATTAAATATTAATTTTCAGCCTTAAAATACTGAAAATTAATCTACTAATTATTTTGGTGCCGTGGAAAATAATATGATTGGCCAATAATTAAATTGGCTAGGCAACTTAAATTCAGTGCAGTATATTTTACTTTGGCACATTGCAATGCAATCGAGGACAATTGTAAGGATTTCAAGGGGGTGGTCTATTACAAGAACATGAAATTTTATTTCTTTGCTTAGCATTTGATTAAAAGTTAATCAATGTACAAATGTGTTGCACATGTGAGGTGCTAGTTAATCATCCCACAATATGGTATTGAAGACCTTAAATATCAATTGGTGCCAAAGACAAGTTGTAATAAGTCATGCCTGATAGGTAGTACTGGGTGGTACTCGATGTTGGATTTAGGCCTTATTGGCCACTGATATCAGTGGTGACATTAGAGACTAGGCATAATTAATTAATTAATGCTAGTCTAAGGGTCAATAATTGCTCAGGGATACTAGGGAGACAAATTAGCTTAGCCAATTTAACTATTGGTTGGTAAAATAAAATTTCTAAGTACTAGAATAATTATTAAATTAATTTTCAGAATTAATATTCTGAAACTTGATTTAATAAAGCGGGTAATGTTGGAAAATGGGATTACAAGGCTGCCACTTGGCAAAACTTGCCCATGTAAGTGGAGAGAAGGCTGTTGGGGGACTGGTGGAAGTCTACTCCAGCCATTGTGAAAGAGGAGGAGGTCGTTGGAGAGGGAGGATAGGCTACTAAACTATTCTGCAGCATTGAAGATCTGCCTAGAACATAGTTATTAGGTGCGAAAGGTACAATACTGTACGGTACTAAATGGTACCTTAAGATTTTATAAGGTAAAGTTCGAAATTAACACAAAAAAAAACTTGGGTATTTTGGACTAAAGATAATAGAATAAGTATATAAAGTCTAAAGAGCAATGCCATCAGAGTATACAAGATGATTACTTGAGGGTAACATGCCAAAACCTCTATGGTATATGTCTAATGCGCAATATGTGCTAAAACATACAAGTTACAAGTACATAGATGAGATTGGATACATTATACATAAATGATCATACAAGTAAGAGAAATGTAGACTTGGGAGAGAGAAAGGGGGGTGTGACAAGCTTGATTATGAGAGAGAGAGAAAGAAAGAAAGAAATATTAGTGTCTTCTGAGGCCAAAATTGGCCTATGAGGTAAAATCATGTGCAATTTTGATTGCCACTGGATATCAAAATGTGACATGTTGGAAGTGATATATTGTAAAAGAAGCCAAGGCAATGTACAAGACCAAATAGTGCTTGTTTTGTATTAGTACCCATGTATCCAAGGGCGGTGTGCTGCTTTGATCTCCTCAGCTCCCTAGACTGTCACCCTCTTTATGTGGGTGCTGTCTGGGTGGTCACTGAAACCAGCCTTCCTTCTTGGAGAGGGTGGTAATTCCCTGATTAAGCACTTAATTACAACAATCAGTAAATAAACATAAATTGAAATGTACAACTTATCTTAATAATCTTGGACAATAGACATGCAGTTGGCTCCGAAACTAGTGCCCCTTTCGATATTTATTTAACTTTAATTGCTAATGGATTGAGTATAAGTTGAGATTCCACAATCTTCTTTGGTGATCCAAAAGTCCCTTGCTGTACATATGATCAACAAGCAATTTGGGTCAATTGACCCTTGATTTTCACCCAAGAATTGCACAAATGGAACCACCAATCGGCCAAATGTTACCCCAATTCATAATGGATGTTTTGGCATTTGAAATCCCTATCAATTCCACGAATTTCAGGTGCTGGTCTTAGTGTACGATGCCTTCTCCTGTTGGCACAGTTCTCAAAGGCGGCTATTGCTAAACCCTAATTTTTGTAAAAATTTAGGGTTTATAGCAAAGATCTCTCTATAAAAATTTAGGGTTTACATCAAAGATCTCTCTGCTGTCCACCAAATTTGGCTGAGGTTTGCTCAAGATGACTGAAAAATGTAGAGATTTCTTGAGAACGGGTTGGAAAAGGTGAGAGAAAGCTAAGATGAGAGAGAGATCTGATTTTCTTCGTGAGGAAACCCTAATTTTGCTTGTTGCCTACTCCAACTTGCATTTAATGCAGTCATTCACTTATTGCCAAACACCTATACAAATACCTCTCCACCATGCTGAGGCTTGCACATGGTTGTCTTTTACAACAAATTGCCGTTCTCTCTCTCTCCCTCAAAGTTGCAAACTAATTGAATGGGTGAGACCCAGCCCCCAAAAACGTTTTCTTAGTTTGCATGGGCATTTTTGCCAAGTGGCAGCCTTCTAAACTCATTTTTCAGCATTAGCCAGACATTTAATTAATTTTCAAAATTAAATAATCTTGAAAATTAATTTGAGCCCTTTTTGACCCTGCCCAAAATTAAATGTGCTTATCCATAATTAAATTGGCTAGGCCATTTGCAACCTAGAGTGGTCCCCAATCCTTGTAGACTCTTAGATTAGCATTAATTAATTAATTAATTAATGCTTGTCCCTAGGATCACCACTAACACTTATTGGCCAAATAACTGTCCTAGGGTCAAAAATGACACCAACTGATCTCCAAAGACCCCGGCTGGCATAACTTATCATAACTTTTGCCTTTGACATCCACTACATCCTCAGGGTCCTTGGCAGGTTACCATGAAATAATTGCCATGTGTATCATATGTACTAAACAATCTTGCACATTTGATTAATAACATAATTAGATGTTGTTAACAAGATTAAAGCATCTCAAAATTTCATGTCCTCGAGGTCTTTGTAGTAAGAAAGGTCTACAATGTAGTGGAGATTTGGAGGCAAATAAAGTTAAAGATAAAGTTTCCATAAGTTTCTTGGTGAAGCTTTAGCATCGTTTCACTGATAGATGCAAAGTGGATGACTTGGCAAACCATCCTCAGTTGTTGGAGCTTTACCTAGATGTCTTTCAGGAGCCGACTTCAGTTCGAGCTCAATCAGGTTCAGTAGAGCATGGGTCTAGAGTATTGCCTATTGCTCAAGGGGGAGATAGGACTTCCACTCCTCTAGTTATGGATAGCTTTCGTATGTAGTGGATCTTGGATATATTTGGCATGCATCCAAGGTATTGTTCTGACAGTATGTTTGCCATGGGGTCACTACTCAGTGTACTAGTCACTGTGAGATGTATGCAGATGAGTATGGTTGTTACTGTGGCTCTGAGACTATACTTTTGCATAAGTTTGGGATCAATTAATGATCAATTGGGCATGAGCTTTTTCCTCAGCTTTGAGATCAAATTTTGATCAGTTTCCGCTCGTTTTTTGATCAGCTTGAGAACCGTTTATGGTCACTTTTGGGATCAGTTTTGGATTAGTTTTTGAAATGAGTTTGTGATCACTTTTGTAGCAGTTTGTGATTAGTTCTTAGATCAGAAAATGATTAGATTATGCTTAGTTTTCAATGGATTACAACTGGTTCCATGGGTGGCAGTATGTTAGTCAATGCCATTGACAATATCAGCCATGGTTTATGCTGAGAATATGCTTTACTATGGTTGCGAAGTCAAAACATTGAGAAGCATGAGTTATGGATGCATGCAATTGTTAGCAGCCATGTTTGTCATGCCTTGTCATATCTTACCTATGAGTCTCAGTTTGAGTCAGACGAGGACTTTAGGAGCTTTGACTTGTCTATCACTTGTTTTGACGGAGGAGGTAGCTCATTCTAGAGCACTTAGTTTATTGCATTTCAGTGCATTTTCTTCTTGAGTCAAGATTTTATATCCATTTTTGGGGAAGTTTTTGCATTCTTAGCCTACCTCACTTGTTGGACATTGTCCACCCTTTTTGGGATTTTTTGGAGCATTTCTGATATTTTTACAAACATTAAATGCTAGTTAGACCAAGCATTAATACTGGTTGGCCATATTTTGGATCCCAGATTTTAGGTCAACTAGTTTTTGGGATTTTTGGCTATTTATAGCCATTTTCCACTTGGCAATCAAGTTAGATTATCGTCTTCCCTCCTTCCTTGGGAGGTGCACACTTCGACTCTGTCATCTTTCTTCGTCTTCGGTGTTGCCGTCATCATCGGCCTGATCTGTGTCCTTAGTGATGCTGTGGGTTGCATGCATGGACTAATTAATCCTCCTTTTGTATTCAGTATTTATTCCTTGTTCAATGTAGGTTTCTTTTCTTATTCTCTTGTAGATTGTCTCTCTCTCTTTCTTTGTATTCGAGTTTCTTCTTCCGTTGCGCACTCTCACATGGTATCAGAGCATGGTATTCATGAGGCCATCCACATTTGCATTTGCTGAAAATGTAAGCTCCTGGTAGCTAGTGACTGCATCTGGTGCTCAGTCATCATCATTTGGAGCTTGCTGGGTGGAGGTGACTATCTGTTGGTGAGGTGACTATCTCAACAGCCTATAGATGTCGTCACCTATTGTTGATTGGTCTTCTCTTGCCCCTAGTTGTCTCAGAAGGTCCTCCAATGGCTGCAAATCAGACCAACAACATCTCCTTCCTCTCTCTTGCAAGCTGAATGCACTAAAATGCCTCTCTCTAGCCACTAAAGATGTTTTTTAGTCTCGTAGAGGCATTTTTGACAAGTGGCAATCTTCCTAAATGGTTTTTTCAGCATTATCTATAATTAAATCTTAATTTTTAGTCTTTAGATATTGAAAATTAATCTAATAATTATTTTAGTGCCCTGAAAAATAATCTTATTGACTAATAATTAGATTGGCTAGGCAACTTTCATTCTTGAGTATCTCTGTGCCATCTTTGACCATTGGATTGACATTAGGTACCATTAAACACTACTTCTCTAGTGTCACCAACTAACACTAATGGCCAAATGAATGACCTAGGCCAACAATTGGCACTAGATACCACCAAGTACCTATGTGGCATAACTTATAGCAACTTTTGCCTTTGACATCCCGTGATTTCCTCAGGTCCTGTGTTTGTAAATTTACTCTAATTCTAGTTACAACTTATATGTGCAACATTTACTTAACTATTTGATTATAAATTAATCCACATATTAAGTGAGGTTTCAAAAATACATGTCCTCGTGACACCTTTTGTCATGCCATATGAGGCTAACCACTTGGAATGTGTGGCATTTGTTCACATAGCAAGCATCATGATATGTTGCATGTTTTGCACGATAATCAATGGGATGTGTTATATACTCTTGAGCATAAAAATCACAGTGAAGCTAGTAAAATCATAGATTGCTATGACTTATGTTTGTTCTATGCAGGGGGCTTAGCTTGATGTTATTTCAGGCATGCTTATGGTTGTACATGACAAGTTTCAGCTAGTCCTTGTCAAGAATGACGCACATAGCCAGTTCCTAGTTGAATTTTTTTTTGATGGGGAGATACTATGGTTGGTAGGCCTCTACGCACCAAAGGACTCTTTGTCTAGATGGGATCTGTGGGACCAGCTGGTAGCTCTCTTGTCTCTTAGTAGGCCAGGAGTGTTGATGGGAGATTTCAATATGTGTATTCATCATTCATAGTCTACCTCCAAGCACTTGGTGATGGATGCTCCTAAGTGCAGTGCATGGCATGATTTTGAAATGATTGTTTTAAAGTAGGATATTTGGTCTTGGCTCCACCCATGGTCTCATGTGGATGGCATGTATGGTATACATGATAATGCTTTCATGCTAGAGATTTTGGACATCCGGGTGTTGCAACAATACGTTCTGTTGCATCATTTTCCTTTGTAGTTCGATATCCTCGCTCACCTAGTCACCCCTTTTGCACAATTTTTGGGATGACTCCCATTGCGTTTTAATTCATCTTATCTAAAGCATCTAGTCTTGAATGTTTATATGGTTGATTTCCCCTTAGGGGCCAGTGATTCTTTTGAGCAATTGCTCCATAATATGTAGAGGATGGCCAGACATTATGGTATCCATCGTGCTTCTCTTTGGAACGTTGGCACGTTGTTGAAGCAATGCTGGCATGGGTCTGCTCCTTGCTAATTGATTCTCTAGATGATCCATTCCTGCTACCATTGGCCACAAGGTTGACAAATCTCATTTAACAATTCTAGTCGAGATCATACTCGCAAGCCAAGTTGCAAAGCTTGACTGAGAATCTACAAGATGCTTCATGTCAGTCACATAAACTTTTTCAAGGCTTGCATGCCTCTCTTGCTTAAGAGAATATGGTGTATCTCCCTTATGCACATGGCTCAATGGTTACGGATCCGCAGTCCATTGTGCATATGTATAGCGAATACTTCCTTGACCTTCTTGGTTCCTCGTCTCCTTCTATGTAGTAGACCCCCAAAGTCTGCTAAGTTTTCTATGCCTTGGTCAGGGATTGGGTATTGCTAGAAATGCATGATGATTTGGTCAGAGATATCTTGGAGGGAGAGGTCATGGATGCTTTGTTGCATTTGCCCAAGGACAAAAGTCTCGGGTGGAATGTCTTGACTAATGAGTTTTTTGAAGCCTATGCTACCAGTTTGCTGAAACCCATGATAGCTATGTGTGAGCAGGTTTGGGAGACTCGAATTATGCTTGCCTCATGGAAGGTGGGAGTCATTAATCTGATTCTGAAAGTGCAGTCGCCCTAGATGCTGAAACATTGTTAGCCAATTTTTTTGATGGGATCTATGTATAAAGTTTTCTCTAAAGTTATGGCTAATCGTCTCCACAAGCACCACCCTAGCCTTGTGCATGCGAATTAGTATGGATTTATCAAGGGCGAGAATATCTTGCACAATATACTAAATGTTCAGTTGCCAATATTGACTATGCAAAGCACTCTAAGCAAGAAGTTGTGTTGGTTCTATTGAATCTTGAAAGGGCTTTTGATTATTTGGATTGGTCTTTTGTGGCACAACTCATGCATGTTATGGGTTTTCATTTGTGCATGTCCTGTCTGACACACAGGGGTCACTAAGCCACTCACCCTGTACACTCAGTCAGACAAGGTTGCCCTTTGAGCCCCTTGTTCTTTGGCCTGGCGATCCATCTGGTCCTCTCCATGCTCTCTCATTTGGTGGACATAGGTAGCTACCTGAACTCTCTCTTCCCTTCGGCAAACATTTTGTGGGCCAATTGTTAGTAGATGACATGTTTAGGATTCTCAAAGCAGAATGAGAGAACCTCCACAAGGCCATTGGATGTATGGAAGATTTTGGGCAAGCCTACGGTCTTCGTATCAATGCAGCCAAATCCTCTGTCATCAGCTGTACTGAACCAGATTTCCAGTTTTTACAATGGCAAGGGATAGTGATCCAGCATGTGAATGTTACGTGGCATTTGGGTTACTTACTAGGCATTGATGCTTAGCCCAAGCACTTGTTGCAATTGATTTCTTAGAAATTGGAGGTGAAGTTTCTTTATTGGAAATCATGTTTGGTTGTTTTGTGTCGGTCTTAAAGTGGTGTAGTGACTAGTGTTTCATGCTTCCTATTCTCACTTATTTTTTGCCACTCTTGCCTTGGACTTTCTCCACCTTGAGGGTTCTTGCCTGACACATTTTTTTTGTTATGGAAAAAGGACACTTTGCATGTGGGTATCTCATGGATCTCTTGGAGCCATGCTTGTACTCCTAAAACTATGGGTGGTCAGGCTGTTTTGGATGCACACACTCACATTGTTGCTCTTTGATGGTCTCTCTTTGCGCCATGTGGACAAACCAACACCCATGGGTCTTTGTTGTCCAATTTTTTTGGAAGAGCAAGGCATGGTTCTTGGTAATACGACCATTCGTGGTTCTTGTGTTAGGTTCTCAATGTTGAAGCTCCCTTTTCCTTATCCTCTTCCTTCTTGGCTGCTGCTGAGCTCGTCTACTCATGGAAGTTGGTTCCTCAAAAGACCCAATGGCACTCTCTGCAGAGGATTATTTCGCCGCTAACTCTTTTTAGATAGAATTGTCGGTATTGTCCAAGCTGATTTTGTGGAATGGAAAGCAAGAGGCTTGTCCTAAATTTCATCGAATGGCACAAATCTTGAGTTTCCAATGCCACTTTGGTGAGTTCTTGAGGGTTGATAACTTTCCATGCCACCAGGAGACTTTTTTGCATCCCTCGAGATTATAGGGACTTGTGGGACTATCTTTTGACGACACTACATCCTAGAGAGCCCTTCCTTGCTCTTGATTTTGGGACTTGTGGGACTATCTTTTGACGACATCCTAGAGAGCTCTTCATTGCTCTCGATTTTGATCACCCTTGGCTGGATTGGAACCTTGCAAGTCGACTCCATCTGAAAAAGGCTTTAACTAATCAAGTGTACCACCTTATCATTAAGGATCACCATTGGCTAGTTAGTAAGTCCCATACAGTTTGGGGCTTGCACAAATCTCGAAATCGGTGGAAAATGACCATCATGGAGGATTGGTTCAATAAGACATCGTACACAAATAAAGTGTTTCTTTGGCGTGTCATGGTTGATGTCATGGAGATGTGAATTTTTGAGATGCTTTAATCTTGCCGATAACATTTGATTAAGTTATTAATCAAATGTGCAAGGTTGTTTAGCACATGTGATGCACATGGCAGTTATTTCATGGTAACAGGTCAAGGACCTCGGCGATGCAGTGGGTGTCAAAGACAAAAGTTGTGATAAGTTATGCTAATTAGGCTTTAAGGGCTAGTTAGTGTCAGTTTTGACCCTAGGACAGTTGTTTGGTCAATAAATGTTAGTGGTGACACTTGGGACTAGCATTAATTAATTAATTAATGCTTGCCTAAGGGATCAACAGAGGTTGGAAACCACTCCAAGTTGCAAATGGCCTAGCCAATTTAATTATGGATAGGCACATTTAATTTTGGGCAAGGTCAGAAATGATAAAATTAATTTTTGGGATTATTTAATTATGAGTAGTAATGAAATGGTGGGATAAGGCTGAAAAATGTGCTTAGAAGGCTGCCACTTGGCAAAAATGCCCATGCAAACTAAGAGGGAGAGATTATAGTTGTTAGATACGAAAGGTACGATATGGTACGGTACAATAAAATACGGTACTAAATGTTACCTTATGATTTTATAAGGTACGGTACAATATTAGTATGAAATTTTTTTTAACATGATTTAAAAAAACCATAAATCATTAAATGATAGAAAACATGTTTAAAGTGGAAATAGCCATTTCATTACAAAATAAGATGAATATATGAGGGTGACTATTATGGTCACATGGGCTGCGCAAAACATGCGATATAACTATAGTCTAAACTCTAGTGTGTTATAGTAGCATCATGCATATGGATACAATGATAGTAGATACAAAAAAGAGAGAGACCTATGAATCTATGATGAGGCATTACTATCATTATCATCATCAGAACCATTTGAATGCTCATCAAGAGAGTTTGAAGATGACTCCTCAGCATCGGATGAAGAGACACACTCATACTCATCCTCATTGATGAGGTTACCATCATCATTAAATGATAGCTCCCTTGGTGGTGACTGTGTAGGCAAGGGGGAGATGTCATCATGAGGCAGAGGCTGTGAGCTACTAGAGCCTTGCCTTACATATATCTGTAAGCCACTCGAACCACCCCTCTCGATGTTGTAGGGTGTTCAATGACCTTGCCCCTGCTACCACCTACTCGAACTCCTCGCCCATGAGTACATTGACTGTGAGTGACATGAGTATCTGCTGCTATAAGCTCTCTATAGAGCTCTTCAAAAATCTTCTCCTCCTCCTTGCCCACCTCCTGATGTATACTCGAAAGAGTGTGGCTTGCCAACTTGAATGTATCAATATTTATCTACACAATGCAGGTAAGATTATAAATGCTTTAGTCTAAATTGTAAAGTATAAACTTCAAAGTTTAAAGTTTGAAACATAAAATTTTAAATTTTATGGTTAAATGTTTAAACTTTACCTACTTCAGACCACCCATGCTCATCATAGCCCTCATCATGTGTAAATTAGTGCCGGAATAGACTAGTCGCTCTAATTGTCATGTGCTAAGCTGATTGCGAATCTTTTTGTGAATGAGAGAATAGATACTCCAATTTCTCTCACATTCACCCAAAGAGCAGTCCGAGACAAGGACCCTCATGGCTAAGGGCTGAAGGGTATCCAATGTATATCCAAAGTTTTGCCACCAAAATAAAGGCTTTATAAGTGACTCTCTCCTCCAATAAGTGGGAGAAGCGAAAGTCACATGCCCTCTCTGATTTGCATAGCATCCTAGCTTCTCCAGCACTGCATTGTGGTCATTCACAGGGACCACACAAGTCAAATAAGTAAGCTGGTCCAAATGGAACTCTCTATCATCCATGACTGTTGACGACTTGTAGGCCGGATGTACCAATGCGACAAAACCATGGATGGGCTTATGCATCCATGCCTATCTCCTCTCTGCTATCTCTAAAACATGTGCCCCCTATGTCTCTGTGATCACTGTACAAGCACATGCCTTCACTAATGCCGCTCTAAAGAAGTGAACGAGAAGACCCATGGTGAACCCCTTGCAATTACTCATATATAACACCCTATAAAAGGGAGTCACAACAATGACAACGGCACAAAGTTTTTGCCAAAATTGCTCATTAAGGCACAAGTGCTGCATGGCTTTGGCCTCCTCTATCTCATACTTATCCCACTCATTCCATAGAGTAGATACCACTATCTGGCGCAAGGCTGCGGACCGCACCTCATAAAGGCGCTCCAACCAATAACCACATGTAAGCAAAGCGAGTTGAAGAAGGCTTCTTCAACTCCAGTGTGCTATGCTCACGATGCATCACAAGCACCTTTACCTTTACCGTGAAGAAGATGACAATTGATGTAGCTTTGTGGACCACCCTCTTCACTCGCTTGAGCTTTCCAATGTCCTCCATGAGCAAGTCCAAACAATGACTTGCACATGGAGTCTACACAATCTTGGGAAACTCGGCCTCAAGCAAATGGCCTATGTGCCGGCAATTCGATGCATTGTCAATAACAACTTGCACCACATTCAAGGGGCCCATCTACAACCACAATTTACAAATTACAAATAAGTATACTAACAATACTTGGAGGTTAGAGAGAGAAAGAGAGACTCGAAAGTTGAGCCTTTCAAGTTTCAACTTTCAAATTCAAGAATAAAGAGAGATGGGGTTGGGGCCGGAGGGGAAAGAGAGAATCAAGATAGATATTAGAGAGAATTTAGAAATTAGAATAGGGAGATAGATAGTTATGCATAAATCAATTATAATAATGAAAGAAAGTGAAACAAATTTAAAAGGCATGAAACAAATGTATATCTCAATGATAGCTTGCTGAATGTGGCGATAGATGAATGTGCTTGTCATTTTCTTCCCCCTCTTGCCGGTATCTACGGCCCACAAAAAGTAAGTGCCGAGTGGACATGAGATGAGTATGTTGATGATGCCCCACTTTTTATGATTACTCTATTCGTGAGTGAGAATGGAGCAACCATATTTTATCTATGCGGCCTGAATAGGATCAAGGGCTCTATCAATCCTCTCTTTCTCTTCATCAATCTTTTTCATCCTTATGTCGTTGTATGTGACACTGGTCTAGTTCTTCACATGGACCCACATTGGCAGTGGCTTTTACCATCTTCTTCCATTGATCTTGTTTTGGGACATTGAATGCAAGATTGCACTTAATCACTGTGCGTGCAATTTCAATGTCTGCAAGGCATTGCCTTTCTCTAAGAAAGGCAATCAATCCATGCACATGACTGGGAGCTTGAGAGAGAGAGGATTGTCTCTCTGGCATCGCATGAGCCTCTACTCTTTGTCTTTTACCGAAGCTGGATGCGGATGTGGAGCCCCCACCACCAATGGTAGAGGCCTCTCCTACATTGGTTGAAGATACGCCCACATTCGATGCTTCCTCGTTAGTAGGCATAGGAGTTGGTGCTGATAAGCCACTTCCTCCTTCTCTTGTGGATCCCCCTCTCATGTTGGAGAGAATCTTCTCTGTGATGTTTTGAGGGATCTCCTTGCATGGAGCAACTTGCCCTCCCGTCTTGAAAAGATGTTGGAGAAGCCGAGTTCTACCACTTGTATAGCGCTTCCCGCAATTCTTGCATGTCCAATGGTGGGAGTTGGACTTCTTTGTGTTCCTCTCCACGTGGATCACATGCAAATTGAAGGCCTCGTGCTTCTCACGAGTCATGGTGCCAATGACAGATGAAGAGGCCTAGGGAAGAGAGAGAGTGTGTGTGTGTGTGTGTGTGAGGTGCTCGAGTCTCTACTCTTGAAACTTGAAAGTTGAAAGAGAGGGAGAGTCCCGAGGGTTGGGGTAAAGTTGAAAGAGCAAGAGTGAGAGAGAGGGGATGGGAGATGAGAATGGCAAATGCTTTGATAGGGTGCAGGATAGAGGGGATGGGAGATGAGATTTGAGAATGGAAAATACTTTGATAGGGTGTGGGAAAGAGGGAATGGGAGATGAGAATGACAAATCACAAGTCCATTCAAGATTCAAGAGAGGAAGATGAGAATGGTGAATGCTTGCTGAATTGATGTGGAAGTATGGAGGAGAGGAGCACCTTTTGTGGATGAGAGAAGGGTCAAAGTTCAAATAGTCAAAGAGGGGTCAACAGTCAAAGAGGGCTGCGAGTTGGATGGAATCTAAGGAGGGCTGGGGGAGGGCGTTGGAAAAGGGGGTGAGATGAGGTATCCAAGGCTTCCCACCTCCCCAAAAAGTGCCATGTAGGTGGAACGCACTGGATTAAAGGCAATAGAATGTGAGAGGACGTGTAGATGTGGCGGCAAAACTGGCCTTGTTTTATCGTACGAATCCGTACGGATATGTATGGTACAGATTGTATGGTACGGTTAGTACCGTACAACGTACGGAGAACTATGGGAGAGAGAGAGGGGGGGGAGCTGTTGGTCCATTTTCTGATCAGAGAACAAGAATTTACTGCAGAAGACAGCCATTTGGGGGCTTTAGTAGGTAAGGGATAGCAAGGAGACACCCTCCAAGTGCTGGCAATAGCATTGCTGATCAGGTGACAACATTTTGGAGGTGCCTGATAGTAGGTGATTGCATTAAATGCAGGTTGGAGTAGGCATCAGAGAGATTTTAGGGTTTTCTTGCGAAGAAAATCAGATTTCTCTCTCATCTTGGCTTTCTCTCACCTTCTCTAGTAATTTCTCAAAAGATCTCAGCATTTCTCACCCATTCTCAGCAGATCTTAGTTAGATTTGGTGGACAGCAGGAGGATTTTTGCTGTAAACCCTAAATTTTTGCAGAAATTAGGGTTTGACAGCCACTTGGGGATCCGTGCCAACAACAAAAGGCATCGTACATTGAAATCAGCACCTGAAATTCATGGAATTGAGAGGGATTTCAGATGGTAGCTCATCCATTGTAAATTGGGGCAGCATTTGGCCAGTTGGTGGTTCCATTTGGGTGAAAATCAAGGGGCAATTGGCCCAAATTACTTGTTGATTGTATGTACAGCAAGGGGCTTTTGGATCAACAAAGGAGTGTGGAATCTCAACTTGTACACTGTCCATTAGCAATCAAAATTAAAGAAATACCAAAAGGGGCGCCAGTTTTGGGGCCAATTGGGTGTTTATTGCCTAAGATTGTTAAGGTAATGTGTGCATTTTAGTTTATGCTCAGTTATTAATTGCTGTAATTAAATGCTTGATCAGGTTTTACGATCCTATCCAAGAAGGAAGGTTGGTTTTAGTCGGTGGGTTGCCTCTTGTTGCGGCAGTTGCAAAATGCCACATTTCCAATGGCTCATGTTTTTTCTATCTCACTAGTGCGGAATCTTCTCGCCATCATTTTCTTTCGTGTCCTTTGGTGTTGAAAATTTGGTCCTTGTTGTCTGCTATTTAGAGGGCTGTGGTTGGCACATCATTGTGCCCCTTCAATTGGGTTTGGCCCCAAATACCTTGGTCCGATACAATACCATATGAAGATCTTGTTTCCATTTCTCCATTTTTGGTGCTTTTGGCACAGTTGGATAATTTCAAAAATGCTTTTGTTTTTATTCCACGTCCGGGGTGTAGACACACCTTGCTAAGTTGAAAGGTCTCTTCCATTGGCAGTTCAACCTTATTCAGCACACTCCTCTCCTTTCCAAGGACTTGGTCCCTCAGCATATGGCAATCCATGCTGCTTCTTTGCCATGGCTTTTTACTCTTTTAGTCACCTAACCATTTGTAAAAGAGATCTAAGTCGATGCATGATGAATTGGAGTCATCCTACATCCTACAATCTTGTAATCGTGTATTTTTTTCGTAATTAATACAATTACCTATTATGAGAGAGAGAGAGAGAGAGAGAGAGAGAGAGAGAGAGAGAGAGAGAGAGGTGTCTACAAAAGGCCAAATCGGCCTATGAGACCAAAATGTTACATTTGAGAAGTGTGGGAATTTCCCATGTTCGAAGAAGAAAGCTGTCATTTAATGCTATGACTAACTAAATGGAGGAAAAATACGGAACAATACATAGCTGATGAGTACAAAATGATGTCTAAGCCACAGAGAGAGAGAGAGAGAGAGAGAGAGAGAGAGAGAGAGAGAGAGAGTATTAAGATCTCTAGAAGGCCAAGATGGCCTATGAAACCATAACCAATACAACTGGTATCATCATCTCTCATCAGAGAAGAAAAAACACAATTATGTCTAGATCTACATGATAATCTAAAATGAGAAATGAAAATAAGGAAAGAGTATATAGTATCTCCCTCAATCTATGGAATCTACCAAAACTCTTCCAGCTATCTTTGACTGAGTCAGCGTGGTAAACTTCGTTTTTATAGCGAGCAATCGTGGTGTGAATGTGTTGCATATGAGCATGCCTACATTATCGAGTAGGTATCCTAGGGTGTCGTGCTTTGCATAATGTTGTAGCTTTGTCTACTGTGATGCCACCTGATGATGTCCTTTGATGGCGCTTGCCAATAGGAGATGTATTGTCTAAGGTGGGAGTGGCTAGGGGGTTAGCTATATTGAAAAAGTCTGTAACTACTCTTTGGAGGAGTGGGCGTGGCTAGGATTGGCTCCGATCCCGCAGCAATGCTACTGTGCATCGTTGGAGCTCCAATAAGAAAAGGCCCAGACATCTTTGGTCCTCAAAGTCCATCACCCGTCTCAATCGTCCAAATCTCTCCTAAAAAAATGCAATGGTAGCGGCCTCGGATATCATAGTATACAATACATCTACAAATGTAGTGTTCCTCCGTCTCTGGCTCCCATCCGCAAAGCTAACATATCATCTCATTTGCTGCAACATGGCTCCATTGACCTATCTCAATCATTAGCTAATGTGATGAAGTGCAGATCTGTCCAATAGTAACTCGAGCCCATGAGAGAGTTGAGCATCCATACATCTCGGCCTCACTATGAGACCATCATGGGAAAGTTGCAAGAAGTGACATTGGTATTGTGCCATCTTCGTGCCTAATGGGAAAGGGGGACCTGGACCAAGTCCTCTCTATCTCCATTTTAGTGATGTCTGCTTTGATCACTCTATTCAGCTCTAAACGGTTGAGACTCAAAGTGGGACAATCAAGGCTATAATCGAACGGTAGCAATCTGTCTATATTCATGCCATGCAAGTCTAGCCATGTGCTCATATGTGAGTACCAACACTATCTATCTCCCTCTGCTGCAAGCTGTCTTGAAGACTCCAAAGCTAGCCTAGGGTATCAGTCTTTAAGTAGCTGCCATATCCTCTAGAGGAAAGTGATTGCATGGAATAGTGCCTCCACTACCATGGGTGCAGCACCCAACTCTGCTCGGATGATCTCTTGTGGTATTAAGGCTTTCGCCCTTATCATACGTGCTATCATCATGACCAGCGGTCTCTCCATATGTTCCCAACCATCATAATGTTGTGCTCTAGGTCCGTTACAATCCATGAGAGGCATCTGTCTAGTATGATAAAGGCTTGGGCCCCAAATGGTTGCTCCATAGAGTAGTGTGGGCATAACTAAAGTGTCAAATAGCCACAATTTCGTATGGGGCTTTTGGAAGTGTATGTGTGCACATTGTTGGTCTAGAGTGCCCAAAGCTACATATGTCCGTGCAAGCCTAGTCTTTGAAGTCTCCTTCCATGAAAATTGTGGCCCTTTGAAAGTGACCCCAAGGTATACATATTGTCTAACCATTCCCATAGATTGATTGTCATACATAAAGTGATGTTCTAAGCGTGTCACCCAAGCTGCCAAGGTGTTAAAGACCATAATTTTTGTCTTTCCAAGATTACCCTCGAGGCCTTTCTCTTCACAAAACACATGCGATGCATTTAGATGTCACTGAAGCCCCTCTAGTGAATTTGAGATGAGCAAAATATCATCTGCATAGAGAAAAATTGGTATCAATACCCGAGCCAAATGGCTTGCATACCACCCCACCTCTGTATGTAATCTGAAATCTCGTCAATTTAGAATCCAAACAGCAAAGGAGAGAGCGGACAGCCTTGCTTCACACCAACCATGCTAGACACTGAGTTTGTTGAGCTTCTAGGCACTCGTACTCCACGTGTCACTGGCTCATATAATGTATAAATACACCACTGCATATTCATTGGGACCCCGATGGTTTGCATCCTCTGCATGAGTCTTGCACGTGGTAGCATATCAAAAGCTTTGCGGAAATCCATGAAACAACAATAGATTTTTTGCCTTCGTAATTGTCCATCCTCAATCAAGGCCCTTAGCGTGAAGCTTGTCCTATAGACCGTATCCCCTTTGTTTCAGCCCACCAACTCAACTCATGCTCCACAATAGAGGCATATGTCTTCGCTAGCATATGGCCAATCATAATAGTGCGGTAATTGTTAGTGACCAATGGATCTCCGCTCTTAAAAATCGGCACTGTTGTGTGGTCACACCAACGTGCTGGAAACCCCTCATATACAGCTCTATTGAAGATATTTGACAAGATAGGGGCCAATGCATAACATGCATGTGTAAAATGTTGTGCCACAAGGCCATCTTGATCATGTGCTCTCCCATTCTTTAACCTCCAAATGGCATACCTCACCAATTTTTCCGTAAAGAATCCACATTGTGTTGGCCTAGAGTTTGATGGATAGGGAATCTGCTCTTGTGATGGTCCATGGAACATCATACAGTGCACTAGCATCTTCATGCCATACTGTAGGCAATGTCAACTGAATTGGGGGTTGTCTACCATGAAATTTCCTCCATGCCTTCTTATTGTCCTTGCTCAAAAAGAGCTGATACATCTCAATAGTTTGGCTAGATAATCCCTCTTCTTTTTCAGCACAAGATGACGGAAGACGTCCCTTGCATGCTTGTGTGTGCATGTCCCTAGTGCAATATCCCTTTGTAGGTGGGTCCTAGTCTGTTTGCACTCATCATCATACCAAGCATTTTGAGGAGCAGTGCATCTGTGTGGTGCAGTAGAGCCCATCTTACATGGCAATGCCTCTATATCCGTTGTATGTAAAACCTTCCATACAGATTTAGTGACATCCTCCAGTGGTTCATGCTAGTCTAGTTGTCTTAAGCTATCTTGTACTGCATCACTATAGATATGCGAATTTTACTCTAGAAACTCATAGTGCGGAAATGTGTGTACTTGTGTGCATGTTTCCAGTATTTTGACCACATGCTAGGGTGAATTTTAGGATTGCATGGTTAGCTGCTATACCGATTGGCTTGTCAGATATCTCAAAATGCTTAGTTTCTAGAATTAATGTTGGCGACCCCATTACATGGTCCACAATGCTGGCTCCCTTCTTGCTGTTCCAACAAGTGAAAGCATCCGCTCTCGACCATCTTGATAAGCCATTGAATATAGCTAATCCATGAGCATTTCCTAATGCTAGCAAATGGGATCCATATGATGTCATCTCCTTATCTTGAGATGTCCTATTACGTCTAATGCCAATTCCTTAAACATCTCATGTTCAATATCTTAAAAGGTTGATTGCTCACTTCCTGTTCGAGCATTAAAGTCTCCCATTAGTAGTACGTCCCCAATGCTTGCATACCTCATAATGTCCTCATTTAGTACTTCAAATGGTGATCCCTCCCTAGGGGCAAATGTTGAATTGGCAAGTGGGAAGTAACATGTTGAACATATAGATCCCTTGGGCATCCTATCCTCAGTCTTACCCACATATATGTAGCTTGCACATCTCGTGACACCACATGAATCATGTCTTGGAGGCTCTCACGATAAAGAATAGCAACCCCGCCTGACCCTCTAGTTCCTCTTGGCCTACGAGGTTGAGACCTGTAAACACTCTCCCATTTGTGTCCCACAACATTTGGCAATCTAGAACTTAAACATTGATGTGTTTCTATATACATAGCTATATCAGTCCCACGGAAAGTATCCTCAAAATATCCTGCATCAAGTCTCATTGAACCATTACAATTCCAAAGGGACATCCTTAACGTCTCATAGGCCGTGTACTGTCATCGTGACCTTCGTTCTGCTATGATTACTCTACCATCTCTATAAACAGCATACTTGCCTTCTTTACGTGCCTCCAACACTGTTGGCATGCTAGCCCTTCTATGCTCTAACTGTGTGGGTGTAAGATCCTCATTGAAATAAACCTTTTTGCCTTTCAAAGTCTTTCTTTTTGAGAGGAAGGCCCTCTTATTATCCACGTCCTCAAATTTCAGCATGAGGATCTGACCTCTTTTGTCACTTGGATCACCTACACTCCATGCATCCATAATGCATGTCTCATTCACACCCATTTTAGCACAAAGTGTTTTGGCATCCTCTAGAGGGGTTCATTTTTCAGCCCATCCCACCACATGAACACATAATGCACAGAGTTTCCTTTTTCCTTTCTCCTTTAGTGTTGTGTTCATCATTTCTGCTTTGTTCTGAGGCATCCCTTTGTTTCTTTTGACTACCTCAATCCATTGTGCATTTTCTTTCATTGTATCTTCGACATTTTCTACTGTCTTCTAAGCTCCCTCTACCACATTCACCCATGTGTGTATGTCCTTTTTTAAACTTTCCACCTCTTTCTTTAGTTCCGGTGCAACTGGCATTGCTGTTTGTGCATCCATCATTGACTTGTGTGTCACTAATTCTTTCTTAGATGCCTCTAATTGCCTTTTCAATCCAGCAATCTCCATATCCTTGGCTGCTATGCGTGCATTTGTATCAGATTTCAATGCATCCACATCTACTTTCTAGGCATCACTTTCTTTGTTCAATTTATCTGTCATATCAACTTGCAAGTTAGCCTTGATTTCTTTGTATTTTGTATCATCCCAGCCATTAATGCATGATTTCCCGTTTGCATCTACAGCAGCACTTAGCTCCCTTTTGAATGTCTCTTGCAATTTGTCACGTATGTCTTTTTCCTTTGTATCTATGTCATTCATCACTTTTTGTTGCATGCTGCCCCACATCTTCATACATGCTTTTAGGTTTGTATCCATTTTAGCATTTAATTCCTTTTCCCATGTTTCTTGCATTGCATTCATGTCACTTGTTACCTTGTCAATCATTGGTGTACACATTGTTGCAATCTCAGCTCTTATGAGGGCTTTCACGTCATCCAAACCATTTGTTGCAATGAGCCTTTGCATCTTTGTCCATCGCTTGGCACTTGTGGGAGTGGCATTTTCATGAGCTCTCCTTCTGTTTTGTTTATAGTAGAACTTTTCATCTTTAGTTGGAGTCTTGTACCGCCCCTCTGATGAACTACCTCTCGTGGTCAGCCCAATTGGTTGTGTGTCAAGTTTAGTTTCATGCCCACTGGTTTCTCTTTCAGTAGTCTTTGCCATCTAGCAAACTTAGACATCCACTCAATGCCAAGAAAGCAGACCTATCTACTTGTTTGATTGATGAGCAACCCTCTGCTGGGAACTGTCTCACTATTGTGCTGGGACGAGACTCATTGTCTATCGGTCAGTGCATTGATCATGATAGGTATCCGTGTCAGTACCCCCAGAGTAGTCACTGTCGCATTAGCACATTCATGTCAAGAGCTTCCCAATCAGTCAGAGCCATGACTATTAGTACCCCCTCATTAGTCAGAGCCATCACTGTCGTATCGATACTTCATGTTAGCATTCACGCGTCAATTTATCTATCTCGTCATGTACATTCACGCTCCGGTACAATTGCGTAAGGTACGTTCATGTTAGACATTAGTCACATCAGTACACGCGTCAGACAATAGTCGCGTTAGAGACATGTACACGAGTTGGACAGAGGTCACGTCACACGCACTCTACGACCTTAGCACATTTCCTTCATTTGCGACTCCTCCCTAATCTTCTCTTCTTCGACCCTTGATGATTTCTTCATCTACTATATTGTCCTTGAGTGTTTCTACTCCATCCCCTCTCCTTAAGTTTCTTTTGGGGGGATCAAGTCGTCATCGGGAGAACCTTCTTTATCGGATGAGGATGATTTACCTTCCCTTAGTGAGAGGGAGTTCTTGCCACAGACAGGTGCTTTACGAGTATCGGAGGCCTCTTGGTCTCCTCGCAGCAAGCTGAGCCTATCACCATCCCTTGGTGGTATTAGCAGCTCATGTAGGATTCAAGGATTACTCAATTTCTTGAGATCCCTCTTAGCCTTTGTAGATCAGCTTGGATTCAAGCTTGGTGGGATAGTTCACTTTGCATGAAGTATGCCCTTATGTCATAGATTCTTCAAGACCATGAGCCTACTAAAGTTGATGAGGCTATTGCACAAGAGGTTTGAAGGAGTGCTATGCATGCTGAGCTTGATTCTACCAAGCAGAACTAGACTTGGGAGCTGGTTTCTCGTCCAAAAAACCGGAAGGTGATTGGTGTAAAGTGGGTCCATATGACAAGTATCTTGTAGATGGGACCTTAGAAATGTGCAAGGCTTAGCTTGTTGCCAAGGGATTCTCTTAGTGGGTAGATTTGGATTACTTTGAGACCTTTGCAACTACCGCTCAAATGTTCACTATTCAAGCTATTTTGGCTTTAGCCACTCATCACCATTGGCTGGTTTATTAGATGGATGTGAAGTCGGCCTTTTGAATGGTGTCTTAGAGGAGGAGATTTATATGTCTCAGTCTCTTAGTTTTCTTGTGCAGGAGAAGGAGGACCATGTTTATAGGTTGTGGAAGGCTCTTTATGGCCTCAAGCAAGCTTGTCAAGCTTGGTACCAAAGGATTGATTGCTTTTGCTTTTTACAGAGTGGCTTCCATGGTTCGGATCATGACTCCAATGTTTATTATAAGGTTGCGGATGACAAGTGTGTGTTGGTTATCTTGTATGTTGATGGTCTTATCATCACAAGGAGTGACTCATAGGAGGTTGATTGAACTCGTGAGATCTTGTGACATGAGTTCGACATGGTGGATATGGGGATCCTTTACTTCTTCCTTGGTTTGGAGGTTCATCAGATGACACATGACATCTTTATTTCCTAGCATAGGTACATCTTTGAGTTATTTTTGAAGTTTGGTATAGCCAAGTGTTGTCCTATCTCTTGCTCCATTGACCTTGAGTCCAAGCGATTGGCAACAGGTGATCCCCTTCTAGATGCTACCCATTATAGGTGCCTCGTTGGCTCTTTGATTTGGTTGATTCACACTTGGACGAACATCTTTTTTGTGGTGGCATTATTGTCTTTCTTCATGAAGACTTGTACTCAAGCTCACTAGAGAGTCCATTTGCACGTTTTGTGCTATCTACAGGAGACTCGATCCTACGGGATCATGTATATAGGAGCCACTTTTTTTGGATGGAATGACTTTGATTGGGTAGGTGATGTGGATTTAGGATGGTCCACCACAAGTTTTGCTTTCCCCCTTGGCTTGGGAGCAACCTGCTGTGGCACTTCTTTCTACAAAGGCTGAGTACTATGCACTTTGTTTGATTGCTGTGGAGGCAATGTGGCTCTATTGTATGCTGGTGGAGATTGGCCCGTCAGCTACATGTGGACATTTACAGTGCCCTAACTTTGGCTTAAGAACCTCGTATTTCATGCTTGTACAAAACACATCGAGGTTTAGTACCATTATGTTTAAGAGCGGATCGTGGATACCGAGTTATTGGTGGTTTACTATCCCACGAAGGACAATGCAACGTATCTCTTCACAAAGCTTTTCCCTAGGCTTCCATGCTTTATCACATGAGATTGTTGGGTCTTCAGACATTCCCAAGATCTAAGGGGGGTGCTAGCCTACCTATTTTAAGGTTGTCCAAATGAGCATAAGAGAATTTCCATTGACAGTGATTTAATATTTAATGTTATTGTTAGCATTAATTTTCATGTTAGTACAACATTAAATGCTATTGTTGTTTAAACATATAATGTTTATGTTAATGCTGCAATTAATTTTAATGTTAAAGTGTTAATGTTTTCATTAATGTTAATATTAACTTGCATTAATTTTCATGTTAGTACAACATTAAATGCTATTGTTGTTTAAACATCTAATGTTTATGTTAATGCTGCAATTAATTTTAATGTTAAAGTGTTAATGTTTTCATTAATGTTAATATTAACTTTATTGCAAGTTTGGATTTTGGGTGTCGGGGAGAGAGAAACATTAGGAATTGGATGGGAAGATAGAGAGTTTCAATTTTAGAAAATAAGGGGTGAGAGAGAACTTCATTGTCTGGCGTGGCAACAAGATATCGCATTATCTGTTGGGAATAAAGGCCTCATGCCTTTAAATGTGCTCGGGTGTGAACACACCCTTAGCACTTGTACTTACACATATATATATCTATTTAAAAACCTAAAGGTAGACAATCGTCATTGCACCTAAAAATTTGCACTCTCTCTGCTTTGCTCTCACCCACTCTCTCTCTGTCTCTCGTTGCGGGTAACGATTGACTGTCTCGATCTTTGTGCCTAACCCGTCACTACAAACTGTTATCAAAGTCATCAGGTTTTGTGCGCTTTCGGAGATCTGACAAGACCATCAGACAACTGGAGTTCTTGACGACTTGTGTGTCGGGCTGAGGCAGAAGACCACATGCGTAGAGGGTGACCAGTGTGGCGATTGGGCAGCGGGGTCCAGCGACTAGGGAACCAACGTCACGCTGAAGACCAGCGGGCAACGACCAGACCAAGGAACTAGCGTTCATAGCGTGCGACAGTTAGGGCGAGTTGAGGAGACGACATGATTGACGAAGGCCAAGTCGACGGGCAAGCGAGTTGACGACATACGCTATACAGGTCAGCGGTGACCAAGCGATGCCAACGAAATCAGTTATTGCGATAGTCGACGGGGGTTTTCCAGGTGATGCAAGTCTGAAGGGCAGCTGGCGGGGCTCCAGGTCACGCGACGTGACTAGCAGGTCAACAGGGTCACTAAATTTTTTTTTTCTTCAAAATTTTTCTTGAATTTTCCCTTGGCTTGACGGGGGCTTGCGTGCATAAGCACAGAATTCAGATTTGTGCATACTTTGGTCCGAAAATCTAGGGCTTTTCCCGGAATTGGGGATTGTGATGTAGAGCAAGACCATTTGTCTCAAAAATTGCAGAAATTTGTGACATTTTGCCTCCGACATTTGCGGCTTTTCATGTACATGCAATAATTGGGCTGAAATTTACCCAATTTCTCGACATTGATGCACATTGGACCTTGTGCAATTTGGGGCTTTTGCAGTTTGGGCAAAATTTGTGTAGTATTTGGTCATTTTATGTACATGCAGGTTCAATTCCATGTAATTTGGACATCCAACACTTGGGAAAATTTGGGGGTTTTGTTGAAATTTCTCTATTTTGGCAAAATTGGCCTGTTCTATGCATGACAGAGAAAATGCAGATGTGTGGTTGATGCTTCGAGCACAAAAAATTTGGGGCTTTTGACCGTGCATGTCAAATTTTATGCCCGTGGGTACATGTACAACAGAAATTGCAGCTAAAATTTGGGATTTCTCATGTAATGTGATGTATATGCCCTTGGGACAATTGTAATCAGTTGTGGAATGCTGTAGTACATGCTTTGGTGCTTCTGAAAATTTAATTACAGATCTGAAATCTGATCTTCTACGTGGTTATTTATTGGTGGTCGGTACTTGTTTGTACCTTGGTCACTTGGGTGACAGTTTTGGGCCTGCATTTACTGTTTTTTGGTCACATTTGGGCTGAAAATCATGGCTGGCAGCAATGGCAGCAGTAATTTGATGCACATAAAGAAGCTTGAAGGAGCACATAACTTTGCAGTTTGGCAAAAACAGTGCTGCAATATCCTGTTGCAAAAGAAGCAGGCAAAGCCAATTAAAACGAAAGGGGCAAAGCCCGCAGACATGGAACAGGAAGATTGGGATGAGTTAAATGAGCTTGCATGCTCAACCATTGAGCTATTTCTGATGCCTTGCTGTTCAATATTGAAGGTTTGGATTCTGCATATGCTATATAAACTCGATTGTAAGAACTGTATGCATAGAAGAGTGCTGTAAGCAAAGTGTATTGGTTGAAAAAGCTTATGGATTTGTGTATGAAAGAGGGTACAACAATGTCTACTCACTTGAGTGAGTTTAACTCCATTTTCAGCCAGCTGGTCGCCTTGAAGTTCATGATTGATGAGGAATTTAAGGCTACTTTCTTGCTTTGCACTCTACTAGATAGTTGGGATACATTTAGGACTGCTATGAGCAATTCTAATATGATCCTTTTGTATGCTGATGTAGAGAGTGCTCTACTCATGGAAGAAATGAATTGGCAAAACAATGCATTGAGTAAGTCTTCTAGTGCTTTGCATACTAGGGGCAGATCACAACAGAAAGGCAAATATGATAGCAAGGGACGCAGTAAATCACGTGGCAAAGATGTTGAATACCATCATTGTGGCAAGAAGGGTCACTTTAAACATGACTGCTACAAATGGAAGAAAGAGAAAGGAAAGGGCAAGAAGACAGATGATAGCAAGGAAGAGAAGGACAGTTAGCCTAAAAAGAGCAGTGTAAAAATTGAAGAGGTGAATATAGTCACTCATGACAGTGATAGTGGGAGTGACGTACTCTGTCTCTTCACACTTTGGTGCACATGCTTTACTTGCAGATACTGATGATGACATGCATCCTGGATTCTTGATTTAGGTGCTTCTTTTCATATCACCCCTCATCGTGAGTGGTTCTCTGACTATATAGGGGGTCGACATGGTGTTGTCCATCTTGGGGACAACTATGCATGCGACATTGCGGGTATTGGCAGTGTTCAGTTGCAGTTTCAGCATGGCTTTGTCTTCACACTTCATTATGTATGGTATGTACGTCAGCTCAAGAAGAGCTTGATTAGCACAGTGATGGAAAATGGAAGATCTGTAAGGGATCTAGAGTGATTGCCAGAGGGGGTAAGAGTGATACTTTGTATCCACTTCATGTATCTAGTGTGCGTGACCATATTGTTGCCGTGACTAAGTAGCCAAGTGTTTCTTTGTAGCATGGCCGGTTGGGACACATGAGTCAAATAGAAATGAAAGTGCTTTCTCGTATGGGTTACTTGCCTTGTCTTCGTTATGCTAATTTTGAGCATTGTGATGATTGTATTTATGGTAAACATGCACAGACGTCTCATAAAAAGTCACTTTCTTTGAAATCTTCTCCTCTAGAGTTAGTACATTCAAATGTATGTCATATGCTAGGATTATCTTTAGGGGAAAATAAATATTTTATCACCTTTGTTGATGATGCTACAAGGAAGGTATAGGTTTATCCTATTTGTAGCAAGGATGAAGTGCTTGACAAGTTTAAAAAATTCTTGGCATTGGCTAAAAATCAGATAGATAATACACTTAAGTGTTTTCGCTCTGACAATAGTGGGAATATGTGTCCAAGGCCTTTCAAGCATTTTGTGATAGTAAAGGGATAAAGAGGGAGCTCATTGCCCCTCATAATCTGCTCCAAAATGGAGTTGCAGAGCCTATGAATCGGACCATACAGGATAAGGTCCGTACGATGCTGTCTCATGCTGCATTACCCCATGGTTTTTGGGCAGAGACTGTTATGACATCCGTTCACTTAATTAATCGGTCACCAAACAGGTCTTTGGGAGGGGGGGGAAGTTCCCCAAGAAGCGTGGTCGGGCAAGCCACCTTCATATGCTCATGTGAAAGTGTTTGGCTGCGAGGCTTTTGTGCACATTCATAAAGAAAAACACAACAAACTTGAGCCAAAGTCCTGTAAATGCATTTTCCTAGGATATGGTGACGAGGGTGAAATGGGGTATAGATTGTTAGATCCCGAGAAAAGGAAAGTAGTATGCAGCAATGATGTTATCTTCCGGGAAGATTGCATGCATAAACAGCCCGAAAAGACTGTGAAGGTCCGTAGGGTTGTATTCTGGGAAGAAATACCTTTTGGATAGCAAAATGTTCTTGCTCTACAGTAGCAAATACCGTTGTAAATAAACCTGTAAATGTAGAAAATGATGTTGGAAATGATTAGCCAGCTATTGCCCATGATAATGAGCCACTACATGTACACTTCCATGTAAATGGGTTTACAAGATGAAGGCCACTTCTGGTTCCTCACCAAAGTATAAAGTAAGATTGGTTGCAAAGGGATACAAGCAAGAGCAAGGAATTGACTTTGATGAGATTTTCTCTCCTGTAGCCAAAATGACTACATCGAGAACCATTTTGGGCTTGATTGCAGGTGAAGATATGGAGCTCATACAGATGGATGTAAAGACTACGTTTTTACGTGGTGATTTGCATGAAGACATATATATGCAGCAGCCTGAAGGGTTTGTGAAAAAAGGGAAAGAAAAGATGGTATGTAAACTCAAAAGGAGTTTGTATGGGCTGAAACAAGCACCAAGAGAGTGGTGATACATTCATGTAGTCTCAAGATTTTCATAGAAGTCAAGTGGATCACTGCTTGTACACCAAGAAGGCCGTAGATGGCAGCGTGATTATCTTGGTTCTGTATGTTGATGACATGCTCATTGTTGGCATGGATACTCATGCCTTGAACTCACTGAAGCAAAGTCTTCATGGTAGCTTTGACACGAAGGATCTTGGTGATGCAAATTACATTCTTGGTATGCGAATACTCAGAGACAGATCAAAAGGCTTACTCTATCTATCATCTCAGCAGGAGTATATCTCCAAGGTTTTGCAGCTTTTCAATATGGAGAGGGGGAAAATGATTGGGGTTCCACTACCTCCATATGTGAAACTCGGTGCAGAGGACAGCCCTACATCTGATGATGAGAAGGATGAAATGGCCAAGGTACCATATGCTTCAGCTGCTGTTGGTAGTTTGATGTATGCTATGGTTGCTATATGTCCTGACATTGCCTTTGCGGTGGGAGTGGTTAGCAGATACATGGCAACCCCTGGCAAGAAGCATTGGGATGTAGTGAAAGGTATTATGAGATACCTCAAAGGCACAAAGGAGTTGTGCATGTGCTTTGGGAAGCAGAAGGCATCTGTTGTTGGCTTTACGGATGCAAACTATGTTGGTCATGCGAATTGCAGGAAGTCTACTTCTGGATATGTGTTTACTTTCACAGGAGGAGCAGTCTCTTGGATCTCCAGGCTACAAAAGTGTGTTGCATTGTCTACTATAGAGGCAGAGTATGTGGCTGTCACTGAGGCATACAAGGAGGCTTTATGGCTTTCACGTTTGGTGGGAGAGCTTGGCATCACAGAGTTACCTATTCTCCATTGTGATAGTTAAGTGTTATCATGCTAGCATGGAATCCTATCTTTCATACAAAGACAAAGCACATACGGGTGAAGTACCACTTCATTAGAGATGTACTTGACAGCAAGAGCATTGAGTTTGTCAAGGTGCATACAGATGATAACCTTGTAGGCCTTCTCACGAAGGGTCTTACAGCAGAGTGGTTTGCTCATTGCCGATAGATGATGGGAGTTGGATAGATATATGTATTTCAGCTTTGAATATACCTAGACTTAGCTGATTCTTTTCTCCTCTTAAGGCACATTCCCTTTAGTTGGGAGGTTATTAGGAATAAAGGCCTCGTGCCTTTAAATGTACTCGGGTGTGAACACACCCTTAGTACTTGTACTTACACATATATATATCTATCTAAAAATCTAAAGGTAGACTCTCGTCATTGTACCTAAAAACGTGTACACTCTTTGCTTTGCTCTCACCCACTCTCTCTCTCTCTCTCCCTGCGCCCAACGACTGATTGTCTCGATCTTCGTGCCTAACCCGTCACTACATTATCCCAATAGCAAGGATCTTCTATTTCAATATCCAAGAAAAAGATTGGAAACACAAAGAATGGACAAGTCCAATCAATACTTTACAAGAGCATTCAATTGAAGAAAGAACAATTTTAAGTATTCATTGTTGCTGGTGTTGGATGAGCTGGGGGAGTGTGAGAGGAGCTGATGGATACATGTTTGGCAGGGGCGGCGTATACAACACATGATGGAGAGTTAGAGATGACCATTTTCAAGTAGATGGGACAGAGGAGAGAGCCCTGTGACAGATGATAGGATAGACAGGATGTTCCTGTGACTTGATGGCTGTCAGTTTTGGTTGAAACAACATAATTTGGACTCTTCCACATGGGAGTTGTGAGGGGAGGGGGGAGAATGGAAAAGGATTTTTCTTTCTGTGTACGTATACTATTTCCCAAATAAGATGTATACATGTTTGGGCACATTAAAAATCTGACCCTTCTTGTTCTTAATCGTTGGACTCTTTGCAGACTTTGAACTACTCTTGGTTTAAAGACAAAAGCAAGGCCCTTAATCTGTCCTGTTGCCTACCCACCAAAAAAAAAAAGAAGTATCGAGTTCTGCATTAAATGTAGATTGTTTTTGCTACTTATGTTGTCCTCTTTTGCACTTCTTACCTCTAAAACGTCACTTTCTTTACCTCTTCCAAAACCTCTCTTCTTGTTTGTACCATTTCTTCTCATGGTATATCTCTCTTTGATGCGCCCATTCCCATTGAAATTAAAAAGTATCAAGTTTTGCATTAAATGTAGATTATTTTTGCTACTTTTGTTCTCCTCTTTTGCACTCCTTGACCTCTAAAACGTCACTTTCTCTCTACCTCTTTCAAAACTTCTCTTCTTATCTGTACCATTTCTTCTCATGGTATATCTCCCTTTGATATGCCCATTCCCATCAAAGCTTAAGAGTCAACATATGTAGGAGGCCTATCCACCTTCTCATGAATCCAAACACACGTATGGGTAGTATCTTGTGGCTTCTTTTTCTTTCATATCCGAAGGGGATTCATCCATTATGGCAATTCTCCAAGCTTAAGTGAAGAAAATGTAACGATGGTTTGCCGAATTATGCACTCTCCATTTTGCATTTGTGTCCACAACTATGAGGATGTTGCCTCTTCAATTCCAATTTGATCCTTTTAAAGGGGAGAAGGACGAATGTGATGGTATGAACATTTATGGAAAAGAAGAGCTTGGATGGGTACTTTTAAGAATTAAAAGATTATTGCATAAGACAAAGGCCTTAGATGATCCTCAAGCATTGCTTTATATGTCATATCTTTTTGGACTTCCACCGGACTATTAGAATGAGATGCTCCGTAGTCGTCTTCACTCGCTTGAGGATGTCTACAGGTTTGCGAAAAGTTTTGGTTGCATGTAGGGGCAGCTAGTCGATTTGGGGTTCCCATCGAGTTGCCTCAATCTTTAAGTCAAAGAAGTCATCTATCTCAGTAGCAATCTATTAGTTGACTTTGGAGTTGCATAAGGAAAAAGGTGGCAAGTGTAAGGTCACTTACTGTGAGGATCACTCAAAGGGCCATTAGATGTTACGGTTTTATTTGATATTGGTTCTACTGATAATTTGATTTCTTCTTGTTTGATACAGAGAGCGCGATTCCACATGGTTCTTGACACTGATCGAGTTTATAGTGTTTGATATGTGGAGGGCCCTATGGTGGATTGCTGGGATCGGATGGTGCTAGACTTTGATCTTTTGATCCAATAGTATCATTAAATCATGGATTTTTGACTTATGAGCCTTGATCATATGGATGCTATTTTTGATATGTCATGGTTTTTTGAAAATTATTTCTTGTATATTGATTATAAAAATCATGTATTTTCTTTTGAGGTTGATGGTCGTTTCCATGTGATTGAGGATTGTTTATCCTTCGGGATCACAAAAAATCATGTACATACGATTTCAACCATAGAGTTTACTCAATGTTTTTTCGATCCAATTATTACTACGTATATTTGTTTCGTTGAAATAATCCGATCGTTTGATAATCAATGTGATTGAATTTTTTAAAATAATAATCTTACTATGAGTTTAAATATAAGTGAGTATTTGGATACGATATTACAGGAAGAAAAGAAAATAGCAATGGCCAAATTGGAAGCAGAAAGAGAAACATTGGCAACCTTTCAGTTGGAGAGGACTCGCCAAGTGGCCAAATGTCAAAAAGAGATAAGAGAGCTGAAGGCAGAGCTCAAGGCCAAAGAAAGAGATGAAGCCAGGTGACAAGAAAGGCTTGTAGTAGAATAAGCACAAGAGCTAATTGGATTGCAAAGATAGTACAAGCTATTAATCATGCAACACAAGGACTTGGCGGTGTAGATGAGAAGAGTTGAAGAAGCCATGGATCAATTCACAGTAGGAGAAGCAGAGAGAGCTCAGGTAGGAGAAGAGCATCATAGAGAGATGGAGGAGATGAGGTATAGACTATAATGGAGATAGAGGAGAAAGAAAGGCTGGAAAGAGAAATCGAGTACTTGGAGGATGAGAAGAAAAAAGAGACTCTCCAAACCATGATCCAATGATAACAGCCTTAGCCCAAAGGCAGAGGGAGAGCCTAGAGGAGATGAAACAGAAGGCCAAAGCATGGGTGAACTAGAGTGAAGGAAGAGTGTTAGGAGAAAGCAGTGCAACATAGGCTGCAAACATGAAATTTGAAGCCCAACAATGCACCTTCCTCAATACCATCTTGGATGTCACACAACCAAAAGAGGAGGAGGCCATTGAAACTCTAAGAGGAATCTGGAGATCACCCGTAGAGCCATAAGGCATGGACAATGTGTCCAACCACAAGGAGCAGGAACCAGCTTGAGCCAATAGGAGCATCTATTAAGGACAGGGTTGACAGTCTAAGAGGTGGAGCTGTTAGGTTTAAGAAGGAATAAGGATCGCAAGAGTCAATTTGAGAGGAAGAGTAGTAGTTACCACCACCAGACGAGGGGCAAGATTAACTTTATGTTTGAGCTCCTTGATGGACTTTCGCTATCTCGTGGAATCTTAGACCATAGGATTAAAACCTTGTCTAGTAGTCATTTTGTCTTTAGGCAACCTTATAGGTCGAAAGAGGAAGACAAGATAGCTAGACAACTTTAAGACTATTTGACTAAGGGATATATTGAACCAAGTAAATTCCTATGGGGTGCGTTGTCCTTCTTATAAAAAAGAAGGATAGTACGATGCACTTTTGTGTCAATTGTAAAGGTCTCAATAAGGTGACCATCAAGAATAAATATCCATTGCTGAGAATGAATGACCTTATAGATCGACTTTGTGGCGTACGCTATTTCATCAAAATTAATCTAAGGTCTGGATATAATTAGATATGAATAGCTTCGGAGGATGTTTTGAAAGTTGCATTTTGAATGGTGTATGGACATTATCAGTTTTTGGTCCTACCTTTTGGATTGACCGATGCTCCTGCAACTTTCCAACAGATGATGAATGATTTATCTTGTTCGTATCTAGTAAAGCAGATAGTCATTTTTCTTGATGTCATCATTAATTATAGTAAGTCCTTGGAGGAGCATGTTTGACACTTGTATTATCTTATGCCTCTTAAAATAAGAGCAATTGTTTGTAAAACTATCCAAGTGTGAATTCGTTCGCATGGAGTTGCGATACCTTCGTTATGTCATTGCAATTGACAGCATTCGAATTGGTACAAATAGTACTTGTTGATCTATTCTGAGGAACATAAGGCAAGTAAAATTTTCTTTAGGTTTACGTGTTTTTTTGGAAATTCATTGAGGACTATTCTCATATTGTTGAACCCTTGACAACACTTTCTTAAGGGTATTTGAAGCAAAAAAGTACTTTAGTTCACCAGTTATTTGGACTAGTGAGTTCGATCGATGTTTTCAAACATTGACGCGGCTTGTTATTAGTGCATCGATATTTGAGAGCCGTAAGCTTGTTTTGATGCTCAAACATGTTATACTACTCAAGAGAAGAAAATTAGAGTTATTGGTGGTTATCCATGTACTTAAAGTATGGCGCCATTATTAGTACGGTGCTTAGTTTATTATTTGAACATAGCACTCCTCATTGAAATACCTATGGGTAGTTGAGGAAAATGGGGAAACGAAAATACCACGTCATCTGGGAAAGGAGGGTGTTTGGGTGGTGTGTGCCATTTAGAGTCTAGGTATTGTGTAAGCTCAAAGGAGCCTTTTTGATGCATACAAGGATTTTGACATATTATTAATATGCTAATTGCAAAGAAAGAACAGTTGTAAATAAGTGCAAAACCATATAAGTGAGTGAGTTTGATTATCCTCATTAATGAAGGAAGTTGAAACGGATAGAAACAACTCTAAACTTAATCATTTTAAATGATTAAACGTTAAATATTTTACAATTTAAGCTTATAAGTAAATATTTAATATTTAAACATTAAATATTAAATGACTATTTAACGTTATTGATTTTAATGAAAATGCTATATTAAAATATTACATATTTAACAATAAAACATTAGTAATGCTTAAAGAACATGACAATGAAAAAGTGTAAAGAACATGAGATTAATAATGCTTTAAATGCTATATTTAAAGCATAATGAACATGATGATTATTAATGCTATGCTTAAACAAGCATAAACAATGTGACAATTAGTAACACTATGTTTAAAGCCTAAAGAATATACTATGTTTTGCTAGAAATATTTTGGGTTTGTTGGGAAACGAGGTGAACTGAAATGGTTCCCAAAGGGAAAACGCCACGTAGTAGCCATTTTCCTAAAGAGAAAACATTTCAGGCGTGGATACGTTTTTTGGGTACTCCTCCACACGTTTCGGCATTTTGGGTCTTCTAAAGGAGCGTTTTGGTGTGTTTTCAGCTTCCATGTATCTATTGTTGAGAAATCACATCATTTCTACAGTTTCCCTTCTTCATTTTCATTTTTAGTTTCAGTTTCCAGCCCCAAAAAGGCTTTCTAGGGTTTGCCAAGAGTGTCGGAATGTCGGCCGAGAGACTTTAGTGGGCGAGATTGGAGACTATTTGTGCCTATATATTCTGCACCTCCCATTCATTCGTTGCCACACTTCTTTCACTCACTTAGTGAGACTATTATCTCTCTCTTCTCTTCTTCCACCATCTCCTTCCCTATAGCTAGGCGCCAGTCTTCAACATCCTTGGGATGTGTTTATGGTAAGTGGTATCTTCTCCAGCTGGTGCTACTTCTCACACACAAGATTTGGCAACTAGTTCAAGAGGGGCCTAGTAGCCTAGGAATCGTAGGGAGTCTGAAAACTGAAGGTTGGCTACTAAGAGGAAGATGGCGGAAAAGTATTCCATTTAGAATGGATTATTTTTTAAACAAGGCAAAGTGTGTGTGCCCAATGATCAGGATATTTGTAGGAAAATTTTATACGAGTGTCATGATGCGTCGACATCGAGTGTTGGATAGCTCTGGCATACATTGGACTTTCGCCTTGTTACTTGTTATTTTTATTGGCCACATACTAAGACTATGGTTGAGTCTTATGTGCGTGAGTCTCGATAGTGCTAGCATAACAAAGCTGAACGGCATAGATAGATAGGGATGTTGCATCCTTTATAAATCTCTCATAGGAAATGGAGTAGCATGTCTATGGATTTTGTAGTAGAATTGCCTTATACGAATGGAGGTCATGATGCAATCTAGCTTGTAGTTGATCGATTGATGAAACTACTCGATTCATTCTTTCAAAGATGACCATGAAAAGCCATAAGTTGACTGGTCTCTTTGTTGAATACCTTAATAGGCTTTATAGTTTACTCGATGAAATAGTTAATGTCCGGGATCCTAAGTTGATTGGTCATTTCTTGCAAACGGTCTTTCAAAAATTATAAGCTTGATTGTCCATATTGTCCTCAGAACATCCTAAAATCGATGGGCAAACCAAATGGACAAATCAGACCATGGAGGATATGGTTCGTGTATATGTCTCCTAGAGACAATCTAATTGGAAGTGTTACCTTCCTTAGATTGAGTTTGCTTATAATAGTGCTAAGTATTTAGATATTGGTTATAGTTTGTTTATGCTTATGTATGGTTATGAGCTGAAACCACCAATTGCCATAGAGCTTGAGGGGGGTGAAAATGTAGTTCGTAGTCGATTTTTGCATGATATACAAGAGATGTTGATGATTGCGAGGGAAAGCATTAAAACGGCCCAAGATCGTGCCACGTTTTATTCTAACCAAGATTGTACTCGTAGAGAGCTCTAGGAAGATATATGTATTCACCTAAAGTCCCAAAGAACTTTGATTCAATGGCTAGCGGCAAGTGCTATAAATTGTCTTCGAGGTATTGCTGTCCTTTCCAAATTACCAAGAAGATAAGTAGCGTATTCTATGAGTTAGACTTATCTTTACAATTCCGAGTTCACCTAGAATTCCATGTGAGTTGTTTAAAAGAATGGCTAGGACAAGGTGAGTAGATTATTTCGATAGAGGAATTTTGTGGGTTGAGAATATTGCCCATTATGTTTTACTTGAACTGGAATTGGTTCTTAACCTTAGAACTAAACAATCTTGTCGGACCGTTTATCCCTGTATTTGGTCAAGTGAGAAAACCGCTTGGAGGCAGAGGTTACTTGGGAGTTGGTACATTCATTGAAGAGTTGTTTTCCTCACTTTGTTCTTGAGGATATTGTTGAGGACAACAATTATTCAAAAGGGAAGAAGTATTACGTCCCTAGACATCCGGATGGGGACTAGTAGCATTGGTCATAGTGGTTATGAAGTGACTTAGTACGAATTCACTAAGGACACTTTGGGGTTTGGGCAGTCGAGTCCTATTTATAAGATGCAAGGCCCTATTGTGCACATTTATTGTGTGATCACTACTCTTTGACTGTTGGCTCATTGGCTAACACATCTATACAATAGGATGGTATGGGCTAGTAGTATGGGACACCAACCCTTGGGATGTGGTCGTGGCTCGCAGTGCTGCTAGCCCTAGGCTTGGGGGTGAGCCTTTTTGGCTCTACAAGTGGGAGGTAAGTCTGATGTCCAGTTCCTTTTATGGTGAGTTTGGCTTGCATTGTGTCTCGTGTGTAGGTTGGATCCTAGGGAGATGTTTCACAAAGTCGTTTTATGAGGTCATGCTTAGAGTCTCTCATCATTGTGATGTATTTTTGGGCAAACTCCATTGTCTTATGATCACAGATTGGTGTGTGTTATTCCATGGAGGCCGATGGAGGACTTCATAGAATTGTTGGTTCTTTCCAATACTTGAGCCGTCAATAAAAACAGAATGGGCATGCTCTGGCATACCTCTCGCAAGGGTCCCTCTTGGCTGTGTTGTGAATCTCGCGGTATGCATTCCTAGCACTTTCATCTTAGATGGAAGCTTTTGCAGGACATTGCTTCAATTCTGGCCAATTAGGCCATTTCATGGAGGAGTGTACTAAAAGGAAAGAAGCGACAAGACATGCAAATAATATTCTTGTAGTAAAACAGGATGGTCCTACCTCACATATGCATATAGATACTCAACTTAGGCAAAGGAAAACAATTGCTTTCATCCTCCTTTGATGCCCATGGCTAGCAGGATGTGCATTCAAAGAGGGGCAAAAAGTTGGATGATGTTTAGCACACTAGATCTTGGATGATGCACGGAATGTTTTGTGCACTTGTGAGTGCTGTAAGGATAAATCTTTGTTCCACAGTATTGGTATGACATCTTTCACCACTAAGACAGCCTATAATCTAAAGGCCTGACAAGAGTCACCATTTTCCTTTAAGCATCTAGCTTTTGATAAATGTCATAAAGTAATTACTCCATGGGACTGCAGTTACCTGCATCGCAGTAAGCTTGATGTGGATCAGCCCTGCACCCTTTAAAGTGCATAGTAATTACTCCATATGGGACCACAGATACCTGCATCGCAATACATATGATGTGGATCAACCCTCCACTTCTAAAGTGTATGGTAATGGGACAAATGTTTCTGTTGTGTTGGCAGATTTTTTGGATGAGGATGTTCTTGCTATCCTGGCAAAGGAAGCTGTGGAGAGAGAGTTGCAACCTCAAACTTGATTTTCTTTCTATTCATCATGCAAGCTGCCGAGCAACTCCTAGCTTTGGCACATTCTCTTTTGATGGATTTGCCATAAGATTCCCTTTGCTTTCTATCTTTGCGAGATTTAAGTAGCTTGATGATACTTTCCAAAAGAGATCCTATAAGCAAGCTAAACTTGCTGTATTATTTGGGGGATTGCAGGATAATAATTGTTAGTCACATAAATTTTATCAAGGTTTGCATGCTTCCTTTGCTAGGGAAAATGTGATCCGCTTGAGCGATTCTGTAGTTGAAATGTTCATAGATCATTAAGCAAATGTATGTATGTGTAGGAACTGTTTTATGGACTTCCTTGGATTGCAATCCTCTGTTTTTGAAATGTTCACAGATCCTCGAGCAAATGTATGTATGTGTAGGAACTATTTTATGGACTTGCTTGGACTGCAATCCTCTGTGTTTGATATAGTCATGGCAGTTTGCTCATTGTTTTGTGATTTGGCTAAAGCACAAGTCTGGCGGAATGTTGTTGACATGTTAGGTGCAGACATAAAACCAGATGAAGTGATGGAAAATCTATTGCATTTGCCTAAAGATAAGAGCCTTGAGTGGGATGGTATCACTAATGAGTTCTTTGAGACCCACGCAACTCAATTGGCTGCACCTTTGAAAGCTTTTTTTTAGTAGGTTTGAATGACAAGAAACATGTTGCGCTCTTGGAAGGAGGTTGTCATTAAACTGATTCTCAAAGTGTCGTCCCCTTTAGCTTTGACGCATTGGCAATTGATTTCCTTGATGGGCTGTGTGAACAAGTTTTTTACCAAAGTATTGGCTAATAGATTGCACGAGTATATTCTGGACCTTATTCACCCTGTGTAGTACAGATTCATGAAAGGAAGGAATATTCTACACAACATCTTGAATATCCAAATGGGGATAAACGATGCTCACTATACAAAGCAGGAAATGGTGATGGTTCAGTTGGATCTAGAAAAAGCCTTTGACCACTTTGAATGGTCTTTCTTGGGCTAGCTAATGCACAGTGCATGGGTTTGGTCCTATAATGTTTGGACTTATTAACACCATTAGTGTGGATTCTTCCTTGAGAGTTTTACTCAATGGTGGGGTCACGGAACCCTTTCCTCTTCGTCGATATGTTAGGCATGGTTGCTCATTGAGTCCTTTGTTCTTTGCTTTGGCCACTCATCTCATTTTGACAATGTTGTTTGGCATGGCGGCTAATGGTGGTGAGATTGCCTGACTTCCCTCCCTTTACATGAGCAATTGGTTGGCCAAACTTTGGTTGGTGACAGTTTCATGTTTCTGAAAGCTAACTATGATAACATATACAGAGCAATGGGACTTGTTTGGGGGCTTCGCATTACTGCCTCTAAATCAGCCCTTATCAGTTGCACTGAAAGTGATTTTCAGGCCTTGGGCTGGCAAGATGAGGTTGTGCTTAAAGGCATAGTTTTTTGGCATTTGGGCTATCTTTGGGGGTGCACGTCTCATCTAAAATGCTAATGGATTGAATATCCTGATGTATAAGGGACAAGTTTGTTTATTGGAAATCACAAGCTTGGCCTTTCCATGTAAGATAGAAAATACCTCAAACAATTGTGGTACCAATAATTTCCTATTACCTCCTACCCTTGCTCCCTTGGTCTAAGTCTTATGTATGGGAAATTACTTAGCCCATTTGGTTCTTGCTTTGGAAGAAGGATTCTACATGGATGGGCGTATCTTGGATCTCCTGGCACCATGTTTGCACTCCCGAAAGAATGGGAGGTGGAGTTGTTCTGGATTTGGAGACACATATGATTGCACTCTGTCAGTTATGGTTTTAGGATTTATGAGAGGGTCAGCAACCCTAGTCTTTGATTGCTAGGTTTTTCCTTGAGACTCAGGGTATTAAGCATGGAAACACTAGTATTTTTGCTTCGTGGTGGCATGTGGTTAATGTTGAACAGCCTCTTAATCTTAAATCTTCCATGCCTTTGAATCATTTGGTCCATTCTTGGCCATGAGTCCTTGCTAAATCTTCTTGGTACCCACCTTCGGATCGGGAGCCGGAAAACTCCTTGAGGGCTGAAGTGCTGGCTGTTTTGAAACTCCTCACTTGGCAAAGCAAATAGGAATAGAGGCCAATGTTAAATTGAATGGCACGCTTAGGATTGGTTACTATTGCTAATGCTCTTGTATCTACAAGTGGGGCTATCATGTCTTTTAGATTAATTCGATGCTACTTTTGTATTCCTAGAGGCTATTGCCATTTGTGGGACTTGATTTCAACCTCCTTACGTGCCATGCAACCTCGCCCCTCTTTGGACCAAGATGCCCCTTGGCAAGATTGGATGATTATTGGTTAGCTGCATTTGGGTAATGCTTTAGTCAATCAGATAAGGATTGGCTTGCCCAAAAGGGCAACACCACTTTGGGTCTCTAGAAAGGTCAAACGTGGTGAAAATTGATGGTGATGATTGGTTGGCTTAGCAAAATGCCTTTCAAATATAAGGGCTTCATTTGGCAAATGTTGATTGGTGCTCTTCCTCTTGCCTTTGCACTCTTCAAACATCGAATTTCCAATGGTTGCTACTTCTTTTGTGAAACGTCTACGGAAACCTCTTGCCCTTCGGTTCCTTTCTTTGGTGGTGAGAGTAGTTTGCGAAGGGTTTTTGAAATGGGAGATATGAAATGGGTTTCATAGGTTTCATGCGAGTTTCATAAAATGTTAGAAATGGGTATCATTCAAGATGAAAAAAAGTGTGAAAGTTTAATATACATATACTGTATGATTGATTTGACATAGAAAACATAGATTGACATTATTCATCATTCGATACCATGCAAATGAGCATTCAACATAGCATCAATATTTTCATGCATCATAGTTCACTATCCATGCCCAACATCAACTTTAGTTGTAAAAAGAGCCATCGATATATGCAATCATCATGGATAATACCTCAAAATAAAACTCTAGCAATCAATGCCAACATCCATGTCAATCTATTTAATGAATCCATGATAAACGATGATTAAAAGAGTTCCAAGACATTTAGGGTATGGTATTTGTGAAAGTTTAAAATAGTTGTTTCACACGTTTATGAAATGCCTAGGTATGAAACGAGTTTCCTAACCTTATGAAACGGGTTTCTTGGCAACTATGGTGGCGAGGAAGGTTTGGTCACTGCTTACAACCATTTGGTCCCGAGTGCAGAAAACTCTTATTTGCAAACCCGTTTGATATGAAACTACTCTTTCACTTTTTTTGCTTCTAGGGTTGTTAACATATATGGGCTATGAGGAATGCATTGATGTTTGATTCTTCATCATGAGTGCATATTTATATAGTTTTCTTTGAGAGGCCTCCTTCATTGGCAGTTCAACATGATTGAGTTTGCAGATGTTCTCCCGAGATAGGTTTTTCTTTCTTGGCACATTATAGTTTCATGAGCTCTCCTATATGCCATCCAATTGTTAGAATTTGCCAATTCTATGGGTAGTGCCCAATGTTTTAGTCTTTAGTTAAAAAAAAAAAATTTCTTAGTGTGAACACAACTAAAGTTATAAGTTGTGTCACTACTCTTGAGAGTTAGACTTAAGAGTTAGGTAACTCTAGTTGAGTTAGAGCTAGGTCTATCTTAGATATGCCTTATACTTTTCATTCTTATTCTTCTAGCTTAGCAAGAACTCTACTCTTTTGCTTTAACACACTCTCATTGTCTTTCTTTTCTCCTCTATAGCAGGCTGTCATTTTCCAACATTTGGTATCGGAGCAAGTTCTACACGCGGATTCAGTTCAACTACCGTTAGTTGGTGCTGCCTCGCCTAGGGTCCTGTTGTTGTCAGCCAACTTTTTGCTTGAGGAAGAGAAGGGCGAGCTGTTGCTGTTTTTAGCTTGCACGTAACCCTATGTACAATCCTATGCATAGTCCCATATAGAGCCCGCACGCAGCCTGAGGAGCTATTGGTTTGGAGGAGCTATTGCTATTTTCAGCTCTGACCCTTATTTTCTCACCTTTGTTCGCCATACTCTCAGCCTTAACTGTGATTTTTTGCAAACCCTAAAAAGTGTAGAAAACTCTTATTTTCAGATTTAGCGTTTTTTCAAAAATTCTGCAATTTTCCATCCATTTTAGCCATTCTTTCCAAATCTCAGCTTGTTGTTGGGTTCAACTCATGCATACGCTCTCAGAGGAGTGTCGGTGATCTTCAGTAGGACCTTGGGGCACTTTTTTTCTCTCCGTATGAAAGTTTTTTCCCCCCAGATTTATTTCTTTTATTTTATGTGCCTATAGTACACAGTTTTAGGCACTTATCGTGTTTCACATTCTTTGGGTGTGAACACCCTTGTACAACCCTACAGTTTAAGGATTGTACTTTGTATTTGCACCTTACACTTTAAATAATTATATTGGGTGTCGTGCTCTTACACTCTACAGTGACAACCATACTCTTAGCTGAGCTTCAATTTGTCCTTCTCACATTTGGTATTAGAGCTGAGGTCAGCTCAGTCTCTACTCAGAGCTCTAGCTTTAGCTTGTTGCCTAGCTCTAGCTTCAACTTGGTGAGCTGTTGCCTCCATCTCCAAGCAGCTGTCTGCACCAACCACCACCAAGTTGTTCGCTAGCAGCCAACGCCACCAGTGCTGTTGCCCTTTGTCAGCCTTGTCCTCCAGTGCTGACGTCTTCAACTCTAGAGGCATCGACTGCAGAATTGCCAGGCTTTAGCGTCGCAAGAGTTGCTGCCACTTGAGACAGATATCACTGCTCGTTGACTGTACCGACTTATGACTCTTCTTGGGTTGATAGAGCATTTAGCTCTATTGAGTATGCGAGCACATGGTTTTTTGACAGTGGTGCTTCCAGGCACATCACATCTCGCAGACATTTGTTTGCTTTTGTTATTGCAGCCCCGGTTGGCAAGTCTGTATTGTGTGCCAACAATGCATCATACCTTGTTAGAGGCATTGGGGAGATTGTGTTGACAGCCATTGATGGCTCTCTTCTCCACTTGTAGGATGCCTTGTTTGTGCTAGGCATAAAGAATATTTTTTTATTAATTTGTTATTTGGTAAGGTGTGGTTTACAGGTTATCTTTGATGATGATAGGTATATGGTGAGAGATAAGGAACACATGACTTTGGTTTTGACTGGCGTTGTATGTCATGGATTATATGAGTTAGATGCTTTTTCAATTGATCAATCGGTCTATCTAGCATCAACTCTCACTCCTGCTATGTCATAGGGGGAGTTATGGCATGCTTGCATGGGGCATGTAAACTATGGTAGCTTGATGCTTATGCAGCATACACGGATGCTTGATGGTTTACCTCTCTGGGAGAGACCTCCCGAGCATATATGGGAGGGATGTATTGTGGGGCAAATGCATCGTTTTTCATTTCCCCATGATATTGCTTTTAGAGCAACTGCTAGCTTATAGATTGTGCACTCAAATGTATGTGTCCCTATATAGACAAAGTCATTGGGTGCCTGTTACTATTTTGTTACTTTCATTGATGACTTTACTCATTTCTGTTGGGTCTACTCTTTGGTGAAAAAGTCAGAAGTGTGTGGTGCGTTTTGGCTTTTGTAGCACTTGCTAAAAATATGGTTGTAGGGTAAAGACTCTCCGTTCGGACCGAGGGGGGGAATACATGTTCTCTATGCTGAATTCTTTTTGAAGCAGAAAGGTATTGTACATCTGGACACTACTGCTTATACTCCACAACAGAATGGGATTGTAGAGAGGAAAAATTGGTCACTCATGGAGATGGCCAAATGTATGTTGAAAGCAAAGAGCTTGCCACACAGTTTCTAGATGGAAGCAGTTATGTGTTTTTGCCATGTCTTGAATAGGTGCCCCACCAAGGCATTAAAGAATGTCACGCCTTTTGAGGCTTGGAACAACTGGAAACCTTTTGTTGGACATTTTTATACTTTTGGGTGTCTTGCATATACACACATTCCCAAGGTACTTAGGAAGAAGTTGGATTACAAGGTTGTTAAATGCATTTTCGTGGAGTACAACAGTGAGAGTAAAGGATATAGATTATATGATCCTGTTTCTAAAAAGGTATTTGTCAGTAGGGATGTGGTTTTCGATTATAAATCAGAATTATCCTTTGCTGGCTTTGACACATATAAGGCTGCCAATGATGTATTTGAAGGGCTGTTGCCCATTTCTTTCGGTGATACAGCTGGAGCTTCAACAAGTGAACTTAATGTTCAGCCAGCTGTTCCATTGAGTAATGTAGAAAATCAGCCCATGAGTGATCTGAATATTCAGCAAAATGCTGAATTTGAAATTCAGCTAGAGCTTGTACACATTCGGGAGGCTAGATAGATGCCTAGATGGTATTTGTAGACTATGAAATATAGTTATTTGGATGCTCCTATTGCTGGTCGTACTAGAAGGCAAGCTCGTTTACACAATGGTGCACATACCATGGAGTTTATTATGGCAGTAGATACATTTGATGATGAGGAGCTTGAATGTTTTGAGGATGCACAACATAGTGTGCATTGGATGGAGCAATGCAAGCTAAGTTTGATTCCATCATAAAGAATCAAACATGGGATTTGGTGCCTTTGTCTATCGGGAAGAAAGCCATCGGTACAAAGTGGATCTATAAGCTGAAAAGGAATGTAGATGGATCCATTGATAAATGTAAGGCCAAGCTTGTGGCCAAGGGCTACGCACAGAAGAAAGGCATTGACTATGAGGAGACATTTGTTTCTACATCCCGCATGACTATCATTAGGTCTATAGTTGCTTTGGCTGCCCATTATGGATGGCCTGTGCATTAGCTTGATATAAAGATTGGATTTTTACATGGGGAACTTTAAGAAGTGTATGTACAATAGCCCATTGGTTTTGCAGTTGAGGGATCCAAACACTTGGTCTGTAAGTTGAAAAAGGCTTTATATGGTTTGAAACAAACTGCTCGAGCTTGATATGCAAAGATTGATGCCTTTTTACTTAGCGAAGGGTTCATAAACAACTCATCAGAGTCTATCCTTTACGTATGTAAAGAGGGGGGATCCTTGTTGGTCATATGTTTATATGTTGATGATCTCTTGTTTACAAGGACACATGCTGATCAGATTTTAGCATTTAAACAAAATTTGCGGCAAACTTTTGAAATGTCATATTTGGGGTCTTTGCACTATTACTTGGGCATTCAGTTCATTCATGATACTAGAGGCATTGGATAGTCACAGTCGAGATACATTGGTGAACTTGAGAGTTTTGGCCTATAGGATTACAAGCCAGTTTGTACACCAATGGAACCTAGATTGAAGCATTGATAGCCATACATATGCTCGGATGTCGTATTTACCTATACAACACAAGGTGAGACATACAATTTGCAGTTTCAGCCGTGAGTAGATATATGCATCAGCCACGCATGTCACATTGGCAAGCTGTCAAGCATGTTTTACGTTCCTTGTAGGGTACTCGGACTCTTGGATTGCTTTATATCGAGGGGGGACCATTGCACTTACATGCTTATAGTGACTCTGATTGGGTAGGTGATTATGATTCTCGTCACTTTACTAGTGGCAATTGTTTCTTTCTCGGCTCATCTTGCATCTCTTGGCTTAGCAAGAAACAATTCATTATTGCCACATCGTCATGTGAAGCTGAATACAAGGTAGCTTTCACTACCACAGTTGAATGTGTATGGCTTAGATGCTTGTTAGGTTATTTGGATGTATATTTCACGGAGGCTACTTTAATCAATGACAGTTAGAGTGCCATTGCAGTGGCACGGAACCCAGTGTTTCATGCATGTACGAAACACATTGAGATCCATTATCACTTCGTTAGAGAGAGACTACATACAGGTGATATCAGCCTATTCTACTATCCTACCACTAGTAATGTGGTAGACATATTCACCAAAGCTCTTCCTCGTAACAAATTTAATGCATTTCGCAATGCTTTAAATTTGATCGCCTTTGGTGGATGATCCTTGTATCTTGATCACCTCTTTACTCTAGGGAGGTTTGTTGGGTTCAACTCATGCCTATGCTCATAGAGGAGTGTCAGTGATCTTCAGTAGAACATTGGGGCACTTTTTTACTCTTCATATGAGAGGTTTTTTTCCCAAGATTTATTTCTTTTATTTTATATACCTATAATACACAGTTTTAGGCACTTATCATGTTTCATATTCTTCGGGTGTGAAGATCCTCTTACAACACTAAGGTTTAAGGGTTGTACTTTCTACTTGCACCTTACACGTCAGATAATTATATTGGGTGTCCTGCTCTCACACTCTACATTGTCAACTGCACTCTCAGTTGAGCCTTGATCTGTTCTCCTTCTTACACTCGTGCCACAAAAAATTTGGAGCTTTTCTCAATTTCTGCTGTTGAAGTTCAAATCAACAACCAATTCGAAGAAATTTCATAATTTCTTTGACATTTCCACCAAGAAATTTGGGACTTTTGCTTGATTTGCAGTCCCACGTTCAAATCTTCATTGGTAACATTGACAGTGCACAATTTCATTGACATTTATGTAAGAAATTTGGGACTTTTTGACCTAGAGGCTTTGGCACACATCATGAGGCAAATTCTAGCTGCTGTTTGTTGTCGGTACGCATCGCGAGGTGACATTACTGTAAAAATTCAAGTTGTAAGGTACAAATATCTTCAATTTCTTTGAAATTTTAGAAAGAAATTTGGTGCTTTTGCCCAACAAGCATTCCAAGGAAGCAAACAAGTGGTACAACAATATTTAATTGCTGTTACAATCAGATTGAGCAGAAAATTTTAGTAAGAATTGGCATTTAGTTGCTGTAATTTGTACTTTTAAGGGCACACATTATGAGGTAGGTGTGGTATAGCAATGTATTGCTGCTATTTCTTGGCTGAGTGTTGATTTGGATCAAATTAGGCACACTTTGACATTTATGTGATAATTTGGTACTTGTTGCATGATCCGGAGGGGATTTATGGTGCTATGAGGAGTACAATCTATACTTCAGTAGAGAAGTATTTGATTGCAGATTTTTGTCCATTATTGGTAACATGGTATGTCAGGGGACTAATGATTAGAGCAATATACTTGGTGTTCTCACCTAGGAGGACAAACTTGATGGATCAAACTACCTGTTGTGGAGTTTTATGGTTTGCAACCTTGTTGTAGCGAAGGACTTGTGGGACTATATTACAGGTGATTTACAGTGACCAGGAGTTCTTGCACCTCAAACACCTCATTATAATACTAGAGGACAGACTGCTTGCCCTAAGGACATGCATTTTTGAAACCTCACTTAACATGTGGATTAATTTTTAATCACATGATTAAGTAAATGTTGCATATGTGAGGTGCAACTCGGGTTAGAGTAAATTTACGAGCACGAGACTTGAGGAAATCACAAGATGTCAAAGGCAAAAGCTGCTATAAGTTATGGCGCACAAGTACTTGGTGGTATCTGGTGCCAGTTGTTGGCCTAGGTCATTCATTTGGCCATAAGTGACAATTGGTGACATTAGAGAATTGGCGTTTAATGGTACCTAATACCAATATGATGGTCAAAGATGACACAGAGACACTTAGGAATTGAAGTTGTCTAGCCAATTTAATTATTGGCCAGTCAGATTATTTTTTAGAGCACCGAAATAATTATTAGATTAATTTTCAGTATTTAAAGACTGAAAATTAATATTTAATTATGGATAATGCTGGAAAAACCATTTGGGAAGGCTGCCACTTGTCAAAAATGCCCATACAAGATTGAAAAACGTCTTTAGAGGTTGGAAAGAGGCATTTTTAGTGCATTCAGCTTGCAAGAGAGAGGGAGGAGAAGCTGCTAGTCTGATTTGCAGCCATTGGAGGACCTTCTGAGGCAGCCAAGGATAGGAGAAAACCAATCAATAGCAGGTGACAACATCTACAGGCTATTGAGACAGTGTAGCAACAATAATTGTTTAATTTTTTTCAGTTCTTTACATCTACAAGTTGTTGTGGCAAGGCTGGAGCTGCATTTAATTGATTTTCAGTCATTCTTTGTGGCAAAACTCTGAATTTTTTCTCTCTATAGCTTTCTCTCTCATCTCCCAGCCATTTCACAGTCTTGCTCCGAAGATCTCAGCATTTGGAACCTTGGAGGCTGAGAAATTGCAAATTTCTCTGCTGTAAACCCTAATTTACAGCAGAAATTAGGGTTTAGCACCAGCCTTGGGAAGCGTGCTAGAAATTGGAAGCTCCAAGGCTTGGATTTTTTTGGGTTGAAGGTGAATTTCAGCTAAATTTAAGTGGATGACTAGCCATCCATTGAATTTGGGGTATTTCCATTGTCTATGAAGTGGGTGAAGGCCAATTAAGTGCTCGAATCAAGGGGCAAATCAGATTGATGACTTGCTGGTCACTTTGGACAGCAAGGGGAGTTTGGATTGCGAAGGGGATTGGGAGAATCCCATTGTAAATCAACTTTTTTTTCAATAAAGCTAAAGAAATACCAAAGGGGGTGCCAATTTTGGGGCCAATCGGGTGTGCATTGTCCAAGATCAGTAGGTAAATTTGTATTTTCAGATTTGCACTAATTGTTTGCTGCTGTAATTAAGTTGTAATCAAGAATTTACCACCCATCCACGGAAGGAAGGCTGGTTACATTGTTAGTGCTGCTACCGCCTCCTTCCCCTTCTACCCATGATAAGAGAAGATGGGATTCAAAAATGTATATGCACTTTCCTTGATTTCCTTGGTAGTGAAAAGATCGATCATTGCACACATCTGGTCTTGTAAGACCTTAATTCAGCATGGGATGTAGTTGAGTTTATGTTTGTAGCACATAACGAGACCATAATATCTTATCTCCATAGAGAGTTGGCCAATGTGAACATGAACGAGGGTGATAGCATGATAGATCACCTTACTCACATATAGGATTTGCACGAGTAGCTGCTCAATGTGGATGAAATCATTTAGGATGCCAAATTAGTAAGCATCACATTGAACTCTCTTCCAGAGTCATATCTTCGTTTCCATACCTCTTTGATGTTGTCTTTGGCGGGGAGAGGGGGGGGAGAGGGGCATAGCAGCCCCTTATATTTGTGGAGTTGGAAGGCCTCTTGTTGCAAGAGGAACAAACTTGGAAGAATGTTGCATTGCGTTCAGGAGATGTTGCTATGCTTTTCAAGTTCAAAGGCTAAGGAAAAGTCAAGCAAAATGCAAAAAATCAACAAAAGGGTGATGCTCGACAGCCATCAAATAAGGCTGTCTAAGACATAGAAAAGTCTAAAAATAAGATGAAATGTCATTATTGCAAAAAGTCAGGTCATTATATTGATAAATGCCATAAGAGATTAGCCAAAGAGAAAAAAAAGGAGTCCGATTTGGTTGTCCAAGAGACATCAGCTAGCAAATCTACTGATGGTGATGGTTCAGCCAACTTTGTGGAGGACTATGTATTTCTAACTTGCAGTTATGATTCTTGAATGGATGATTTAGCATTTAATGCTACTGAAATGCATTAAACATGGTATTTTGATAGTGGAGCTTAAAAGCACATAACCTCTAGGAAGTGTTTGTTTTCCTTTTTGCCTATTGGGAAGCGCATTACATGTGCGAATAGTAGCAGTTATGATGTTTGTGGCATTGAGACAGTCACTATTGCTGCTGTAGATGGTTTCAACTTCATGCTTCTAGATGTCTTGTTTGTGCTTAGCATTACAAAGAACTTGTTGTCTATCTCTGCTTTTAATAAGCATGGCTTTCAGGTCATCTTTGAGGATGACAAATGCATTGTCAAAGACAAGGAGATGGATTGTGCACTCAGGCTGTTTGAGACCTTGTATAATGGTTTGTTTTTGTTGGATACCTATGATGCATAGGGATATGATGCTCTGGCAGTCACTACTCTATTGCTTGCTATGCAGAATGCCGAGCTATGGTATGCTTGCTATGGACATATGAGTTTTGGGAGTTTGATGACCTTTCAGAGGTGTCATATGGTAGATGCATTGCCTCTAGTGGACACTCCACCTCTTCATGCATGCAAGGGATGTATTTTGGACAAGATGCACAGATTTGCCTTCAACAAGGATGGTACAGTGCGTGCTGTTCAGAAATTGCAGCTTATTCACTCTAATGTTTGTGGTCCCAGGAGGACACGTGCACTTGGAGGTCATCTTTACTTTGTTACATTTATTGATGACTACTCTTGGTATACATGGGTGTATAGGCTAAAGCAAAATCTGATTTGTTTATGCATTTTAAACATCTTGTTGCAAAGCTTGAGGTTGAAACTAGCTTGAAAGTGTAGATACTTTGCACATAAATGGTAGGGGAGTACATGTCTCATGCTTTTGAGACATATTTGCTTGATCATGGAATTACGCATCACGCTACTGCTAGAATGAGTCCTCAGCTGAATGGTGTTACTGAAAGGAAGAATTGCACTCTTATGGAGATGACTTCTTGTATGCTCAAAAGCAAAGGGTTGCCTCATAAATTTGATTAGAAGGCCTTTAATGTGAGTTATTTGTTGAATTGTGCATCCACTAAGGCACTAAAGACGATTACGCTGTTTAAAGCTTTGCATGGCAAGAAACCCAATGTTGATTACTTTCGGGTGTTTGGTTGCATAGCCTATGCACATGTTCTGAAAGAGCTTCATGGGAAGCTTGATGATGACAAGGCTGTAAAATGCCTATTTATTGGCTACAATTTGGAAAGCAAGGCCTATCGCTTGTATGCCCCAAGCACAAAGAATGTTTTTGTTAGTAGGGATGTCATATTTGCTGAAAATGTTGCATTTTCACATGATTAGTTTCAAATGCCAGTCATCCATGACATTGGTGATGTCTTTGAGGGTCTCTTGCCACTTTTTTTGGAGTCTGTGCACGTTGTTAATGGCTGAACAAACATAATACAACAAGCTGTTTTTGTATCATATGCGCCTGAATAGTAGGGTATTGATGATGGCTTGCTACATGCTGTGGAAGATGCACCATAGCATGAAAGGGTTGCTATAAATGCAGCAAAAACAATCCCGAGATGGGTGCTACAAACTCTCTAGGAAAGTGTAGATACTTTGCACATAAATGGTAGGGGAGTACATGTCTCATGCTTTTGAGACATATTTGCTTGATCATGGAATTACGCATCACGCTACTGCTAGAATGAGTCCTCAGCTGAATGGTGTTACTGAAAGGAAGAATTGCACTCTTATGGAGATGACTTCTTGTATGCTCAAAAGCAAAGGGTTGCCTCATAAATTTGATTAGAAGGCCTTTAATGTGAGTTATTTGTTGAATTGTGCATCCACTAAGGCACTAAAGACGATTACGCTGTTTAAAGCTTTGCATGGCAAGAAACCCAATGTTGATTACTTTCGGGTGTTTGGTTGCATAGCCTATGCACATGTTCTGAAAGAGCTTCATGGGAAGCTTGATGATGACAAGGCTGTAAAATGCCTATTTATTGGCTACAATTTGGAAAGCAAGGCCTATCGCTTGTATGCCCCAAGCACAAAGAATGTTTTTGTTAGTAGGGATGTCATATTTGCTGAAAATGTTGCATTTTCACATGATTAGTTTCAAATGCCAGTCATCCATGACATTGGTGATGTCTTTGAGGGTCTCTTGCCACTTTTTTTGGAGTCTGTGCACGTTGTTAATGGCTGAACAAACATAATACAACAAGCTGTTTTTGTATCATATGCGCCTGAATAGTAGGGTATTGATGATGGCTTGCTACATGCTGTGGAAGATGCACCATAGCATGAAAGGGTTGCTATAAATGCAGCAAAAACAATCCCGAGATGGGTGCTACAAACTCTCTAGGAAAGTGTAGATACTTTGCACATAAATGGTAGGGGAGTACATGTCTCATGCTTTTGAGACATATTTGCTTGATCATGGAATTACGCATCACGCTACTGCTAGAATGAGTCCTCAGCTGAATGGTGTTACTGAAAGGAAGAATTGCACTCTTATGGAGATGACTTCTTGTATGCTCAAAAGCAAAGGGTTGCCTCATAAATTTGATTAGAAGGCCTTTAATGTGAGTTATTTGTTGAATTGTGCATCCACTAAGGCACTAAAGACGATTACGCTGTTTAAAGCTTTGCATGGCAAGAAACCCAATGTTGATTACTTTCGGGTGTTTGGTTGCATAGCCTATGCACATGTTTAGAAAGAGCTTCATGGGAAGCTTGATGATGACAAGGCTGTAAAATGCCTATTTATTGGCTACAATTTGGAAAGCAAGGCCTATCGCTTGTATGCCCCAAGCACAAAGAATGTTTTTGTTAGTAGGGATGTCATATTTGCTGAAAATGTTGCATTTTCACATGATTAGTTTCAAATGCCAGTCATCCATGACATTGGTGATGTCTTTGAGGGTCTCTTGCCACTTTTTTTGGAGTCTGTGCACGTTGTTAATGGCTGAACAAACATAATACAACAAGCTGTTTTTGTATCATATGCGCCTGAATAGTAGGGTATTGATGATGGCTTGCTACATGCTGTGGAAGATGCACCATAGCATGAAAGGGTTGCTATAAATGCAGCAAAAACAATCCCGAGATGGGTGCTACAAACTCTCTAGGAGAGTAAAATCGATGCTTCTTTAGCTCAACGAATTGGAAGGGCTACTAGACATGCAACACATCATGCGGGGGGTGTCCATTTGGCTGATTTTATGGAAGTAGATGATTATGATGAGCATGTAATTATGAGCTCATTGTTGGATGATGATGAAGCTACTTCCTTGGACAAAGCTTAGCAAGATGTACATTGTATGCATGCCATGTAGGATGAGTCAGACTCTGTTGCCACTAACTCTGCATGGGATCTTATGGATTTACCACTTGGCAAGAAGACCATTGGCACAAAATGGGTTTTTAAACTCAAGCACAAGGTTGATGGTACCATTGACAGGTACAAATCACGGTTGGTAGCAAAAGGCTATGCATAGAAGAAGGGCATAGATTATGAAGAGACTTTTGCTCCTACATTCTATATGAGTACGATGAGATGTGTAATTGCTATGGCCGTAAATTGTGGTTGGAAGGTACATCAGTTGGACATTAAGACAACATTCTTGAATGGGGATTTGCATGAGGATGTTTATGTGTGACAACCTCCAGGATTTGTGGTTAAGGGGAAAGAGCATATGGTATGCAAGCTAAACAAAGCTCTTTATGGCCTCAAACAGGCTTCTCGAATATGATACTCTAAAATTGATGTATATTTGGTTAGCAAAGGTTTTAAAAACAGACCAATTGCTCCCACTCCCTACATTATGAATGAAGGGGGAGGCGGGACTTGCTGATTATTATTCTTTATGTGGATGACATGCTAGTCACTAGACCTTTGGAAGCAAAAATTGCAGATTTCAAGGCTGAATTAAAACATGTATTTGCGATGTCAGATATAGGCTATTCGCACTATTATTTGGGGATTGAGTTCACCCAAAATCAGCATGGTATCAGCATGCATAGTCACAACATGTGGATAAGCTGTTACATAGGTTTAATACACAAGATTGCAAACCTATGTGCATTCTTATGGAGCCAAGCTTAAAGCTATCTATGCATGATGGTGAAGAGATGTCTGATGCTGCAATTTACAGCCAGCAAGCTGTTGGCTGTCTTATTTATCTTTGCAACACACACCTTGACATTCAATATGGAGTATCTCAGGTGAGTAGGTATATGCATGGCCTATGTACTATACATTGACAAGCTCTTAAGCAGACCTTCAAATACTTGCAAGGTACTCAGCCACATGCATTATTATTTTCCAGGGGGGAGACTTGCAATTACAAGCTTACAGTGATTCAGATTGGGCTAGTGATGTAGACACTAGGTAGTCTGCTAGTGGACATTGTTTCTTTCTAGGCCGTTCATGCATTTCATGGCTAAGCAAGAAACAACCTACAGTGGCTGCCTTGTCTTGTGAGGTTGAGGCTTCACGGCAATAGTGGAATGTGTATGGTTGCAGAGATTGTTGTATATTTACCATTGGAGGGTCCTACACCCATTCTTTTTGATAGTCAGAGTGCTATTGTAGTGGCACGAAATTCTGTGTTTCATGCTCGCATGAAACATATTGAGTTGCATTACTATTATGTCAAAGAGAGATGCTATGCAAGAGATAAGCTTGATGTATGTTCCTACATAGGAAAATATTGCAGACATCTTCACCAAGGCACTACCTTGTGAGAAGTTTGAGGCTTTTCGCAGGTCCTTAAACTTGTATCCTTTGGTGATTGATCATTCATGTACTTTGCCACATTGGCATTGGAGGGGGGTGTTAGAATTTTCCAATTCTATGGGTAGTGCCCGATGTTTTAGTCTTTAGTTCCTTTTCAGTTCTTAGTGTGAACACAACTAAAGTTATAATTTGTGTCACCACTCTTAGAGTTGGAGTCAATTAACTCTAGTTGAGTTAGAGTCAGGTCTATCTTAGACGTATCTTGTATCTTTCATTTCAGCAAGTACACTCTACTCTTTTGCTTTAGCACACTCTCATTGTCTTTCTTTTCTCTCCTCCATAGTTGGCTGTCATTTTTCAACACCAGTTCCTTTGTCCTTTTGATAATGTTGTATCTTTGTACTCTTGGTCATGTTTTACTGTTGAGATTATGTTTTGGTAATTATTAAAATTACCCTTTACGAGAGAGAGAGAGAGAGAGAGAGAGAGAGAGAGAGAGAGAGAGAGAGAGAGAGAGAGAGAGAGAGAGAGAGAGAGAGAGAGAGCTTCTGGTCTTCGCATCAACGCCTTCAAGTCAGCCATTCTCAGTTGCACGGAGCCTGATTTAGAGTCATTAGGCTGGCAGGGCCAGGTGGTTTCTCGTGGCGCGATTGTCAGGCATCTTGGATACCCATTGGGGGTGGATGTACGGCCAAAGGCCCTGCTGGAGTGGATTTCACACAAACTGGCCGTGAAGTTTATGTATTGGAAGTCGCAAGCCTGGCCGTTCCATGTCCGCCTCAAAGTGGCTCAGACAATTATGCTACCAATGCTGACGTATTTCTTGCCATTACTGCCATGGACGCCCAGTACTTTGAAGGCTCTTACTCATCCCATTCGTTTCATGCTATGGAAGAAAGATTCACTGCAGGCAGGCATTTCCTGGATTTCATGGTCACATGCATGTACCCCTAAGCGCATGGGTGGTGGAGCTATTTTGGATGCAGAAACTCATATGCTGGCTCTTCGTTGGTCTCTGTTTCGTGCCATGTGTGTGGATCATCACCCGTGGACCATCATAGCCCGTTGTTTTCTTGAGGACAGCGGCCTCCGCCAGGGTAACACACGGCTTCGAGCCTCATGGTGGCATGTCCTTAATGCTGACGCTCGTTTCTCCAGTCCCTCTTCCTCTTTGTTAGTGCATTTGGTCGGCTCTTGGAAAGTGGTGCTCCAAAAGGCCCGTTGGCATCCTGTAGGGGACCGCGTGCAGACAAATTCTTTTCAGCTGGAATTGTTGGCGGTATCCACATTACTTTCATGGGAAGATAAACATCAGCTCAGACCAAGATTTAACCGCATGGCCCGTTTGGGTGTGACTTCGATTGCGGATGCTACCCTTGCCACTCGCAATGTCCTTGCATCATTTCGGACTGCTAGGAGACTTTTCAGGATCCCGCGCGGATACCGTGATTTATGGGGGAAGCTTTCCTCGGAACTTCAAGGTAGGCAACCCTTTCCTGCCCTGGCTATGGATCGCCCTTGGCAGGACTGGGACCTTGCAGGCCGGTTGAGTCTGGAAAAGGCCTCTACTAAGCAGGTGTATCATCTTCTCATTAAAGATCACCAATGGTTGGGCGTGAAAGTTAATGCTGTTTGGGGCCTGCGGAAATCACTGTCATGGTGGCAGGCAACGCTGATGGAGGGATGGCAGAACAAGACACCTTTCAAATGCAAGGTCTTTCTGTGGCGGGTAATGATTGGTGGTCTTCCTCTTGCCTCGGCCCTTTCCAAGCGTCGAATCTCGAATGGCACTTGCTTCTTCTGCACCACTTCGGCGGAATCGGCCCGACATCGTTTTCTTTCTTGCCCGCTCGCCAAGAATATCTGGTCACTCTTGTCACGAATCTGGCACGCGGTGGTGGGGTCTTCACTGACTCCCTTCGATTGGGTTTTTGTGCGCCCGAAGTATCCCACACCACCACCGTTACATATGAAGATCTTATTCCATTTTTTCAGATACTGGGGATGCTGGCACATTTGGACCACCCGAAATGCTTTTCTCTTTGATTCGGCTTCTAATGTACCGCGACATATTGCAAGGCTTAAAGGGCTCTTGCATTGGCAGCTAGATCTCATCAGGCACTCTGACTTGCTCCCTCGGGAGGATTTGTATTCCTGGCATTTGGCAATTGCCTCTGGGTCCTTGCCATGATTGGTGTAACTTTTTAGTACCCTAGTCCGGGGATTTCCCACACGTTGGCCTATGGCCCTCGTGCCTCTTGTACTCGTGTAATCTTGTACTTTCTTCGTAATTAATACAATTACCTTTTACAAAAAAAGAGAGAGAGAGAGAGAGAGCTCTTCTTTGCTTGCATACCTAAGTATTCGTCCCTCTTCTCTCTTGCTTGTTCATGGGATCATGGTGTTGTGGATGGGGAGGAAGCCATTGAAGCTTACCATGTGGATTGGAGGCCATCGGGTTTCTCCCTATTGACATGGAGTACAATGATAGAGGTGGAGGCATCAATGAGTTTGTGCATTTGTTCTTGAGCTTGCTTGTATCTTATTAGTATTATTGGGATAGGAATAGCACAGCCTAAGAGTGAGAGATAGGATGGCAGAGGAGCCTAGGTGAGAGGTAGGTTGCCATTGAGTGTGTTGAAGTCCCTAAAACATAGGTGGGTCTATCTAATCTCTTATGTTGAGCTGTTGACACTTTGGCGTTCCACTGGAGTTGGGCTTTCTATGAATAGGATGAATCATTGTTAAATTTGCATCAAAACTTTGACAAGATATCACCTTGTTCAAGACAGGAAGTGGGACTTTGATGCTATTGTCAAAGTGGTGATCATTTGAAATCATGAGCACAGTTCTGGAGTTTATTGACCAGCATTGAGCATCATATAAATCTTCATTGTAGTCAACATTTTCACACTTGTTTAGCAGTTAAGGTTAAGTGATTGGTTGAGCAAGAGGTGATCTGACATGTTCTTTTATATTTGTCAGGTGCATCTGTATGGAGTTACACCTGAAGGGCACAATGTTTGCTGCAATGTTCATGGTAATGGTGCTTGGTTTGATCATGTTGTAAATTCTTTTGTTTCAAACTTGGACTCATAGCTGTCTTTGTATGTCGTATGGACTGGTCTGTCCCTTATGGTTCATACCATACCATATGGTACATATCTATACCAATTCACACAAAAAATGGGTTTTTTTTGCCCATTCAGATTGGGCCATTTTGTATCTTCCAACTTCCAAGCCTTCAAAAGAAAAAACAAAAAGCCCCTCCATAGGGCCCAATTTCCAAACTGAATACATAATTTTAACACACACACACACACACAAAAAGAATGAAGAGCCTCTCTGTCCATCCACCCTACACTTAGCTTTTTTTTGTATGATGTATAATGTATCATGCATGTTGCACATGTTCGACATGAGGTTTTGTCTTGTTACCCTCATGTATTCATCTTATAAACTCTAGTGGCATTGCTATTTTGGTTGTAAACTTGTATTCTATCATCTGTAGTCCAAAATACCGAAGTTATTTTTTTTTTTTGGGAATTAATATCGTACCTTTGTATCTTACAAAATCTTAAACTACTAATTAGTATCATATGTTATCATAGTGTATGGTATCGTACCTTTCATACTTGACAACTATGCTTGCAGTTTGGATTTGAGGTCAATACTTATGCCCTTGTTTCTTTTGGTAGATTTTCTTCCTTACTTTTGGTTTCCAGCACCAATTACCACGGATGGCTCCTGCAATCTTGGAGAAGAAAGCATACAGAAGTTAAGCGATTACATCAATGAGCACGTGTTGGCTTCCAAGAAAAAGCATGGCATTGAGGATTGCTCATTTGTAAGTGTGCTTATGAATCTTTTGTTTGTCAGATGAGAAATATGAAAGAGGATCTTGTACAGTGAGTGTGGATAAACTTTTGATTAATTATGGTCACCATGATGCCAACTGATGAGTGAGTCTTAATATGTTTAGATCTCCAGATTCAAAGAGCACCGATTTCATGTTTTGGATCGTAATTTCAATGTTTTAGAAACCATTCAGCTGCTTTTGCAGGTCTCTAGAGTGACTTTGGCTTACAGGACACCATTGATGTATTATCGGCCTGGAGGCCCCTTTAAATATTTAAAGGTTTGTAAGCTTGATAAAACAAGTTAAAGATGAATGTTTGTCTATGTGCTTTGTCTTTGCTAAACTATTTCAATACCTTATCCTACTCTTGATTGACAAAGTTTATAAGAATCTATTTTCGGAAACATGTTTGACTAGTTGCTTATTATGAATGTGTTTAACAGGTTGAACTGTGGAGAAGTAAGGATATAGGTGTTGTTTCAAAGGAATTGACAGCTCTTGCACAAGGAAAGCAGTTGGAACACATTGGACTTATATGGAACAATTTTACATGCTATGAAGATGAGATTAAGGTTAACAATGTTGTGTGTGAACTTTAGGGATCAATGGCTTGTATTGAGTGTGATGATTTTATCGTGTGTATTTTCATGTATATACTGAATCAGTGATATTCAGAGTTGCAGCAATGAGTGTGCTTGTTGTGATAACTTTGGCAAAAAGAAAGAAAAATCCTATTAATAATACCTTGGAGAAAATACCTCTGAGGTAAAATACAAAGTACAAAACTTGTAGAGAGTATCTAAGTACATAAAAAATACAAGGGTTGTGTGAACAACCAATTTTCTGGGCTATAATGGCAGTCGTCTGAGGGTGTGTGTGAAAGAAGCTGCTAGAGTTCTAGGTTTGCAAAAAGGCCTCTCTACTCCTAATCCTCTTAGAGCCACCCTGCAGCCCATAGAAACATGAAATGGGGAATGGGAACGGGGAATGGGGAGACGGGGATGGTGACGGTGACGGGGATGCCAAACCTAGGGAACGGGGACATGGGAACAGGAACTGTACATATGCTTATTTCACTCTAGGGCATATTCTTAGAAGTCTTCTACTTTACCTCTTAATATTGTTTGTGTTGTTTACTTTCAAGCTTCTTCTCCAAGTTTTGTGTGTGTGTTCCTATGAATCTAACAATTGTTATCAATACGGGCTTCGACTCCTTGGGCAGAGTCATCAACACCCGGTTTCATCTCTTGCGATTGGGACAAGAATGAACGAACATTTGCAAGTTGAAAAATATTGCGGGAAAGCTTGTAGGGCTTGATGTCGTCAGATTTTTGATTCAGGTTCGTTTTGAGCTTTGCTTGCACTATTACTGGTATACAAGGTATTTTGTCCTTTTGTATAGAATTTTCGACATCAGTCAATTTTGCAGGTAAGTTTGCAAGAAGTGTAGTCAATGGCCATGGTTGTCAACAATGATGTATTTTGTTTGGCAATTGTTGAGGATAAATTGGATGGAACTATCCATTATGAACTTAAATGATACATCATGTATTGGTTGCAAAAGGACTCTAGAACATTGTGCAGAGAAATAAAGTATGACTTGGTGTGGTACTAGAAGCTGCAAGTGTAGCAAAAGCAAGTATTGTTGAGGATGTTGTAGGTTTGAGCAGATTCGTTGTGAATTGGGATGGCAAAGATGCATAGGCCCATGCCTTGATTACATTATCGGTTAAAATGTACCATGAATCCAGACACTTGTGTTGAGATATGAGAGTCATTAAGTGCATAGTATTCCATCGATTTCTATTTTGGTTTCCATTTAGAAAGTGAAGGAGGAACCCATGCAAGAGAAACTCCAAACGGAGCTTAAAGGGAAATTCAAATTCAGCACCATTTTTCATAGAAGTGGTCTTAGTAATAATGAAAAAAAATGAAAGATTGAGAGCAAATAAAAGGAGGTTAGAATTGGAGGGCTCCTCCCCAAGATGGGACATGTTATAGCTTGACTCCACTCCAACTAAATAATCAACTTGACAACTAGTGAAATTGGCTAAAGTTAGAGATGCAGGCAAGAATGGCAAGTAGGTAGTGTACAGAGGAGGAAAAGCAATCATTAGAGACTTCTGTACCCCACCTTCCAAGAAATAAACCTATGTAAGATTACAACTATTGTATACGAGTGATTGCACGCTCACATACACTTTTTTTCTTCAGTCCTCTCACTTAGGGGAGTGGACGACGACACAGATAGAGGAAGAGTTGAAGAGTCAGGTGGCGGACCATACCTCCCAGTGGATGGGAGAAGAAGGACTAGCATTGTTTGCATAGCAGTGGCCTGGTTGCATGATGGACATTAACTGGTGGGCTAGTGCCGAGGTCCCTCACCTGAGCATTATCTTTCGAGCCCCTCCATAGTGGAGAGCTCCGAGGGATGTGATCAAGTGGCCCCTGGCACAGGCGGCCCGTTTCTACCAGTGCACAGAGTCTCGACTCTCAGCATGGTTGATAGATGCGTTGATTGTACCACCTAGAACTTCCATTACCTCTATGGTCCAGCTGAGGGCCACCATGGGGGAATGGAGCTCGCCCTCTATACCGGTGGCAAAGCATACCTGCATGCCTCATAGCTCCTCCTCGTCATCAGTAGCCTCCACACCAAACAGATGCCTGTTCGGGCAGTCACAGGTTTTCCCATGAGCTCACACCTTGCATCTTGAATGTGAATAGCCTCCACTAGAGCGGGGCACGTGGTTTCAGGAAATTGATTGTTCAACAGGAGTTGCAGTCTGCCCTTGCCGGACGGATCGACATCTTACTTCTATAGGAGTACAAACTCACCCACACCCAGGCCCAGTAGGTAGGGAAGGTACTCCCAGGCAGCTCGTACACTTGTTGGGAGCACGCCATAGGTGCCCACGGTAGGAGTGGAGGCGTATGCATCTCTATTGGTCCGAGTCCTACTGCTTGTGTTCGAGACCACGGGACGATAGTGGCAGGGAGGGTGCTATGGATCAGATTGGATATTGGGGACTTGGAGTCCTTAAGATCTATGCTTCCATGGAGGTTAGGGCACGCAGTAGGTTCTGGGTGGAGATCGCGGAAGGACTCCCAGGGGTGGACTCCTGGATTGTTGGAGGAGACTTCAACAACCTGGAGGCTTTGGAGGACCACCAGGGCAGAGGGAGAAACTACCAGGGCATGGCCGGGGAGGAGCAGGAGGCATGGGAGGTGTTTCTATTGGCAGTAGGAGCACGCGATGCCTGGAGAGACCCTGCCTTCCACAGGAGGGAGAGGTCGGTGGACTTCTCTTGGGGTTACAGGTGGCTAGGTGGAGTCCTGTTGGAGCGGTTGGACAGGTTTATGTGGGAGAGGGGGGAGGCTCTCGGGGAGGCCAGATTGGGCAGTTGGCGGGCACCACGTTGTTCGATCATTGCCCGGGTTCTCCTGACACTAGATCCCCTAGCATCTGCCCTAGATACACGATCTTGTTGGATCCCTGATTCGATCTATAGAAGGAAGGAGATGATGAGACAGATAACAGACTTGGATCAGAGAGTGGGGCAGGAGGGGCTAGATCGCAGAGGAGGTTGTAGAGTCCCTAGTTGAGTCGAGCAGAATCTGCCAAGAGGCAGCCATACAGGCCAGGTAGCAGAGCTGGGAGGAGGATAGAGCACTTCGACGGGACCTTGCAGCCACGCACAGATTATTATAGGAGGCACCAGGGGATCCCACTCTCCACGCACAGGAGGTGCGTGGGCGAGCAACCATTGGTGACCTAGAGGACAGGTGCTCTGAGTTCTCTTTCCGCACCTCAGCAACTTTCTGTGCGCGGAAGGGAGACACGATGTGTAGGGAGTTTTTTCAGGTGCACCAGCCTCGCACCTTAGGAGAGCAGATACGCAGCCTCCAAGATCAGTATGGGAGGACCCGTTCTAGCCCAGACGAGGTGATGGAGATTGCCACCGACTACTATAGTCGCCTCTTCCAGTAGGAGACAGCCTTAGCTAGAGAACAACGATGTAGACAGCAGGTCTGGGATAACATCCCGTTCCTCGTCACAGAGGAGATGGGATGCTTCCTCCTAGCCCCCTTCACAGAGGAGGAACTAGAGGAGGCTTTCCACACACAGGACGGGCAGAAATGCCCCGGAGAGGATGGCCTCTCTAAGGTTTTCTTCACTACCTTCTGGGAAGTGGTGAAGGACCCCCTACTGATGGCCTTTCAGGAGATTTTCACTTCACGATAGATGCCAGGGAGTCTATCGGTAGGCCTTATCAGTCTTCTCCCCAAAGGGGGAGACTGGTTGGAGCTTTCCCAGTGGAGATCGATCACCTTATTGTCAGTGGCCTATAAGGCACTGGCAAAGATGATTGGTAGGCGACTACGTCCCTTGCTTCCAGACATCATCCATGACACACAAACAGGTTTTGTCCAAGATAGGAGTATCGTGGACAATGTATTCACCTTCTTTGAGGCGATCAGAGTGGGCCCAAGACAGTGGGTAGAGAATGGCTGTACTACTCTTAGATTTTGAGAAAGCCTATGACAAGGTGGATTGGGATTTCCTAGAGGGCACCATGGTGAGGTTGGGGTTCCCCCAGGCTTGGATTTCCGGGGTCTCCGCACTTTACAGATCGGCCACTAGCAGGGTTCTCATAGGAGGGAGGCGAGGGTTCATCAGTCAAGGAGGGAGTTTGTAAGTGGTGCACACAATAGTCTATGGAAACCCCAAAGCATTGCCTTTGGTCGTGTGAGGCGGCATAGCTCGTGTGGAGAGGAGTATGCCGCATCCTTCGCCGCATAGCACCCAACCTTGGATGTATCTCTTGGGGTGCTTTCTATTGGCAGGCAGTTAGCTAGGGCCGTCACCCTCTGTATGAGGCCGGGATGCAGGATACGATATTCATGATCGAGGCAGGGTCGTGTGCAGTGGTGGGTTTAGAGGCTCTACCCATTTGCTACGTACTGGAGCCCACAACAGACCGCTCTGAGCTATGGGAAATCATAGGGAGTCTTACTGGTTGGCATATTTGAAAGCTGCGGTGTTAGGTGGCTTTTGGCGGAGAGAGACTTTCAGTACAGGCGACCTTAGCAGAGCTTTGGACCTTCGTCATCCACTCCCTTCGAGGCTGATGGGATCAGGTGCAGGGCGAGTCCAGGGTTCGTCAGGAGCTCCGAGGTCATTTCATGCACACTTGGGGCAGCGAGGACCTATTCTTCGTGATGTAGGCAGGCAGCCCCAGATGGTGATACACCCCCCTCCATGGCTTCTTGCCCCTATTCCCCCCCAAATCGCCTTGAGAGGCTTGTATATATGATGTATCTGTGACTTTCACCAGCTCCAGCTTGATCTGTTGAGCATGAGGACTTCTTTGTATTCAGGTCTTTTCTGAAGTAATATAATTAGCCACACTTTATTTGGAAAAAAAAATAAAATATCTTGTATACACATGTAATGATGTTTGCTATAGTAACCCTTGTTATAAGTCATAAGAGCATAGTACTACCGTTTTATCCCATTTTTTGGTTTCCTTTTGTCTATTTGGCAAGATGCCCAAAGTGGATTGTAACGATGGATGTATTTGATTAGTCCTATAGACTGATTTTGGCCTCCCAAGGACGTTAACATGATCTTTCTTTCTTTCTTTCTCTCTTTTTTCGTAACAGGTAATTATACTATACCATATTAGATTGTATGAGGAATACAAAAGTCTTAGCAAAGGAACAAAAAAGATTGCTATATGCCAAGGAACCAAGTCATTGCTAGGAAGAATATTAGCATACTGTATGAGATCTAACTGCCAGTGTGGAAGGCCCTTGAGTGTAGACATATGTCCTTGAACACTACGGGCGGAATGAAAAAACAAATGCATTTCAAATGATATAGTTATGCCAACAGCCTGAAAATGTTAGAAAATGGAACAATATCTTCATGTGTGGTTGCGCATGGGCAAGAAGGATGATCAATATCTAGGGTAGGAAAATGGGCATGGGAAATGTGCTCAAAAGGTGGGGGAGTGGAGCCAAGAAGTTCTAGAAAATAGCTTTAGCACATATTCACAATGGTTTGTGGATCTATAAACCATATGTCCATTTGCTTGCTAGAGCCTAACCATGTTTCCTCGGGTAGGAGATGTATGTAGGCCTTGAAAGAACTTGTGAGATTAACAAGAAAATCTTGCAAATTCTCAATCAAGGTTTACAATTTAGCTTGCTGATAAGATCTCAGCTGAAATTGTTTGATAAGAGCAAGCGACCTTGCTACCAATGAAAGTAGAAAAGCATCGTCTGGAGAATCCAACAAGAAGGAACAAAACCAAGGCTAGTAATTCCTCTATAGCCTGCCGATGCTCTCTGCAATGAGAAGCATGATGGATGCCTTATTGCCATGCAACCCTCTGCACATTATTAACTAACTACTCAAAAAGAGTGACTACCATCAGATGGGAAGTCAAGCAAGAATCTTTCAAGTGGTTGGCCCATATAACCATAAAAAACCTTATGTTTCAGATTGGATGAATTAAAGCATAATGGTAGCCTCCCCAGAATTTGAGCAAAAGGAGAAACGGGTTGTGCAAGCATCTCAAACTGCAAGGGGAAGTGATCTGACAAGGCATATTGTTGTAGCATCCTCATCTCTAGAATGAAAGGTAAAGCCTGAAGCTGACGGACTTAGCCAAGGCCAAATGCCTTGCTTAAAAACTGCCAAAGCAAAGTCATTCCATGCACGACTCTTAGGTGCGTCCATCACCAAGTGCTTAGAAGTAGACTGTGAGAGATCTACACACGCATTGAAGTCCCCCATGAGCAAGCTTGGCCTGCTAAGCAACAACCATGTTTTAAGTCTATCCCACAAATCGTGTCGAGACAACGGATCACTCGGTGCAGAAATGCTAACTAACCATAAAATCTCCTTCAAACAAAATTTCAGTCACCAAAAAGTGACCATGCACATAATTTTTAACAAGCACTGGATGAAATTTCTCATGAACAATCATAAGCATGCTAGACTAATGCATTGTAGACCCTCGGCATAAAACAAATGAAACCCATCACAATGCACAATTTTCTTGGCTTCACCATTACTCTTGTGCTCAAGGGCACATAGCACATCCCAATGATTCTCATGCAAAATATTCCACATGTCACAGTGCTTGCTATGATTGTAGATTCCATGCACAGTCCAAGTGGCAATCTTCATGCAAACAAGGAGAATAAAATTACATTCAAGGCTGATTTTTGCCTCAATTTTACTTCTTTGCCAAAATATGGAGGACTCCCTCGTTTAGGAAATTAGCTAGCACTGCAAATGAATTCAAACCCTGATGCTCTAATTTGGAGGTGGAAGGAGTATTCATTGTCCATAGAGTGGATCATGGATAATGATGATCCCATGGGGTAATCACTTTACCTCTCATATCAAAAGCAAGTATAGCAGGCGGATCACAAGAGTGATCAGCTGATACCTTCCTAGTATTAGACCTCTAGGGAGCAAAGTAACCATTTCATTAGCCACATGTGCAAAAGGCGGCTTATCTTTTTACCGCACATAGGTGTGCAAAGAGTCCTGTAAAGTAAGAGGCATAGCATTTGCCATATCGACATCAGCCTCTTTACCTCTTTAGAACAAAACATCGACCCAACCATGCTCTGGCTGATCCGAAAGTTGCTCGATCTGTTTCCCTTTATCTAGAGTTTTCACAACAGGGGCCTCATCATCTTGAGGGCGGTCAACCATGGGATTTTCATTGACGGGCAGACTGTTCCCAGCATCTGGAGCTGTGGTTTTCTTTGGGTAAACTACCATAAAATGCCCCAACTTCCCACAAGAGTAGCAATGGTCCACAAAGGTATGCCGATTCAAGTGAAAGTACAAAGGATTCATTCCAAGGCAGTTCAAGTGCAACTAGTTAGGCCTTCTACAAGAAGTACCCCATAACATGCATACACTTGTGATTGGTGGCCCTCAAACTATGAGGAACCAAGAGAGTACCTATAGTTGCCATAGCATCTTTTAGCAGAGGCTAGTACACAATAGGGCACCTCTCCAGTTCTACCCACTCTAGGCATTCCTGTTGAAGTAGATCTTGAAAGTTTGCCATTGGTCTCCATGGCACAACATGAACTAAATGGCGATCAAAGAACAAGGGAAACTATGCTAGGAGATCATCATGAAGCCTTGCTGATTTTAGCAATAACTCATTAAAACTCCTTGGGGCCCACAAAACATTTGTTTAGACAATCACCTTGCAACAAGGACTGCAACCACTGACAGATCCAAGAGAGAATTAGAATCTGGCCTGTGGAAAAGAGAATAACTCCTCTTTCATGGAACACCGAAAATGAATGCAAGACAGTTTTTGTATCCACATTGACATCCAAGATGTCATTTATATCCTAGTCAGAAAATGCTTCCTTATTGTGCTGAACATACTCACTCAGCAATGTGTTGGCAAATTCCAATAGACGCTCCTAGTCTAAATCTTGAGATTCATCGGGTGTGGAAGTAACCTGTGCATGGGAATGTACCTGTAGACCAATGGTTTCATTTGGAGCATGTTTGATGCGCTTATCCGCAGGCCACATATCAGAAAATGAATGCAAGACAGTTTTTGTATCCACATTGACATCCAAGATGTCATTTGTATCCTAGTCAGAAAATGCTTCCTTATTGTGCTGAACATACTCACTCAGCAATGTGTTGGCAAATTCCAATAGACGCTCCTAGTCTAAATCTTGAGATTCATGGGGTGTGGAAGTAACCTGTGCATGGGAATGTACCTGTAGACCAATGGTTTCATTTGGAGCATGTTTGATGCGCTTATCCGCAGGCCAGATATCAGAAGAAGGTGCAGCCTCTTGTGTCGAAGGAACCATTTCTTCCTCCCGTGCTTTGGCTTCAGAATCAGGGCCAAGAGCATCCACCGCTTAGTTGATAAACGTCATGTCAAGACCAGCCATTGCTTTGTTCCCTGGTCTCACTGTCTCCAAGTCTCAGCAGTAGTCACTATTTCTTTATTCTTCTCTCTGCCTGGTGTGATTAGCCCTGACTGCATGTGTTGGAATGTCTTGCTGTCTTTGATCTCTGTGTGCAGTCTGCATGATGTTATGCCGCCCACCTGTCCAGGACTGTGCCTATTATGCAAACGATGGTTGGCTGTTTTCACTGTCAAGACAGTTGCCCTGAAGACACAGCAGCGTACGAACAGTCACCAGTGCAGGGGCAGCTGCGCACAGTGCCCGGCTCTGATGTGATCACCTGCTCTTAGTTGGGAAATATGGACAGGTTGCAGGGCATGACTGCCTCTCTCTCTCTCTCTCTCTTTCTCTTTCTCTTTCTTTTCGTATTGGATGTTATATTTATAAAGTACTAAACAACAAAAGAGTTACAAAAGTCATGGCAAAGACACGGAGGAAATTGCCATATGCCAGGGAAGTAAGTCCTCCCGAGGGAGTAAGTCAGAGTGCCGAATGAGATCTATCTGCCAATGCAAGAGACCTTTAAGCCTAGCAATATGTCCCTGAACATTAGAGGCTGAATCAAAAAGAAAAGCATTCCGAATTGTCCAATTGTGCCAACAGCCCCCGTATCGAAGAAAGTGAAACGAGATCTTCATATGCGACTGTGCCGGTGTGGGGTATTTGGGCCGCACAAAAACCCAATCAAAAGGGCTTAGCGAGAAACCAACCACTGCTCGCCAAACCGCTGACAAGAGTGACCAGATTTTCTTAGCGAGAGGGCAAGAAAGAAATCGATGACGGGCTGATTTCACACTGGTGGTGTAAAAGAAGCAATTGCCGTTGGAGATTCGACGCTTGGAAAGGGCTGAAGCAAGAGGAAGACCACCAATCATCACCCTCCAAAGAAAAACCTTGCATTTGAAAGGTGTCTTGTTCAACCAGCCCTCCGTCACTGTTACCTTCCACCATGTCTGAGATTTATGCAATCCCCATACAGTATTAGCTTTGGTAACCAGCCATTGATGATCTTTAATTAGAAGATGATACACTTGGTTAGCTGAAGCCTTTTCCAAATTCAGCCGGCCTACAAGGTCCCAGTCTTGCCAGGGACGATCCGAAGCAAGGGTAGGAAAGGGTTGTCTGCTCTGGAGCACCATCAAAAGCTGTCCCCATAAATCACGGTATCTACGAGGGATCCTGAAAAGCCTCCTGGCTGTACGAAACGATATCAACACATTGTGATTGGCAAGGGTAGCATTTGCAAACTGAAGTCAAGCCCAAACGTGCCATATGGTTAAATTTTGGTCTGAGCTCATGTTTGCCTTCCCAAGAAAGTAATCACGAGGCTGCCAACAATTCGAGTTGAAAAGAGTTAGTAGCTAAGCAGTCCTCCGCCGGATGCCACTGAGCCTTCTGGAGAACCAATTTCCAGGAACATACCAAATGAGCAAGCAGGGATGAAGAAGGACTAGAAAACCGAGAGCCTGCATTAAGAACATGCCACCAGGAGCTCCGAATTTGGGTATTACCATGCACAAGCCCGTGATTCTCAAGAAAATAACGGGCTATAAAGACCCACGGGTGATGATTCAAGGACATGGCACGAAAGAGAAACCAACGGAGTACGAGCATATGAGTTTGGCCATCCAAAATATCCCCACCACCCATGCGTTTGGGGGTACATGCATGCGACCAAGAAATCCATGAAATGCTTGTATGCAAGGAGTCCTTCTTTCATAACATGAAACGAATGTACTGAGTAAAAGCATTCAATGTAGTAGTAGTCCAAGGCAGCAATGGCAAGAAATATGTGAGCATTGGCAACATAATTGTCTGAGCCACTTTGAGGCGAACATGGAAGGGCCAAGCCGTGACTTCCAATACAGAAACTTAGCTACCAGTTTCTGTGAAATCCACTCTAGTAGTTGCTTTGGCCGAACATCAACACCTAAAGATACCTAAGATGCCTGGCAATGGAACCACGGGGAACAACCATTCCTTGCCAGTCTAATGACTGCAAATCAGACTCCGTGCAACTGAGAATGGCTGATTTCAAAGCATTGATATGAAGACTAGAAGCATGACCAAAAAGAGTCCAAACATCTAATGCTTTGCGAAGATTATCCTTGTCCGCACGCAAAATCATAAAGCTGTCATCAGCCAAAGATTGACTAATGAAGTGCTGTCCAAAAGGAAGAGACAATCCAGCCAACTGAGTAGAAGATTCCATATGAGATAACATCGAAAGAACCGGATGAGTCGCAAGGGCAAAAAAGAGCGGACACAAAGGGCAACTTTGTCTCACAGAGCGTGCAAGGACAAATGGCTCGGTAACATCACCATTCAGCATAACTCGCGAAGAAGCCGCAGCACTAATGGTGTAGATCAAATGAGACATCCGAGTACCAAAGCCCATAGTAGACATAAGTTTTGCAATGAAAGACCAGTCCAAATAATCAAAAGCCTTTTCCAGGTCCAATTGAATCAATACCACCTCCTGATTAGAGTGCCTTGCATAGTTAATAGCCATTTGCACATTCAAGACATTATGCAGAATGTTTCGGCCCTTAATGAAACCATATTGAAGAGGATGCACAATGGCAGGAAGATGCTTATGGAGCCGATTCGCTATCACTTTGGAAATGATTTTATACATCGAACCCATCAAAGAAATTGGTTGCCAATGGTTCAATATAGACGGCGAAGGAACTTTTGGAAGCAGTTTGATAAGACGTTCTTTCCACAAGGAAGGCATGAATCCCGTTTCCCAAATCTGCTAAAACATAGCCGTCAATGGTTTCACCAATTGGGTAGCACAAACCTCCAAGAATTCATTGGTGAGACCATCCCAACCGGGACTTTTATCCTTGGGCAAGTGTAACAGAACATCCATAACCTCCGCCAGTTTGATAAGACGTTCTTTCCACGAGGAAGGCATGAATCCCGTTTCCCAAATCTGCTAAAACATAGCCGTCAATGGTTTCACCAATTGGGTAGCACAAACCTCCAAGAATTCATTGGTGAGACCATCCCAACCGGGACTTTTATCCTTGGGCAAGTGTAACAGAACATCCATAACCTCCGCCTCACTAATATCTGTCTCCAAAGTAGTTTGCATATCATGTGGAACCTAATTGCGGACCAAATCATAGAAAACTGAGCGGGCATGAGTAATTTGGTCAGAAGGTGAAGGAGTAGAACCAAGAAGGTCTAGAAAATAATTCCTATACATATTCATAATAGTCTGAGGATCAATGACCATTTGACCTTCTGCATCCTGGAGTCTAGTCATATTCTCCCGAGTAGGAGATGCATGGAGAGCTTGAAAGAACTTATGAGTGTGACAAGCATTGTCTTGCAAATTCTCAGTTGAATTTTGCAATTTGGCTTGCTGATAAGATTTCAATTGGAACTCTTTAATAAGATCAGCCAAACGCATAGCCAATGGCAGCAGAAATACATCATTTGGAGTCTCCACCAGTAAAGAACGAACCAAAGCCAGTAATTCCTCCGCTGCTTGTCGATGCTGCCGACAAAGATAGGTATGATGGATTCCATACTGCCGAACAACCCGCTGCACATTAGAGAGCAATATTTCAAAAGAAGCATTGCCCTCAGAGGAGAAGTCCAATAAAAATCTATCAATCAATTGCTGCATATAACCCTGAAAGATTGAATGCTTCAAATAAGATGAGTTGAAACGCAAAGGGAGTCTATCGAGAAATTGCTTAAAAGGTACAATGGGTTGTGCAAGCATCTCAAGCTGAAGAGGAAAATGGTCCGATAAGGCACATTGTTGCAACACTTTCATTTCCAGCATCTCAGGAAGAAAAGCATCATCCTGTATGATGTACATGCAGTCCAACCGCGACCATGTAGTTGTATACTGTGCAGAATGAAAAGTAAACCCTGTAAAAGAAGGGTGTAGCCATGACCAGAGATGTTGCTTAAGTATGGTAAGGGTAAACGCATTTCATACACGGCTTTCCGGAGCGTCCATCACCGAATGCTCTGATGTGGACTGTGAAGAATCAATACATATTAAAATCCCCCATCAAAAAATCGTGTCTGCCAAGTGACAAGGAGGTCTGCAAAGTATTCCAAAGATCCAGGCGGGATAAAGTGTCATTTGGAGCATAGAGCCCAAGTAGCCATAAGATCTCTCCTTCAAATAAAACTTCAATCACCATAAAACGACCATGTACATCATTTTTGATAAGAACAGACTAATATTTCTCATGTACAATCATAAGCACACCAGAATAATGCATGGCATGTGTCCTTGCATAAAATAAGAGAAACCCATGGCAATCCACAACTTTTCCTGCTTCGCCGTGACTCTTATGCTCAACAGCACACAAGACATCCCACTGATTCTCATGCAATAAACTCCACATGGCATACTGCTTATTGCGAGAACAAATGCCTCGCACGTTCCACGTGCCTATCTTCATGTGTATTCAAAAAAGAAAATCAGGAACGAGGCAAAGCTTGCCTCGATTTAACCTTTTCTGCTAGAATGTCAAGGACTCCCTCATCCAAAAAATCAGCTAACACGACAAAAGAGTTCTGACGGCCAGATTTAGAGGTAGACGGTATATCCACTATCTTGGGGATGGAACGGGGATAATGACGATCCCATGGGGTAATCACGTTACCTCTAGCATCAAAAGCCAACTTAGCAGGTGGGCCCTTGGGACCGTCCGTATATACTTTTCTAGTGGGCTGATTGCGAGGAGCAGAAGAAACCATAGCATGGGTAGTGTGGTCTGAAGACAACATGTCTTTTCGGCGCATATAAGTATGCAAGGAATCTTGTGAAACATTAGGCACAGTATCCGCCATGCCAGCATCAAACCTTTTACCTTTTTTGGCATATACATCTACCCAGTCATTATCACAGGAATCCAAACCCGAAACCTGTTGTTTATCTTTATCCAAAACTTTAAGTGGCTCGGTTGCATCCTGCGATGGAGCATCAAGCACCATATCTTCCAAGGGAGGCAAAACATGCTCAGCATCTGAAGTCGGTTGCTTGGCTGGACATTCGGTCATAAAATGCCCCAATTTTCCACACGAAAAACAATGCCCCGCAAAGTTACCCCGTTTCAAACGAAAGTGCAAAGGATGCATGCCAGAGCAATTAAGACGTAACCGAGCAAGCCTTTTCCGAGCAGTGTCCCATAAGATACACAAACGGTTACGATTCATGGCCCTTAGGCTCGGGGGAACCAAAACTGTGCCCACAATGGCCATGGCATCCTTTAATGGTGGCCAATAGATAGTCGGACAGTTTTCCACTTCAATCCACACCGGGCATTCGCGTTGAAGCAAGCGCTGAAAATCTGCCATTGGGCGCCATGGCACAACATGGACCAAACGGCGATCAAAGAACAATGGCAGTTTAGTCAGCAGATCAGCACGATGCTTCTCGGATTTCAACAGCACCTCATAAAAGCCTCGGGGCCTAACAAAAATCTCTTCAACACACTCCCCTTGTAGTAGACTTTGTAGCCATTGGCAAATATGGGAAAGCACTGGGATCCTACCAGTGAAGAAGAGTATAACAACACGTTCATAAAACAGTGAGAATGAGTGCAAGACATTTTTCAGGTCCACAATGGCTTCCAGAACATCTTCAGATTCAGAGTTAGAGAACACTTCATGATTATGTTAAACATAATCACCAAGCAAGGTGTTGGCAAACTCCAAAAAATGTTGGGTATCTCACACGCCTTACTTACGCCTACGCTCATATGGGAGTGTGCGGGTGATCACTAGGACACTGGGGCACTTTTTACTCTCGGTAGGAGAGGTTTTTTCCCCCAGATTATGTGTACTATTTTGTATGTGCTTGTGGTGCACACTTACGGGCACTTACTGTGTTCGGGTGTGAACAGCCCCTTATAACCCTAAGGTATAAGGGTTATCATTTGTACTTTCAGCTAACACTCTATTCAGTACTATTGCATTGGGTATCGTGCTCAACTCTGTCTCTCACTCTCACACTGTCTACTGCACTTCAGCTGCACCTCGATCCTCTCCTATCTGACATTTGGTATCAGAGCTGGTCAGCAGCTCTGCACAACTCCCGAGGATTTTGCACAGCTCCCGAGGACTCAGCCGCCGTCGCTAGTCAGCTCAGGTTTGGGCCTGCATCTGTCTGCCCTGTGCAGACTCGTCAGTCAGCCCATCTCCTTCCTGTAGCAGCGCCGCCAGGAGCCCCGCCAGATTGGCGCCTCTGTGCCCTAGCGCCAGCTCGTCAGACAGCGCCACCAGCTGCCTGCGCCGCCTGGACCTGGAGCTGAAGCCGCCTTGTCTGTCACGAGCCCTGCTCCTGCGTGTGCCAGTTCGTGACCAGCGCCGCCCTGTCTGCGAGAAGCTCCACCTGACGCGCCTCCTGTACTTGCAGACGCCGTCGCCACCTAATGCGCCACCTGACGCCGCCTCCTGACGCCGCCCTGTCACGTCCTTGCCAGCTGACGCCCTGTCCCGCCATCTGACGCCCTGTCCCGCCACTGGTACCCTGTCCCGCCACCTGTCTCCTGACACGCCACCAGTGCCTTGACGTGCCGCCTGTGTCCTGACACGCCATCCTGTACCTGTGCGTCAGTCCGACTGTACCCAGCAGTCATTACCTCGGGAATCGTGCCCGTCGTCAACACGCAGAGGTAACATTCTGCACTTTTCTTTTACACAGGAGTTCGTGCAACAGGTTCAGGTTCAGCATTGGGAAACGTGCTGAACAGCAGGTTCAGTTTTCAGCATTGGGAAACGTGCTGTGTCAGTCTGTGACACATTGAATGCACATTTTGGGGCTTTTGTAACAGACATTTGTGACAGAAATTTTGGGCAGAAAATTTTGGGGCTTTTGATGTTTTAGTGCTGCTGAGCACTAATTGCACCTTGGGAAGGGTGCATCAGTGACAGTTTTTTTTGACAGAGTACCCTTTGCACATTAATTGCAGACTTGTGTTTGCTGCAATTTCTGGAAATTTGCAGATTTCCAGCCCGTACTGCATTGACATTGCTCTATTGCCTTTTGGGAAATAATGGCAAATCAGGGAGGAGATGTATTCACCTATGTGTCCAAGGAAGACCGATTGGATGGGAACAATTATTCCCTTTGGTCTTTCATGATGAAGAATGTATTAGTGGCCAAAAATTTGTGGGATTATGTCAGTGGAGAGGAAGCACGACCGGGAGTTGTGGCTCCCGCTACTCCTCCTCCAGGAGGACGTGCAAGAGGGCAACCTCAGCCCCCTCCACCTTAGCCCGCTCAGCCACTTCCCCCAAGAACTGCAGCTCAGAAAGCTTGGGATACACGGGATGCACAGGCTATGTCGCTGATTGCATTGGCAGTTCAGCGTTCTATCATTCCTCATATTCGTTCAGCAGCTTCTTCACAAGAAGCTTGGTTGACATTGGAGCAGATGTTTGCAGGAAAGAATGAGACTCGCATCTCTTTCTTGAAGAAAGAGCTAGAGACTCTAAAGATGAATGAGGGTGATTCTATGCAGGATCATCTCAACAAAATTCAGGACTTGCGGGAGCAACTCATGAATGTGGATGAGTACTACTCAGATGCGCAGCTGATTTCTACGACATTGAATTCACTGCCTCCCTCTTACTTGGCTTTTCATACTGCCTTGAACCTCACTATGAGGATTTCGAAAGAGCCCATCACTTTCATTCAGCTTGTCAGTTTGCTTCTAGAGGAGGAGCAAACTAGACGGAACAGTGGTGTGGATGGTATAGCCTCTGAGCAGGCTTTTATGTCAAGGCAGAAGGGTAAAAACAGCCAAGGGAAAAATGCTTCGCAGAGTTCTGGTAGTAGTAACACTTCACAGACAAGTCAGAAACAGGGGGGCACGCAAGCCAAGAAAGGAAAATGCCATTACTGCAAGAAGCCTGGCCACTATATCACTGAGTGCAGGAAGCGCATCGCCAAAGAGAAGAAGAAGGAGTCAGGGATGTCTGCTTCTGCAGCTCCTTCCACTGCTAGCGAGTCCGCGTCCTTTGTTGCAGCCAGGGACTATCGTTTTTACACTTGCAGTTATGATGTCTCTTGGGCTGATAGAGCATTTAGCTCTACAGAAGATGCTGACACTTGGTTCTTTGACAGTGGTGCTTCACGGCATATCACATCTCGTAGAGATTTGTTTGCTTCTCTTGGTGCACCTCCCGTTGGGAAGTCTGTTCAGTGTGCTAATAATGCATCATACCCTGTTCGTGGTATTGGGGAGATTCAGCTTACAGCCATTGATGGCTCTATTCTCCGCCTACAGGATGCTTTGTATGTGCCTGGCATTAAGAAGAATCTGCTTTCCATTTCTTCTATGGCACGTTGTGGTTTGCAGGTCACCTTTGATGATGACCGTTGCATGGTCCGTGACAAGGAACACATGACATTGGTCTTGACAGGTTCTCTGTGTCATGGGTTATATGAGTTGGATGCTCTTTCGGTAGATCAGTCTGCATATTTGACATCCACTCTTACTCCTGCCATGTTAGAGGCAGAGTTATGGCATGCTCGTTTGGGGCATGTAAACTATGGCAGCTTGATGCTATTACAGCGTACTCAGATGTTGGATGGATTACCTCTCTTGGAGAGACCTCCTGAGCATTTATGCGAGGGTTGCATTTTGGGGAAAATGCATCATTTCTCTTTTCCCCGTGATGTTGCTTTTAGAGCAACAGCCAGATTGTAGCTTGTGCATTCGGATGTTTGTGGGCCCATGCAGACACAGTCATTGGGTGGTTATTACTATTTTGTAACATTTATTGATGACTTTACACGTTTTTGCTGGGTCTACTGCTTGAAAAAGAAGTCAGAAGTGTATGATGCATTTTTGGCTTTCAGTGCACTTGTGGAAACTCAGTCTGGTTGCAAGATTAAGACTCTCCGTTCAGACCGAGGGGGGGAATACATGTCCTCTATGCTGAATTCTTATTTGCAGCAGAAGGGCATTATCCATCAGTACACTACTGCATATACTCCACAGCAGAATGGGGTAGCAGAGAGGAAAAATCGGTCACTCATGGAGATGGCCAGATGTATGCTGAAGGCAAAGAGTTTGCCTCATAGTTTTTGGATGGAAGCCGTCATGTGCACTTGCCACATTTTGAACAGATGCCCTACCAAGGCCTTGAAAACCGTCACACCTTTTGAGGCTTGGCACAGCCGCAAACCTTCTGTTGGCCACTTCCGTACTTTTGGGTGTCTTGCATATGCCCATATTCCACAGGTACTTCGAAAGAAGTTGGACAACAAGGCTGTAAAATGCATCTTTATGGGATATAGCAGCGAAAGCAAAGGCTACAGACTCTATGATCCCGTGACCAAGAAGGTTTTTGTCAGCAGGGATGTTGTATTTGATGAAAAATCAGAATTATCCTTGGCTGGTTTTGATACATATCAGGCTGCCCGTGATGTCTTTGAAGGGCTGCTGCCCATCACATTTGGTGATTCAGCTGGTACTTCAGCAAATGAACCTAATGTTCAGCCAGCTGCTCCTATGGAACATGCAGTAAATCAGCACATTGCTGAAACTGAAATTCAGCAGGAACTTGTACACAGTCAGGAAGCAAGACAGGTGCCTAGATGGTACACGCAGACTATGAGAGATAGTCATTTGGAAACACCCTTGGCTGGTCGTACTCGAAGGCAAACTCGACTGCATGATTCAGCACATTCCATGGAGTTTGTTATGGCAGCATGTACTCATGATAATGAGGAGCCTGAATGTTTTGAGGATGCACGACATAGTGTGCATTGGATGGCAGCCATGCAAGCTGAATTGGATTCTATTCATAAGAATCATACTTGGGATTTGGTGTCTTTGCCAGTTGGCAAGCGTGCCATTGGTACGAAATGGGTCTACAAATTGAAAAGGAATGCAGATGGATCCATAGATAAGTACAAGGCACGGCTGGTAGCTAAAGGCTACGCACAGAAAAAGGGCATTGACTATGAGGAGACCTTTGCTCCTACCTCCCGTATGACGACCATTCGGTCTATGATTGCCTTGGCTGCACATTTTGGTTGGAAAGTGCATCAGCTGGATATAAAGACTGCATTCTTACATGGGGAACTTCAGGAAGAAGTGTATGTACAGCAGCCCATTGGTTTTGCAGTTGAAGGCTCAGAAAATTTAGTATGCAAGCTGAAAAAAGCTCTATATGGTTTGAAACAAGCTCCACGAGCTTGGTACGCAAAGATAGATGCTTTCTTGCTTAGTCAGGGGTTTGTAAACAGCCCATCTGAGTCTACCCTTTATGTACATAAAGAGGGGGGATCCATGCTGATTTTGTGTCTATATGTAGATGACCTTTTGCTCACTGGAACACATGCTGATCAGATTTCAGCATTCAAAAATAATTTACAGCAAACTTTTGACATGTCTGACTTGGGTATTTTGCACTATTACTTGGGCATCCAGTTTGTACATGATGCTAGAGGCATTGGATTATGTCAATCAAGGTACATTGGGCAACTTCTTGAGAAGTTTGGCTTACAGGATTGCAAGCCAGTTTGTACACCCATGGAACCTGGGCTCAAACTGTCATTACATGATGACAGTGATTTGTTTGATATCCATACTTATGCTCCAGCAATGGGATGTCTCATCTATCTATGCCACACTCGGCCAGACATACAGTTTGCCGTTTCAGTTTTGAGCAGGTACATGCATCAGCCTCGTATGTCGCATTAGCAAGCTGTGAAGCGTGTGTTTCGTTACTTGCAGGGTACTAGAGCTCTTGGATTGCTTTATGCCAAGGGGGGACCACTGCAGTTACATGCTTACAGTGACTCTGATTGGGCTGGTGATTTTGATACTCGTCACTCCACTAGTGGCAATTGTTTCTTTCTTGGCTCGTCATGCATTTCTTGGCTTAGCAAGAAACAATCCACTGTTGCCACGTCGTCATGTGAAGCTGAGTACAAGGCAGCCTTCACTACTGCAGTTGAGTGCGTATGGCTTAGACGCTTACTTGCTGATTTGGATGTATCTGTTACGGAGCCTACTCCTTTATATACTGACAGTCAGAGTGCCATTGCAGTGGCACGGAACCCTGTGTTTCATGCTCGCACGAAACACATAGAGATTCACTACCACTTTGTCAGAGAGAGGCTACATGCAGGTGATATCAGCCTTGTCTACTGTCCTACCACCAGCAATGTGGCAGACATCTTCACCAAAGCTCTTCCACGAGACAAATTTGAAGCATTTCGCGATGCTTTGAATTTGACGCCCTTTGGTGGCGGATGATCCTTGTACACTTGATCACTCTTCACTCCAGGGGGGTCTGTTGGGTATCTCACACGCCTTACTTACGCCTACGCTCATATGGGAGTGTGCGGGTGATCACTAGGACACTGGGGCACTTTTTACTCTCGGTAGGAGAGGTTTTTTCCCCCAGATTATGTGTACTATTTTGTATGTGCTTGTGGTGCACACTTACGGGCACTTACTGTGTTCGGGTGTGAACAGCCCCTTATAACCCTAAGGTATAAGGGTTATCATTTGTACTTTCAGCTAACACTCTATTCAGTACTATTGCATTGGGTATCGTGCTCAACTCTGTCTCTCACTCTCACACTGTCTACTGCACTTCAGCTGCACCTCGATCCTCTCCTATCTGACAAAAAATGCTCCCAGTCAACATCCTGAGAATCCACAGAATCACTGCCAATGGTACATTCACTAATTCATGTACTCTCAGAAGGTACATTAGGCCAAGCTATCCTCTGGCCTAGTTTTATTAGCAATGTGTACTAATGCTTTGGGTTGGGTGGTGCAAAATGAGCTGTGAACAAAGATAAAATCAATAGGATTAAGCTACTTGATGATTCTCAAATGGTGCTGAATTTATTTATTGATGATACTAACATATTTTGAAAAATGATGGGACATCAATTAGAAACGTTTGGAACTGCTTGAATACCTTATGTATGGCTGTTGGCTCTAGGATAAATCATAACAAAACATGTATGAGGAGTCTAATCAAGCTTCCACCCCCTTTCTTGGTTGATCGATCAAGGCTACAAAATCACCACCACCACCACCACAACAACAACAGTTTTTGGTATGAATTCGTACGGTATGGTACGGTATGAACCGTATAGTACGAACTAGTTCGTACTACGTACGAGTGCAACTATGGTGTGAGTGTGTGTGTGTGTGTCTCTCTCTCTCTCAAAACCTCGCGCCATCGGTTTCTTTCTTGTCCAATGGCGAGGAAGGTTTGGTCATTGCTACCAGCTGTTTGGTCTAGAGTGGTTGGGCTATTGATGCTTCCAAAAGACTGGGTCTTTGGACATTCTAAGTTCGTGGATCCTATGCAAGCTTGAATGAAAGTACTCTTGCACTTTTTACGCTTCTGGAGTTGTTTGCACATATGGACAAAGAGGAATGCATTCATCTTTGATTCTTCCTAAGAAGTGCAGAGTTATATAGTCCGCTTGAGAGGCCTTCTTCATTAAGCTCAACAGATTGAGTTGGCGGATATTCTCCCTCGACAGGATTTGCTTCTTGGCACACTTCAATTTCTTCAACCTCCTTGCAGGACATCTAGTTCATTTGTACTTTTGATCATGCTATATCTTTGTCTTCTTGGTCATGCTGTACTTTTCAGATTATGTTTTGGTAATTAATAAAATTACCCTTTATGTGTGTGAGAGAGAGAGAGAGACTTGGACAACTCTAACTGTGCAATGGACAAATCAACGAAGCCGATTGAGACGTGCATCTCTGACTCGCGCGCGCTGCCTGAGTTCTCCCCTCAGACCAGCGTGGGGTCCGTTCTACCCTGCTGCTCGAGCCCTGCCCTTGCCTACCTGTGAACATCTGGTCGACCTGCAGTGCGAACTGACATGGGACCTTCCTGGCCTGTTCTGTCCTGCTCGAGCTCTGCCCTCGTTCACCTGTGAATAGCTGTCACTGGAACCGTCTTGCGAATTGGCAGTCCTGCCCTGCCACCCTGCTGTGCTATCTTGCCCCGATACTCTGCTCTGCACTGGCCATTGTTGCACCAATCTTCCTATGCCCATCTACCCTGGGAGCTCGCCTGTGTTCCTGTGACTGTTGACAGGCTTGAAGGTTGTCTTACTTGCGGATCCTGGTTGTGCATCTGACCTGCACAAGTGGTGATACAACATGGCTGGTCTGGATATGGCCTTTATTGACCAAACGGTGGCTGCTCTTGGTCCGGATTCTGAAACAGAGGAGCCAGAGGATATGGTTCCTTGCACAGAGGAGATGCCACTTGGTCTTGACTTCCAGCCTATGGGCAAATGCACCAAGCATAGTTCGGAAGATATAATGGATCATCAGGAACGTTCTTATGACCTTTGGTGGTTTGTTTGGTAACTGTTGGTCTCATAGGTCATTTTGGCCTCTTGTAGACGTTAATAAAGCATCTCATGTCATTTCATCTCTCTCTCTCTCGCCTCTCCCTCTCTCTCAACCTTCTCTCTCTCAAGCATACATGCCTCTTATTTGTATGATTAGTCATGTATGATGTATCCACTCCTATGTATGTACTTGTAAGTTGTAGCGCATGTTGCGCATGCGGCATATGCCATAGAGGTTTTGGCATGTTACCCTCAAGTATTCATCTTATATACTCCAATAGCATTGCTATTTAGACTTAAAACATCTGTTCTATCATCTATAGTTCAAAATAATGAAGTTAAATTTTTTTCGTACTAATATCGTACCGTACCTTATAAAATCTTAAGGTACCATTTAGTACCGTATTTTATCGTACCGTACCGTACCGTACCGTACTTTTCGTACCTGACAACTATACACACACACACACGCAGATCAAATCATCTGTAGGTCATAACTGATTGTAAGTGTTGGTCATGATTGACTAATTGTAGTTGGTTCTAGTTGGAACCAAATTGTGGCCATGATCCTCAGTTTAGTTGTTTGCTTTTAATGATTGCATGTGGAGAAATCACAATTTTACTTTTATGCTTGTAAAAGTTATGTTTTCTTACAAGGGCACCAACTTTCGGTTGTTGACCTTAAACACTGCATCCCGTTCCATGTAGAATTTTACGTCCTATAATGTTTTTCGAAACATTTTGGGTTTGGCTTGAAACACCATGTGGCATTGTTTTGGGATTACAAAACCTTTTAGTCCAAGGAATGCATTTCAAGAGATTTTGACTCCGTTTTGATGTTTCATGCATTCCTAAGTGCCATTTCAGGCTGCTCCACATAACTATGCAGCAAGCCAAACTCAAAACTCAAAACTCGAAAGATGATGCAATGTTGGACACCATGTCAAAATGAGGCAATGTGGAAGCAATGAGACAAGATCAATGAGCATTAAGACAACAAGTATGAAGGCAAAGAACACAAAATACACAATGAAATTCAGTATTGTGCAATATGACAAGACACAATGGGTCAGCATAGTGGAGAGGAGTGGTTGTAGCCTCCCATGTGTGCTAGGGATTACTCATGTTCAGGGTCTTCATAATGAGATACCAAAGTACAAGTGTAGCATTGTTGAGCCTAGGATCAGTATATATACAAGACGCAAATGAATGCCCCATGAGAAGAATCAGAAGGTGGTCCAATACATACGAGGTACCAACATAACCTCTAAGTGTGACTCTGCCCAGGTCCCAAGTGCTTACCTGTTCCAAGCCTGTGTGCTAGTCTTGTATGTTAGCCCAAACCCTAACTAGGATTTGCCATCCATACCACTAGATATCATGTGTGCATGTGCCATCATCATGTAACATAGTGAACAGAGGGTCGTGAACTATCTGACTACATGTAATAGCTGTGTCCAGTGCATGTGAAGTGGAAGGCTGATTAGGTGTCACCTTAGTACTAACTTTGGTTCTAGCTTGCACTTGTGTGAGGATTAGTTTATCTGATATTTTTAGTTATTTACATGCATATACATATGCACATATGCACACAGGCATGCACAGTTGCACCTGCAACATGTCCTGCTTGCTTTGTGCTAGTAATACTAAATGGGAAAATACTATCAGAAAGATATTAATTTATTTCTTGCACTAATATACAAACTACTAGACAATATCCTGCTTGCTTTGTGCTAGTAATACTGTAATGGTTGGGTAGATACTATGAGAAAGTGTTAATTAATTTCTTGCACTAATATACATACTACTAGACAATGTCCTTAGCCGAAGCTGTAAAAGAAACTTCAATGTAGTATGCTATCCTTATTATTTGTATCTTATAACTGCAGCTGGGGATGCGGTTCTTTTGTGACACACACATTGCAGGGGGCTCCTGGCTGGAGGTGCAGAGTGCAAGCATCATTCATTATTCATTAAAGAAGTCACGCTGTCACGAGGAGTTTGTTGCAAGCTGGTGCAGTATTAAGGGGTTAACTCCAGATGCTACACAGTTCATGGAGTTTTCATGTGTGTCTGAACAAAATAAAATTGCAGCCCATTCTTTCGAGACAAGTGACAATGTAGAGGGAAATAAATTTATCATTCCATCAAGTAGTGCAATGAAAGAAGGCCACAGGGATCATACGTATTCTCAAGTTGAAGCAAGCACGGAGTCTGAATCACTAGCATTGAGTCCTCTTCGGGTCCTTGTTCTCAATGTTCTGGCTGGTCGGCTTGAAAATGTACAGGGATCTGTTCTCCGCTCTACTCAGAAAACATCTTCTACAAGACCAAAGAGGCAAAAATTGACCACAACCACAAGAGGAAAGAATGTGAACACTGAACTTAAAAGCCCAGAGCCCAGCTCAGATGACGCTGTATGTGATATAGAAAATATTAGCACATCTATTGTTGGAACCTTAACTGTGGGGAAATCCCTCCTGCCATCTCGGGACCCAGTGCTGGCGATTTCAATGATCTTGATACATCAAGAAAAGTTAAGGAAGATCGTTTTCATTCATGGGACGGCATCTTTAAAGTCTCCTTCAGGTGTTGAATTGCACTTAAGTGACACAGAGCCTGCGCTTCTGAAAGCATGGCAAGAGTTCTTTATCTCTGAAGCGGATCCAGATATTGTTTGTGTGTATCAATTAAAGGATAGTATACGCTACCTTTTGGAAAGGTTCCGTGTTTTAAAGTTGGGGTCACTTGATATTAGCCGTTTCAGAGGTCGTGCAACTGAGGTAAGGAGATATCTTGGTTATGCGAGATTGCAGTTCAGTCTTTCTAGCAATGTTAATAAAAGTTCTTCTAGCAGCATGCACATGTTAGATTTCTAATATTATTATCATATTATTAAAAAATCTACTAGCACATTGCTTCTTTTAAAAAAAAAAACATTTCTCTGTTTTCCTTTTATGAATGAGGCCCACAGGCACTTTTGGGTCTGTTTAAGAGTTTTCCATGTCACGAAGGTTTTCTCTGGTTCTTACAATCAAGAATGCAGATGAGATGGAGTCTGGTACAAATGCAAAATATGGTGATGTATTTGATTTGTGTTACTAGTTAAGTAGACTTTTCTAACATCCAATCACCTTCTCTGATCACAAAGCTTAGCACGTCAGGAACGAGAGGTATATGTAGTGCATGAGACTGATTGACCATTTAATGGATTTAGCCAGGATTTATAGTCTGTCCTTCAAAATCTCATTGTCTGATAGATAGTTTGTACCTTGCATCAATCCCTCTATTAGACTATCTGGCTGCCCATAGCCATGATCTTTTGGAAGGATAGAAGCATCCTTGTTGTGCAAGGCCTTCCTCTCCTTATGCTGGAGTGACATAGGGATCTAAGTAGCTGTGTCCAAATCCCTGGGTGTGCTACTAAAGCTCTGCTCTCCACAATTTTGTAAGAGACCTGGTCTGCTACCACGTAGTCGTACAAAAGCTCAAGACCATCTCTCATGCTGCACAATCTCTTGATCATCTCCAATATTGCCTTGGGGTCCATGCTCTCAAAGCAATGCATGGTAATTCTTTCTCTTGCATGCATTTACAACAAGCTATCTTGTTGCTGGACACTTGTCCACCTATACAAGCCATTTGAAGAGTCTTATCTACAGCCTTCTTTTGTAACCTCAAAAGAGATGGTAAGATGAACTGGAAAGGTGCTCTCTTGAGAGAACTGCTTGCTTCTCCCTTGGGTGGTATCCTCGACTGTCATCTCTCCAGTCCTCTAGAGTCCCTATCATGTTGCAACCTCCTCTCATGCACTATCTGAGTGCCTTGGGCCATCCAAGTTTCTTCTGTTGAGGCCCATTCAAAGCATAGAAGTAAACCAATCAAGTATACCCCAATCCTTACCTAGAGTGCTCCTCCTAGGCAAGAGATACCCCAGTGTTCCATCTATTGATATCCATTGCTTTATATGGATATGTTGAGTCTCTTCAATTGAGTGCCCAAAAGGGAAGTAAGTGTTGAGAAACCACTTCTTCAGTTGACATACTTCATTTAGGGTTTCACACTGACAGCCCCAAAAAGGGCTGGTGTCCACATTTTGGCCACTTTTTCAATGGGTGCCCACATGGTGGTGTGCCACCCTAGATAGCTTATGCCTATAAATAGATAGTCATTTCATTCATTTTTCTCTCTCTTTAGTCATTCTTGACCACATTCTTCGGTCACCATCATCGCTTCCCTACCAGCCCCTTCCACTGTTGTCACACCCCTTCCGGAGGACATTGCGTTTCATGGCTCATAGCTGCCTTCACCCTTCCTCTTCTGCTTTAGGCGCCCTGTTGCATCATCAGGCCTTGCGTTTTTCCATGTGGAGATCTTCTCCTTGCTTGGCGTCATCATCTCTAGCTTGGCATTAGCATCCTAGCCTTTGGTGATAGTCTACATCACTGAGCGTTAGTAATTTCATCACTCGTCTCTCACAAGGGCTACTTGGACTTGCATTTTTGCAGCCTAGTTTCTCCTCCATCACTTGCCGTCATTCATTTGTCAAAGGTTGTTAAGACCTGCGTTTTTGCAGCCCGGGTCATCCTCCATCATTTGGCATCATCATTATCTACCTGGCGTCAACGTTTGGGCTGCTCTCTGTGCGTTTGACAGCTTTGGCACTTTGGGATTTGTGTTTTGCTGCCTAGGTCACTCCCCAACATTAGAGGACTGCGGTTTACTCCCTCAACAACTTGTGATCATCTTTCACATCTCCGACAGTATCAGAGGACTGCGGTTTGCTCCCTCAATAGCTGTCCTTCACCTTCTAGTGATTACTTCGATAGCCCACTACTCCGAGGAGTGCGTTTCACTCCCTTCACTATGCAAATTTCCCATAGGTGCTGCTGCCTGATTCAGATAGGACAATGTAGTTATCTTGTGAGCTTCAGGTCCATTGTATTAGCTTTTCTTCTCATAGCATGATTCAATGCATCATCACCACGTTCTTCTTGTGTCTCTGAGTTTCTCTTCTCTCTTAATATTTGTTGTACACACTATGTGTTACTCCCCACAAACCCTACTATCTCTCTGCACCGTCTCTTATTTTGACATGGTATCGGAGCATGCTTGTTATTTTTGACAGTAAGAACTTGCTTTGTGGGGGTTTGCCAACTTGGAGCTTTGGCCTCCACTATTCTATTAGAGACCTGGTTTGCTGAAATAACAGATTGAGGCCATCTCTCATACATTTTGCAAACCCTTGACCCCGTTGTCTTTGATTTGTGGTCTTAGAGAAACCTCTAGTGAATCATCTCTTGCCTTCATCTAAAAGGAAGCTTGCTGCCTGGAAACAGTATCTAGATTACCACTCCTTAATGACTATTAGCTCAATACTTGCCGTGTCAAGAGGCTTCTCTGTCCAGGGAATATCATGATTTATACAGAATGAGGTGGGTCATTGTGAAGGCAACTTTACATGAGGGCTGATTTCTCTCACAGAAAGTGAGACATTTGTGAGAGTTTTTTTGTGGGACACTAAGATGTGATTAGTGCACATCTGAGGTATGGGTGTGATCTACTGCTCTGCTCTTGCGATTTCTTATGTTCTGATGAGTATATTTCCAATCAATAATTATTCTCTGACACAGGTGAAGTCAGTTGTTTCATACGGAAAAAATTGGGTCAAGCAGCAGCAACGCATGACTGCCACCTCTAATCAGGAAGTATTTCGTGCTTCAATTGAAGGAAGGGTTGTGATTGATATGCTACGGGTTGTGCTGATAGCTTACAATCTCTCTACCTTCACACTTGGTGAATGCTGTCAGGTAATGTCCATTACGTTCACAAATATGCACAAGAGAAGATAGCTATTGCACTTACTATTTGGTGACTGGAGGTTAAAAGATTTATTGGTCCAGGGAGAAGCACTGTTACTGTGACTGCAGAGTCACCTAAATTTTTTCTGTTCCTAATTGTTCAGTTTGTCACATTCTCCAGTGGTTAGTTTGCTTACAGTTAATTTTAACCAGTTTGGAAGGAAGGCCATCTGCTCCAGGGGGCCTGCTGTGCCTTACTGTTTAAGCATGAACCAATAAATTCTTTCAGAATAGGCAAGTATTATCAATAGAAATTTGCATTTGCATGTATTAAGGTCTGCCAATCTGAATTGAAAGTATACTGGTTTACTTCTCTTGATGGGCACAACATGTGACAATCAAAAGCATGCACTTTTGGCCAAGGATTTGTTTACATGGGTTATGGATTCATCCAATGCTTGCAGAATGAGGCCTATAGTTTGTTGCTTGGCTAGCTATCAGCTTGCAGATAGTGTCATGTCTCTAGTGACATACAAATGGCTGCAATGGTTGATGATGAGCTCCTCTGCATGTTGAAAAGTTGAAAGTATTGCCTCCACTAAACTAGTATCAGTGAAGGACCTTGGTTTGTTCAAAGCCTATAACAAGCCCAAAGCAGACTAAGGAGCCTTAGAATCTGGGAAGATTATTGTTGATATTTATCCAAATCGTAAGCTCTGAAGTAGTAATATATATGGTGAACATTACCTTATTGGGATGACTAGCAATACTTATTCAGCTGCAGCTGCTGATATTCTCTAATTTTTTTGTGTCTCAGATGTAGTCTTATGTGGGAAAGTGGGTGCCAATTTTCAAACAGGTGTTTCTTGGAAAAACAAAAGAATATCTTAACCCTACCACCCTTGCAGAGCTATGGCAGGGGCATCATGGTGGTGCTTCCCGACTTATCAACTATTCTCTACATGAAGCAGAGGTCCGTACTAATTTTATTGCTCATGCAAGTTAGTATATTTCGTTTCTGCTTTACTTTCAGTCTTTCAGGTATGTAGAAAGCTTACCAATTGCTTATCTGCACCTTGCAAGTCTCTCAGTTTTTTCTTGGCCAATATGGTGAATTAGAAAAGTGATGCCTGTTTCAATTTTCTGCAAGACATCTATGTAACAGGACCTGGTACAGTGTATTGAATGTTGGGGATCCACTGTGAAAGGTCAACATGTCTTCAACTATTACTGTGAGAGATTAACATGTATTCAACTGTTACTATCTGTTATTGATCAAAGCCAAATGGAAAAACACATGAAACTATATGGAAGTGTTTGATCATCTGAATGCCAATTGATAGATTTCTCTACATGAAAGTGTCCACAATGATTATTACATGGAACCCCAACGATGTCAGACCAGCCAAGTTAATAAATTAGAACGAGTCTTCATGCAACTTTGGCTCTCTTACAGAGATCTGGGATTACTGGTCATGTGGAAAAAAAATTTAATTGTGGATGGAAGTGATTGCAAGTGCCCACAAGTAATGGAGAGTCACACATGCAGAGATTAGCTCCATGATTAAATGGTGCAAAATACCAGATATCTTACACCAGCAAAATTTAACTCAACTTTGGCATTCTGACAGAGTTTTGAGATATTGGTGTGCATTGTGAAATGGAGGGAAAGGGATGCTGAGCTAGATGTGCATAACTAATGGAAAGGTTCAAGTTTTCAATACTAAATCAAGGCAGATACTGCAGTTATGACCTGGTCAGTTGGCCTAGCCCCATTTAAACCATTGGACTTGCTGCATTTTCCACTGGTTTGATGTACACAGGCTGGTCATTCACAGATTTGTGGGGACCATAGTAAACTGTTGTTAGCTCAAAGAAGGTAATGGTAGTAAGCATAGCTTATGGTGTCATCTGATGTGTAGGATGGAAGGAACTGCAATATGACTCTGGGTTTAATACGAAATAGGGTTAACTTGCAATACAGTGAACTTCCATGCACATCAAGAAGAGAGGCACGGTTAGTTAATTTCCATCCTTCAGTAGGGAAGGGTAATCCCTCAAGGTAAGGAACTGTTCTGGAAAGTGTTTTGGTTAATCACGTGGCAACATCACTTTCCAGGATTACAGGTTTGGCTTGTAAGCAACAATTTTCTGCAGTGAAGATTCAGAAGATAAGAAATGAAGGAAGTGTGTGGTAAAGAGCCAGTCTAATGCTACGGGAAATGAATTAGTTATCTGTCAGTAAGAATATTCTTTTTAAATATCAAGAGAAGCAGAAGAGAGCTTATTATTGTTTACAAATAATTCACACTGACATAAGGAGTTTTTGGAAGATTCAGAAGATAATAAAAGAAGGAAGTGTTCGGGAAAGAGCCAGTCTAATGCTACAGGAAATGAATTGGTTCTCTATCAGTAAGAATATTCTTTTTAAATAGCAAGAGAAGGAGAAGAGAGGTTATTATTCTTTACAAATAATGCACACTGACATAAGGAGTTTTTGGATGTGACATTCTTGTCATGTTGAATGACTTTATCAAAGGGGCTCAGTTTTACGTTGAGCTTACAAGGAAATTGCATGTTTCTACCATAAAATTCTGCATGACAATAGAGAAATATGCCAAAGCAAGTGGAAATGTATGACAATATTTGCTTTATGCATAGGTTGCTAGAAAGGCCACAAAAGCAGATTATAATTCAGCATATAGTTGAATGCACTCTATTCTGTGGTTAAAAAGTCAGTGTCTTTTTTTTGAATTGGTATTGCTCATAATGGTGCAGCTTTTTCCCTCTTTATCTTCACATAAACTCCTGCTTTTCTTTCTACCTTCTGCTAAACTTCCATTGTTTCCTTTTGCCAGTGTTTTATTTGATTCTGCTCAAGCAAAGGATCAAAACTTATGAAGTTCTCTAACAAGAAGCTTGGAATCTTTCTGAGCATGTGAGATAATATCGGTGGTTGATCTCAAGTTTCAAATTGATCCAGGTCATACTGGAACTTATGCAAAAGTTAGAGATCATCCACGAAATTATTGAAATGGCTCGTGTCACTGGATTGTCTATCTCTGACTCATTGTATAAAGCACAAATGGTACGAGTCCAAGTAAGTGAATGTGCACCTCGCTTAAAAAGATTGGTTATCCATGGTCCTTGATTGTCACAAGATTTTGAGAATTGAAATGAGATTGAACAAGTTGTGGATTCTCATTGGAATACTTCAAAGTTCAAAACATGATGCAACATGTCTCAAAACTGCTGATGTTTTAGATTGTTATCAAAGTGTTGGATACTAAATTCAAGAATGATTAATTTTTCCCAAAGAAAAAGAATTCATACTAACACCTCAGGGTAAGCCCCAGAGGTGAAATACAAATTCCTATTAATAACACCTTGGGATAAGCCCTCGAGGTAAGGAACTGTTGTAATAATAGTACTGCCGTCTATTTTCTGTGAACAAGGATATAGAGTTGTAAGCATGATTATCTCACACTTTCTTTCTCTGTTTACAGAGTCTTCTGTTGAGGAGTGCGCACAAAGAGGGATGGCTTCTTGGTGGGCCAACAATAAATGGTGAGTTATAATTCTTGCATGACTCTATTTTACGTTTCTTCCTATGTATTGTCACTGATTCACAAATTATAATATCCTTTGTTATTGGAAAGAAACAATTGTTTGATTGTACCTATGTGCAGTAGGCAGCATCCATTTGTTCTCTTTGGCAAATTCATAATAGAGTCTGAGGCAACACTTTCCCTACATTCTTAATGTGGTTGATGCAATCCTGCATCCTGTATGTCTGTCTAACGTCACCTTTGACAAACATATGTTGTCTAAAAAGACCCCAATGGCTTCCTGGGACTAGGCCAACAGAGATTTCTTTTCAAAACTTTGTAGGAGCCAAAATTTCTCTTTGTCAAACTCTTTGAATGGTGCAACATTCTTCCATTTCTTTCTAAAACCTTCATAGTGCAAAGCTGCTTCTGGTTTATATTGAACATAACAAGATTGCATGGAATCAGAATATGAAGCTCTTATAATTTGTCTTAATGTTTGTTGAATATATTGTGTTTTTGTACGATGAAGTTGTAGTCTTCATGGTGAGATTATGGACTACAACAAAGTGGCACTCTCATTTGTCCCTAGGGAGAAGAGGGAGCACCGGGACTCTAAGTCCAAGCCTCACATCTTCATTGGATATAGTTAGATTACCTGTGATTATTAACTCTATGATGTTGTAATTGGTAGGTCACTCTTGGCAAAGATGTTGTCTTCTTGGATGATGATGTTTGCTTTTTTTTTTTTTGGGTAAAATGTGGCTGATTATATTACTCAAAAAAACTGATTACAACGGAGTACTCATGCTCAACAGACCAAGCTGGAGCTGGTGAAAGTCACAGATACATCATATATACAAGCCTCTCAAGGCGATCTGGGGGGGATAGGGGCAAGAAGCCATGGAGGGGGGGTGTATCGCCATCTGGGGCTGCCTGCCTGCATCACGAAGAACAGGTCCTGGCCGCCCCAAGTGCGCATGAAATGACCTTGGAGCTTCTGACGAGCCCTGGACTCGCCCTGCACCTGATCCCATCGGCCTCGAAGGGAGTGGATGAAGGAGGTTCAGAGCTCTGCTAATGTCACTTGTACTAAAAGTCTCTCTCCGCCGAAAGCCACCTGACACCGCGCCTTCCAGATATGCCAACCAGTAAGACTACCTATGATTTCCCATATCTCAGAGCGGTCTGCTGCGGGATCCACTACCTGGCGGATGGGAAGAGCCTCTAAACCCACCACTGCGCACGACCCTACCTCAATTATGAATATCGTATCCTGCATCCCGGCCTCATACAGAAGGTGACGGCCCCGGCTGACCGCCTGCCAGCCGAAAGCTCCCCAAGAGATACATCCAAGGCTGGGTGCTATGCGGCGAAGGATGCGGCATACTCCTCTCCACATGAGCTGTGCCGCCTCACATGACCAAAGGCAGTGCTTTGGGGTTTCCATAGATTGCTGTGTGCAACACTTACAAACTCCCTCCTTCTGCATTTGGGCAAGCCAGCTTCGCACCGCCAATTCTCCATGTGCCACTAGCCATAAAAAATACGATACCCTCCTCCGCCTCCAGCTATCCCATAGGCGGCACTAGAAGGTCCATCGGAATGGCTCCGTGATGCTGTGCTCCGCCCAGTGCGTGCTACGTCACGGTGCCCAATCCATATCCTCCTACATCAGTATGTGTTTGCCAATCTTGGCGGTGTACTCCAGGAACCTCGGTGGCTTCTTGGCGACCACAGTGGCCGGCCAAAGCCACTCTACCGGATTCCACTCCACCTCATCAAGTGGCCTTCCTTCCCAGATCCAGAGGCACCACTCCCTGAGCTCTTGCCAAAAGACCAAAGGGTCCAGCTGCCATGTCTTCCGTTGAAGGCCAACCACCCGGATCCTCTTCCATGAAAGAACAGCTATCTCGTCGTCCTGTTGCCCTGTGTCAAGAGCTAGACGCCATCCCTTCTGCACTGTGAAAAAGGTCCCAGGTGGAGCACCATCCACTCTTCTTGCCACCTGTAGGGGGATGCCTACTGGTGAAAACCTAGTGGCCCATACTTCCCCGGGCTCTATCGGCTCTCAGATCGGGGGAGCAAGCCACTCCTAAGGTATCGCTGCGTCTATCTCCCTTGCCCCACTCTCTGGTCCAAATCTGCTCTATCTGTCTCGTTACCTCCTCCCTCTTATAGATCGAGTTAGGGATCCGACAAGATCGTATAACTAGGGCAGATGCTGGGGGATCTAGTGTCAAGAGAACTGGCCAATGATCGCACAACGTAGTGCCCACTGCCCAATCTGGCCTCCCCGAGAGCCTTCCCACTCTCCCACATAAAACCTGTCCAACTGCTCCAGCAGGACTCCACCTAGCCGCCTATTTCCCCAAGAGAAGTCTAGCGACCTCTGCCTCCTGTGGAAGGCAGGGTCTCTCCAGGCATCATGTGCTCCTACTGCCAGTAGAAACACCTCCCATGCCTCCTGCTCCTCCCCGGCCGTGCCTTGGTGGTTTCTCTCTCTGCCCTGCTGGTCCTCCAAAGCCTCCAGGTTGTTAAAGTTTCCTCCAACAATCCGGGAGTCCACCTCTGGGAGTCCTTCCGCGATCTCTATCCAAAACCTATTGTGTGCCCTAACCTCTGTAGGGGCATAGATATTAAGGACTCCAAGGCACGAGTCCCCAATATACAATTTGATTCATAGGACCCTCCCTACCACTATCGTCCCCTGGTCTCGTACACAAGCAGTAAGACTCTCAAGTAGGACCATGGGCCACTGCGGAAGAACTCCTGTGGCAACAGGTGTGCCTGTCTCGGGAAAGTGTGACAGGCGGCAGGGGTGGATGAGCTGGTGGCTGTATGGGAGGGGGAGGACTCTTGGTGCGAAGAGGATGTAGGTGTGTATGGCTCATCACCTCCTGTGGGAGGAGGGGGGGTGAATCTGGGGGGGATCGCGTGAACCAAGTGCGGATCAAGGGGGGTGCTCGGTACGGGGGGCGGTGGGGGGGAGGATGATTGAGGGATGGTGGGATGGATGAAAGTACACGGCGGGTGTGGGGGGGGGGCTGTTGGTCCTGGAAATGGGGGGCTATGGGCCAGGGTCAGTGGGGGGGGGCATGGCGTGTGGAGGGAGGTGGGTGTGGGGGCTGTGGGGAGTTAGGAGAGGTAGTTTGTGGCGTGGGTGGTGGATGTGGGGGGCTGCAGTCCTGCCACGTGGGGCAGGCAGGAGGGGTTGTGGAGTGCTCTGCCGAGGGGGGCATCACATGCCCACCTGCTCCCTGCTGCCGAGGTTAGGTCTGAGACGTTGGTTGCGCCCCCTTTGCCATCTCGCTCTTTGTCGTCTCTGGACCCATGTGAAGCCATTAGTGTCCACGTGCGGGGCTGTCAGCGGAGCCACCTTGGCTTTGAAACGCGTACAACCTGCTGCCTGATGCCCAAAGTCGTGGCAGCGCAGGCACTGCCTTGGCTGGCTTGTCACAATGACCTGCTACCTAAAGGAGTGCCCGCCCGCCTCAATCTTTAGGAATTGTGGGATATTCTTGACCTCTTTCAGTGCCACCCGTACCTTTTGGACTCCTACAGCAGTCACTGCATCCGCGAAGGATGCAGGAAGGATAGTGCCGAAGAGCCGTCCAAAGTCTTCCACCAACTGTTGATACTCAATCGCTAGGCCCGGGAAAAGAAGGGTGACCGGGTGCTGCTGAAACCTGTTGTGGAGTGCAAATGCCTCCACAGTAAAGCCCTTGTACCAGGGGACCATGTGTATGACCCCCTTCGTGGACACATGGTGAACTAGTGAGTAACTCGCGAGTTGCGTCCGGCGAGCTGAGCCGGACCATGAAGATCCCTTGGCCCAGTAGGACCGCCTTTTCGATCTGCGCTGTGCCGATGCGCAGTGTGGAGTGTAGCCAGTCCCGAAGCTGGGCCTTGGCTGGGGAATGTCGTACTACCTGACCATAAATCGCTGTTTCCATTAGCTCCAGCTCCTTAGCTCGGACGGTTAAGAACCGTTCCTCAGAGAGGACTACGCGCAAGGTGTTTGACTGGGGGGCACTCGTTGAGTGCGCCGGGGTCTGACCAGAGGTTTCCATTGCACGTCCCTTCTGAGAGAACTACCAATCATGTCGCAGTGCTACCTGAGGGGGGGAGTTGCTGCAGATGGAGGGAGCGATTGGAGGGTGGGGGGATCAATGGCCGGGGGGGGGGGGGGGACGGGGGGAGACACTGCTGTGTTTGCTATGGATGGGTTCGAGGTTGCGGACGGGGGAAGTGCGCCGGGGGGGGGGGGGGGGGTGAGCGAATTGTCTGGGCTAGGCCGGGGGGGAGGGGCACAATGTCGGGGCGGGATGGGCAATCACACCTGGGTGAAAGTGGCCAGGTGGAATGGAAGGCCTGGCGGGCGCCGGGGGGGGGGGGGGGGACAAACATTGAGGCGAGGAGGCAAGCGATCTGGGAGGGGCCGTGATCAGGCAGAGCAAGGGGCGCGATGACGACTTGGGGCCGGCGCGATTAGACGGAGCGGGGGGTAGAGACCTTTTGACGTGACGGACGGAGCCTCCTCTTCTTCAGCTGATGATGATGTTTGCTACACTACTATACTAGGTGGTTCTTGAACTTCAGCTAGTGGTTCTTCTCTGGAGGCATAACCTTTCATGACTTAGGTGCCATAACTTCAGCTTGAGCTTTCATCTTTACTTCCAAGTTCTTATGCTAGAGAGGCCCCTTACCCCATTCCCACACTTACCATAGGTAACCTCCCACATTTTCCCACAAGTTATCTTGCAGTTTACCCTTATAGGATAGCTCACAAGAATCCCTGAATTTTCAACATCCTCTCTAGTGAGTCTAGTTGTTGCTTTGCTAGAGCCACAACCACTAGCTATAGAGTTGTCAATGTGTCACGAGGTGGTATTTTTGATGCTTTGCTTAGCATTTCTCTTAAATATTAATTAAGTCGCATACTTGTGAGGTGCACATGTGATTTGTAAGTAAGTTAAGTCTCATAATGATAGGCTGAAGACCTTGAGATGTCAGAGGGTGTCAAAGGAAACAATTGTAATAAGTTGTAATGGTGGTGCTTGGTGACAACTTTGACCTAGGGTATTTAATTAGTCATTAAATATTAGTGGGGTGACATGAGGAACTATGCATTAATTAATTAATTAGTTAATGCCAATAACGGGGCTAATTAATGCCCAAGACTAGTTGGGAGTCAAATTGGCCTAGGCAATTTGATTGTGGATGGACACATTTAATTTTCTGGGTAGGGATAAGGGCTGATATTAATTTTTAGAATTAATAATTATGAATTTAATTAAATGACTGAGAGATCTAATTAGAAGGTTGCTGCTTGGCAAAACTCGCCCATGCAAGTGAGGGAAAGGCTGTTGGAGGCTGGTGACTATTCAATATACTAGTCAGTCTGAGTTGGTATGTAAACGTGTATTGTTTGCACCTAGGCTATGAAACTACACATTTGTAAGGCTATTGGCATGTATGGAGTATATGGAATACATGGAATGTATATCTGGATGTGATGTACATTTGTGAGGCATCTATGGGATACATGGAAGGTATGCAATGTACATTTGCAAGTGACACAAGACTTACATTTGGTTTATAGTTGATGTATGCTTTACATGAGTATCATGCGGTACATCATTGCTATGAAGCAATGGTTATGCTCAGTTTTACGCATTACTTTACCTTGGTGGTCAAAATAGTGTTGGGTTTTGGCTTGTGGATGCATTCCCTAAGGTTCTAACAATGGTTATGATTCATATATGTGGATCATAATTGGATTAGGTGGCTGGAATTTCAAACATGTAGGTACGCATGGTTAAGCAATTGCAAATGCTGTTGGTTTGTCATGATGCCCTATGGAAAATTCCAGTATAGTATACTACTTTTTGCACAATACAGTGCAATTAAGGATGATTGCAAGGATTTCAAGGGAGAGCTCTATCATGAGGATATGTATTTTTGATGTTTTGCTTCGCATTTGGCTTAAAGATTAATTAAGTTGTACACGTGATGTATAAGTTAGTCAAGTCATAATGACAGGCATAGGACCTTGAGGTGTTAGACGGTATCAAAGGCAAAAGTTGTATCAAGTTATTGGGAGTAATCGGAGAGCCTTCTAGTGTGAGTTGTTGTCCAACTCAAAATAGTTCTTTTTTATGTAAAACAAAGAACTAAAAATGACATATAGTCTAACTCTATGATTATACAAATTTGTATCTCTCGTTGTGCTCTTTGTTTTGAGTGATAGAACACCTCAATCTAACATTGGATCCAAAAGTTATAGCCAAAGTATTGAAGTGCTATCAAACTTCCATAATTGTCCACAACCTTGGCAAGATGCTTAGTATTCACTCAAAATGGATAGAGTGGATCCCAAAGTGGATACTTAAAAGGTGTTTTCACTTTTTCCATTGTTGCACATACATTTGAGCAGAAGAAAACAGAAGAGAATGCCAATTTCTCTTCTCTTGGAAAGCTTTAGTGCTGCTCAATCTCTCTGAGCATCCAAAATCTCTTTTTGAGCATCCAAAGCCAAGCTACTTTTCATCAATTTCTACCACTAATGGCTATCCAAATGCAACAAAATGGGGCTATGGAAGCCCCTAAATCGAGCCTTAATGTCTCCTTAAGCCAAAGCATATGTTTTTCTTATATGTAGAGATTGATGATGAGAGTAGTCCCTCTATTAAGATGCACACAAGAAGCACCAATGTTGAAGCAGTAGCTTGAATCCTTGACCTTTAGAGTAAATCTTTTCTCCTTGTGCTCTTGGCTCCAAGTATGAGCTCCCACAAACACCAAACATTTCTGTGATACCAATAGAGAGAGAAGCAATGATGAGATACAAGGTAGAAGATATGGAGAGAGAGAGAGAGAGAGAGAGAGAGAGAGAGAGAGCACATGTAGACATCAGGCGACAGGACTTTTGTGGAGTGACGCAGCAGTAGTGAATCAGGCCTAAGTTCACGCTTACAGCCAGGCAAGCTGCTCTATAACAGTCAGTCAGTATGCAGACAAGGGCAGGGTTCTTTAACCTGTGCAGACAGTCAGTACACAGCAGGCAGGAGGCATAAAACAGGTAGACTGTCACGCTACTCAGTCAGGGCTTGCACAGCCCTATTTCACTCAGGTAGGTTGCGAGAACAGGCTAGAGCTATGAAGGCATGGCTGCAGCTCATGCAGTGCTTTGCAGCAGGGTAGATTCCCTGTGAGTGAATAGAAACAGGCTTGCAGACTGAGGCCTGGAAGAAACTACTGGGCGGGAGTAATGTCGAGTCCTACCTGGAACCCTAGGTAAGGGACGGTTTGCCCTCTGCTCACCCATCTAAATCCCAGGTGGACGCTCCACTCCGTGCGAGAGTTCAGGTCTATGAGGAAACCAACTGACTTTCGACAGTTGATTTTCGCTCCCGCTGCAGAACAAAACACCTCAAGAGCCAGCCTTTCTCTCTCCAGCATCAACTCATCGTCCTCTATGTAGAGTGTTGTATCATTTGCATACTCTGAGTCTAGCAACTCAGTCTTCTCTCTTACTGGAAGTCAAAGGTTGCGTAATCCACTCACATGTGACCTGAGGAAGTGAGACATCGCCTCTGCAAAGAGTATGAATAGGTACGGGGCCAGGGGGCAGGCCCGACAGACCGATCTATCCAGTAGAAACTCTTACCCTCGCCTACCACCTATGAGAACGTTGCTGGTAGCTGATTTGTAAAGTGCGGAGACCCTGGGGATCCATGCCTGGGGGAAGTGCAACCTCACCATGGTGCCCTCTAGGAAATCCCAGTCCACCCTATCACAGGCTTTCTCGAAGTCCAGGAGTAGTACGGCCAGTCCCTGTCCGCTGTGCTGAGCCCACTCTGTCGCCTCAAAGACCATACATTGTCTAGGATGCTCCTATCCTGGACAAAGCCTGTTTGTGTGTCATGAATGATGTCTGGAAGCATAGGGCGTAGTCGCCTACCAATCATCTTTGCCAGTGCCTTATAGGCCACTGACAATAAGGTGATTGGTCTCCACTAGGAAAGCTCCTACCGGTTTCCCCCTTTGGGGAGAAGACTGATGAGGCTTGCCGAAAGACTCCTTGTCATTTGTCCTGAAGTGAAAATCTTTTGGAAGGCCATCAATAAGGGGTCCTTAATCACCTTCCAATAGGTAGTGAAGAAAGCCTTAGAAAGGCCATCCTCTCCTGAGCATTTCTACTTGTCTTGTGTATGGAAAGCCTCCTCTAGTTCTTTCTTTGTGAAGGGGGCTAGGAGGGAGCATCCCATCTCCTCTGTGACAAGGGACGGGATGTGATCCCAAACCTGCTATCTACATCATTGTCCTCTAGTTGAGGCTGTCTCCTTCTGGAAAAGGCGTCTGTAGTAGTTGGTGGCAATCTCCATTACCTCGTCTGGGCTAGAATGAATCCTCCCATATTGATCCTGAAGGTTGCGTATCTGCTCTTCTGAGCTGCGGGGCTGGTGCACCTGAAAAACTCCCTGCACATCGTGTCTCCCTTCCGCGCCCCAAAGGCTGATGAGGTGCGGAATGAGAACTCCGAGTGCCTATCCTCTAGGCCTGCGATGGCTGCTCATGCGCGCACCTCTTGTGTGTGGAGGGTGGGATCCCCTAGTGCCTTCTGTAATAATCTCTATGTGGTTACAAGGTCCCGTCGAAGTGCTCTCCTCCTCCCAGCTCTACTGCCTGGCCTGAAGGGCTGCCTCCTGGCAGATACTGCTCGACTCGGCTAGGACCTCTGCAACCTCCTTTGCGATCCGGTCCCTCCTACCCCACTCCTTGGTCCAAATCTGCTCAATCTCTCTTTTCACCTCCTTGCTCCTATATACCGAGTCAGGGATTTGACAGGATCGTGTGTCTAGGGCAGATGCTAGGGGATCAAGTGTTAGGAGAACCGGGCAATGATTAGACAATGCGGTGCTCGCTAACTGCCCAACCTGGCCTCCACGAGAGCATCCCCACTCTCCTACATAGAACTTGTCCAACCACTCCAGCAAGACTCCACCTAGCCGCCTGTATCCCCAAGAGAAGTCTAGCAACCTCTCCCCCTTGTGGAAGGTAAAGCTAGACAATGTTTAGAGCGATAAGTTTATTACTACATTTTGCTTCTAATGTAACTGAAATGCAATAGCAAAAGCTAGACAATGTTTAGAATGACGTGGCTGCAATCATTCCAAACAATGACTAGCTCTTGCTCCTTTCTAGCCATCCCCTGGTAGTTTCCGCCTCTGCCCTGCTGGTTTTCTAAAGCCTCCAGGTTGTTGAAGTCTCCTCCAACAATCTAGGAGTCCACCTCTGGGAGTCCTACCGCGATTTCCACCCAGAACCTACTCCGTGCCCTAACCTGAGTAGGGGCATAAACATTGAGGACTCCAAGGCACGAGTCCCCAATATCCAATCTGATCCATAGAACCCTCTCTGCCACTATCGTCCCGTGGTCTCGTACACAGGCTGTGAGACTCAGGCCAATAGAGATGCATACATCTCCACTCCTGCCATGGGCACCGATGGTGTGCTCCTAGTAAGTGTGTGATTTGCCCGGGAGTACCTTCCCTACCTGCTGAGCTTGGGCGGGAGTGAGCTTGTGCTCCTGTAAAAGTAGGATGTCGATCCGTCTGGCAAGGAAAGGTTGTAGCTCCTGCTGAACAATCAACTTCCTGGAACCACGTGTTCCACTATAGTGGAGGCTATTCACATTCTAGGATGCAAGGTGTAAACTCATAGGGAGACTTGTGATTGACCGAACAAGCATTTGTTCAGTGTGGAAGCTGCTAACGAAGAAGAGAAAGTATGAGGCATGGGTATACGCTTCGTTGCTGGCCTGGACTGTGAACTCCATTCCCCCATGGTAGACCTCGGGCATACTATGGAGGTGATGGATGCGCGTGGTGATATCACCAGGGCATCTATCAACGAGGGTGAGAGGTGAGACTCCGTACACTGGTAGAAACGGGCCGCTTGTGCGAGGGGCCACTCGATCACATCCATTGGCACTCTCCACTGCGGAGGGGCTCTAAAGATAATGCTCCGATGAGGGACCTTGGCCCCAGCCCACCAGTTAATGTCCATCATTCAACCTGGCCAATGCTGGGAGAAAAGTGCCAGTCCACCTTCTTCCATCTACTGGGAGATGTGGTCTGCCACTTGGCTCTTCACCTCCTCCTCTATCTGAGTGGTTGTCCAGTCTCCTGTGTGAGAGTCTGAAGGAAGAAGGCGTAGTTTGGTCTATTTGGTGGTGCTAGTAGATGGATCTTGCTGCTCCTAGACTTGCAAACTATGAAGATTCCCACCTCCAGGGGTAGTGAAAACTCTCCGCGCTCTGCAACTCCTATGGTAGTAGCTGCGCCTGTCTCGAGAAAGTGTGATAGGCGGCATGGATGGATGAACTGGTGGGTGTGTGGGGGGGACTAGATTGTCGGTGGGTGGAGGATGTCGGCATATGGGGCTCCTCACCTCCTATGGGGGGGGGATGGGTCGGGGGAGGATCACATGTGCTGAGTGGGGATGAGGGGGGCTGGTTGGCGGGGGTGATGTTGGAGAGGGGGAGGATCGAGGGATGGTGGGGTGGTCGGTGGCACATGGCGGGTGTGGGGGGGCCAATAGCTCTGGGGGAGGGGGGGTATGGGCTAGGGTCGGGGGGGGGGGGGGGGGGGGGAGCCGTGGGGAGGGGGTGTATGGGCTAGGGTCGGGGGGGAGGGGGGAGCTGTAGGGAGGGGGTGGGGGGTATGGGCTAGGGGTGGGGGGGGAGCCGTGGGGAGGGGGTGGGGGGGGGTTGGCCCTTGGGTGAGGCGGCCTGTGATGCCTCCGTGGGGGGTGGATGTGTAGGCTTTGTGGTCCTGTCGGGTAGGGCGAGGAGGGGGGGGCCGCATGGTGCTCTGCCTTTGAGGGGTTGCCTGCGGCCCCCCCTGCCGTCTCCCTCTTTGTCGTCTTTGTACTCGTGTAAAACCATCCGCGTCCACCTGTGGGCCTGTTGGCGAAGCCACCCTAGCTCCGAAGCACATACCCTCTGCTGCTTGGTGGCCAAAGTCATGGCAGTGCAGGCATTGCCCTGGCTGCCTAGTCACAATGACCTGCTGCCTGAAGGAGTGTCGGCCAGCCTCAATCTCTAGGAACTATGATATATTCTTGGTCTCTTTTACTGCCACCTATACCTTTGGGACTCCGACTGTCATTGCGTCTGCGAAAGAGGTAGGAAGGATAGTGCGGAAGAGCCATCCAAAGTCTTCCACCAATTGGCGATACTCTATCACCGGTCCGGGAAAGAGAAGGATGACCGAGTGTCTAAGGAACCTGCTGTGTAGTGCGAATGCCTCCACTGTGAAGCCACTTTACCAAGGGACCATGTAGATGACCCCCTTCATGGAAGCATAGGGTGAATTGGCCAATAGCTCACGGATTGCGTGTGCCGAGGTGAGTCATACCATGAAGATCCCTTAGCCCATTAGAACCGCCTCCATGATCTGCACTGTGCCGATGCACAGCGTGGAGTGAAGTTAGTCCTGAAGTTGGGCCCTGGATGGGGAATATCCTACTACTTAACCAAAGATCGCTGTTTCTTTTAGCTCTAGCTCTGTGGCATGGACGGCTAAGAGCTGTTCCTCAGAGAGGACGACACACAAGGTGTTTGACTGGGGGGCACTCTCTGAATGCACCAGCTTCTGACCAGGGGTTTCCATTGCGTGTCCCTGTTGAGAACCTACCAATCACATTGTTGTGTTGCCGGCGGGGGGGTGTTGCAGCAAAGGAGGGGGCAACAGGGGGGGGGGGGGGGGGGATGGCAAGGAAGGAGGGGTTTTCCCATTTTCCAATGGTGGGTAAAGTGTCGGTCTCCACTGGTGGCCTGATCCCGCATGTGGGGGACTTGACGGTTGAGCCACAAGGTGAGGGATGGGGGGGTAGTGTGGGGGGAGAGTTTCAGATGTGGGCCGTGCAAGGGGTTTTCATGGCTGCCAGCAGGGCCTGGGGGGGGGGGGGGGGGTAGCCCATCACGATAATGGAGGTGCGCAATGCAGGGGGAGGCCCAAGGTGGACAGGCGTGAAGAGGGAGGTGTAGTGGTGGGCAGAAAGGAGGGGGGGGACGTGATGGCTGCTGGGATGAGGGAGGATCGTGATGGCGGCTAGACGGGAGGAGGGAGGCGCAGTGGGCCCAGTGGTAGACATGCGGAAGGGGGGGGGGGGGGGGGGGCGGGCGCAGTGGTGGCCACTAGGGAAGGAGGGGGGGTGCGGTGGCTCCCGAGAGGGAGGGAAGCGTGAAGGCGGCCAGGCAGTGGGAGGGCAGCGTAGTGGCGGCCAGGGGGGGGGCGTGATGACGGTCAGAGGAGGGGGGAGGTGCTATGGCGCTAGGAGGAATGGGGGAGGCGCGATGGTGGTACGTAGCGCATCGGTAGGGAGTCGAATGGTACCTACTTGCTTCATAGCAAGCATGCAATCGGTTTTCAGCGTTTACTTTGGTAACATTAGGAATTAGGCATTAATTAATTAAGCAATGTGAGTTCATTGGCTAATTAATATTTAGGACCACTTGGGAGTTAAAATGGCCTAGCCAATTTAATTGTGGATGGGCACAAATATTTTTTTGGGCATGGACAAGGGATGAAATTAATTTTTAGAATTAATAATCATAAAATTAAATGGCTGAAAAATATAATTAGAAGGCTGCTACTTGGCAAAACTTGCCTATGCAAGTAAGGGAAAGGTTGTTGGATGCTGGTGGAGCCTCATTTTAGCATTGTGGAGGTTGGGAGAGGACGAGAGAGAGCTGGTGCTGCAATTTTCCAGCCATTGGAAATTGTCAAAGAGCTGCCACCAGTTGCTGAGGAGGTCATTGGTGGTAGATGACAGAGAGTGTAGGCTGTCTAAAAGTAGGCGACAACAATTTTGGGATCCATAGGGGTAGGTGACTGGATGTGGAGCTTCTATTGATGGTGCACTATAGTCATTCAACCATTTCCAGCAGGGCAGCAATAAATTTGAGCACTTTCTTGCAATAGAATTCAGGGATTTTCTCTCTCCTCAGCTTCCTCTCTCATCTACAGTCATTCCCTCGACTTTTCTCAGCCGTTTACAGCAGATTTTAGTCATAAATGTGGACAGCAGAGCACTTGTTGCTGTAAACCCTAATTTAGAGTAAAATATAGGGTTTAGCAGCCACTTGGGTCGTGTGCCAAGAAATGGAAGGCTTTGTACTTGAAATTAGTAGCTGGAATTTGAGGAATCGCCAGAGATTTCAAGAGGCCAGTCATCCCAATTGGATTTGGGGTTCATTTTGACCAGCCAAGGATCAATTGGAGGCCAATCCCTTGTGGGGTTAAGGGGCAAATTAGAATGAAGACTTGCTGGTCATTTTTGACAGCAAGTAGCATTGGAATTCGAAGGAGATTGGAGCAATCTCAGTGTACTTCATCCAATTCCAATACAACTTGTTGATCCATGAGGTTTTGCATGCTGGGAATCTAAAATGTAAACTTCCTTATGATGGGGCCGAAATAGAAGAAGAGATTTTCTATGGGTGAGAAGTCTTACCATTTCACCCAATCACATATTGTTAGGATGTGATAGGGAGTGTGGGTGAGTGGGGTGGGCAGCCTGGCCGGGCTTGGGGGGGGGGGGGGCGCCAGGTAGGGAACGCTGGGAGGTAGGGGAAATGCCGAGAGGAAGGGGACTTGTAAAGATTCTTTGAGTCTGTATGCATCAGTTCTGAGGGATGCAGGATGTATTCTTAATAGCTAAGATGCTACATGATTTTACTCAGGTCAACTGTCAGAAAGCCCTTACCTACTTCATCCCAAGGACGCCAAGACTGCTGGATTTTACAAGGTACATCTCAAGAAGTTCTTGGTTGAAAATTTCTCTTATTTTAACTTGAAATTAGGTTTGAAAAACTTTTTATGCTTGTGCAGCTGTCTGAAAAGTTGCCCTTAAAATATTCAGGGTCATGCAATAACACTTGCAATGGTCTTTGAAGGTTGTTAGTCTGGAGATTATGGCACCTAATTTAATAAGCTGGGACAAGTAAAGGAACATTTCATGCAGCAAGTTCAGGGATTGTATTTGAGCTGATTGTGTGAGTTTCCTAACCATGTGGTTGAACCTGCTGGTCTGCAACCTGCAACATCCCACTTTCTGCCATTTGTCCTCCTATTCAGGCCAGGAAACTTACAGTTTTCCTTCTGTCAGGGTGTCACCTTTGCCTCACCTTGTTACTTCCATGTGCAGGTGCCTTCTACCATTTCTGCCATACCCAATGTACTCTCTCTACCATTTGCCAGCCAGTCACTCTCTTCTCTGCTGTTAGTGCATTCTCCCATCTAGATAGAGTTGGGATGCCTTTTCTCTGCTCTATTGCACCCTCTTCAGTCCAGCCCTTCATCATTCTGCGTAGCCTTCTTATCCTATTCATCATTCTGTTTGCCTTCAGTAGCTCTCACACAATCCAATGAGCGTGTCATACAGCTGCCTAGTGTTGAGATGGCCCTCCCTGCAACTATGATGCCCCAATCTTGCAGTGCTCATGTCCAATGTTCTCTTATGCATGCAATTTCCTGGCTGAAACTATGCGACATCTACTACAGCAGCTACTATGTCAAAACATTCCAGGCAACAGTTTCATGCATGGAAAGTCCTCTTGGCTGCGAGATGATACTCCTGAAGCAGAGAGAGTCTATTGATTGTCTGACCAATGCTTTTTATGCACTGAGCGCATCTTCTCTACTATTTGGTCACTGGTGATCAAGGTGGGACATCTACGGCTGTGCAAGATACATGATTGATGGAATTTCATCAAGAAAATGCCTACAACCTGCTGTGATGAATCCTTAGCGGTAACTTCTACTCCCACTCCTTTTACCCCTTTTTGGGTTTTTAATAGACACCGGAAGCTCTCCTCCTTGCAAACTACAAGTAAGGAAGAGATGACCAATATTGGCTTTGCAGTTGCTAGTGGCTTTGGGGTAGGCAGTTATGGGCCTTGAGCCTCTTCATTAAACATTCACTATCCATCTTCAAAGGATTAGCCAACAGAGGGTCTTGAAGACCATGTTCAATGGTTTTAAAGCTTATGCTAGAGTAGAAGGATAGATAAGGAAGTTGCCTCCCTCATACTCTTTCCTTCTAAGCTCTACCTTGGAAGATATTGCGGACCAATGGTGTAGTCAATTTCTGGAAAATCGCTCTCCTACTTGGGCTTCTCTCAAGGACGAGTTGCTCAAGGCCTACCGTAAACCATGAGGATTGCATCATCCAAGATCTTGACTCTCTCAAGGAAACTAATGAATATAGGGTCCTTGATCTCCTCACCCAGGCAATGTATTAGTGGCTTGCCTTTCTACCTATCCGGTAGACTTCATGGTATGACAATGGTTTGCTTGTGCACTTCCACTGGGCAGCTAACAAGTAATTCAGGAGACTTGGGATGCATCTGCCATCAAGCAAGCTTGATACATTCCAACAACTAACAATGAAAATTGAGAACACTCCCAAGATTTCCTTACGAGCAAGTGTCTCCTTGCCTACATCTTTTAGTACTTCCAAACATGTTATTACACAATAAGCATTGGAATCGAAGGTTTTGAAACTGGAAAGAACTTAAAGTGAAGAGCAGTGTGCAATAGAGATCTTAGGAAAAAAGTTGAGCTTAAAAGCACAGTTGCTTCTACTGTTCCAAGCGAGTGACCTAGGTGGAAGTTTTGTAGTTTTTGTTGCAAGATGGGCCGTTAGTATTGTGAATGCTACTATCTCAAGAGCCTCAAACCACTCACACGGGTAAATTTCTTCACACCTACTCTCCTTCCTCATTGTACCATTAGTACTGTGAATGCCACTATCTCAAGAGCCTCAAACCACTCCCATGGGTAAATTTTGTCACACCTCCTCTCCTTCCTCATTGGACTCCCCCTCAAGTTACCCAGATCCCTCAAAGCCATGCTACCCTTCCTCCTCAAACTCATGGCTCCTACTATTTAGCTTCCCTTGTAACTTTCCCATCGTCCTTCACCAATCCCCTCCTTATTGTTGACACCATCTCTACACACGTATACAGTATGCCCCCTCTCCTACTCACTCTTCCAAAGATGGAGAGTCTTATGCAATCCTCCTAACTTTACAGTGATGTGCTATAGATGTGGAAAGTATGGACTTTATCAAAATGGGTGCCACCTTTTAGAAGGCTCTTTTCCATGCTGATTTTGTCCAAATTCTTGAGATCATTATACTTGTGACTACCCCAAGAATAAAATAACTCAAACTTCTCAAACCGTGAACTCGTTTGATATGCCTTTGACCACAACTAGTGCACCCTCTCCCTTGGTGGTGGTGCTCATAAGAGCACAAGCCCAAGGTGAATCCCTTAGAAATTGAAACCAGCCTTCCTTGTTGGAGATGGTGGTAAAACTTGATCAAGCACTTGATTACAACAATTAACAAATGAACATAAATTGAAATGCATACTTTACCATAAGATTCTTGGACATTGGACACCCTATTGGTCCCAAAATTGGTGTCCCTTGCGGTATTTCCTTAATGTGTATTGCTATTGGATGGAGTACAAATTGAGAAGTCTTTATCTCCTCCGCTGATCCAAAAGCCCCTTGCTGTCACAGCCGATCAACAAGCTGTTCCGGCAATTTGCCCCTTGATCTTCATCTAGGACTTGTACAAATGGAACCATAAAGTGGCCAAATGCTGCCTTAAATCAAATGGGATGTCTTGGAATTTGAAATCCTTGACAATTCCTTGAATTCAGTTTTGCTGATCTCAATGTATGATGCCTTTAATTGATGGCATGGGTCCCAACGTGGCTGCTAGACCCTAATTTCTTTGAGAATTAGGGTTTACAAGACAATTCTCATTGTTGTCCACCAAATTTGGCCGAGAACTCTTCAATTGGTTGAGGAATACTTATATAATTAGAGGATAGGTGGGAGAAGGTGAGAGATTGATGAGATGAGAGAGAAATCAAAGCTTCTTTGCGAGAAAATCCTCCAATCTGCTTGCTGCCTCCTCCAACCTGCAATAAATGCATTCGCGTGCTGCCTAGAGGCACTGAAATGCTGTTACCAACTCTTAACTACTATTGCCAGCCCTTGGGAGTCACCAAACTGTTGTCACCTGGTCTCCAATGGCCCGTGGCTGTTGTTGCCTGCAGCAAATGACTGAATTCTGATTAGAAAACTAGATTTCAGAATTAATTTCAGCCCTTTTGACCTTGTGCAAAATTAGATGTGCCCATCCACAATTTAATTGGCTAGGCCATTTGCAACCTCAAGTGGTCCCTAGCCTTAATCGACCCTTAGACTGGCAGTAATGAAATAATTAATGCCTAGTCCCTCTTGTCACCACCGACACTTAATGGCCAATAAATTGCGCTAGGGCCAAAGTTGATACCAACTAACATCATCCAAAACCCAATTGGTAGAACTTGTCACAACTTTGCCTTTGACACCCATTGTCTCCTTAGGGTCCCTGGCCTGTTACCATGAAATAAGTGCCATGTGCATCACATGTTGCTTACAATATTGCACATTTGATTATTAAATTAATTAAATGCTACTAGCACGAGCAAAGCATCTCAACAATTTCATGTTCCTGTGACATAAATTCTTCTACAGTTGTGGAAAATTTATTTGGAAATTCTTACTCTGTTGGTGTAGAAAAATAAGGTTCTCAGAGTTTTTTTTCTTTTGGAAATTATGTAGGTGACTCCTCGAGCAGCTTGTCCTCTATCTCTATAGAACAACTCCCAAGTTTCCCTTAGAAAAATTTCCCTAATTAATTTTGGAGCCATGTTTTAGACCTTTAGTATGTATCCATTGTAGTGATGCTTTCAAGGATTTGGATAGAGATCATTTGTGGGAAATGAGGGGGTGTAGGGAGGCTTTGAGAGGATGAGAAGGAGAGATGTTTTCTTGCCGACTTGGGACTTTGGCACCTATTTGCATATTGCCCCTCAAGATGGTTTGCAATTACAGCCCACTGGATTAGTTGTTCATAGAAGCATTGTATTTGTGATGTACTTAGCTACCCTATATAGGGTTCCTTGTACTTTATAATTTACCTTTGGGGGTTTTCCCCTAGGCGCTATTATTAGAAATTTCTGCTCTGTGAACATAAAAATTACATTCACCTTCAGTATGGCCAGCACCAAATTCCACTTCAAGGTGATCGCCAAAAAAACCCAAAATTTTCAATGTAACATGTCTTGTGCCCCCTTCAGAAGTCATCATTCTAGTGCTGCCACTGCTGCCGCCTCCACCTCCACCTCACCTCCCTCCACCTATATTTATTGCTTCACCATGATCTCCTGCCTCTCCTCCACCACCCACGATATCCGTTACCTCATCATCACCTCTCTTCCCTTCATGTTAAGTTGATGTTTCTTCGGCAACATTTGTTGCCCTCTCACTCTCTTCTACGACTATGGATCCCCTTCCAGTGTCACTTGTTCCTCAGCCATCCCTCACCATTTTTACCTGTTCATCAACAACCACCCTTTCTATCCCATCAGCTGTAGTCATTCCCCTGGTTTGGCCATCTTCCTCTACTTTAACATTGACTTCACCATCATCCCTGCATGCAGCACCCGAGCCACCCATAGTAGCAGCCTCATTTTTCTAGACCATGGTGTAGCAACTCTGCAGCATTTCTTGAGACATTTCTGTAGCATTCTAGAGACTTCTGGCATTATAAGGCATTCTGTAGCCTTTTCAGGGATATTTCTGCAGCATTTCCCAAGACATTTTTTAGCATTCCAGAGATTTCTTGTGTTTCCAGGGACCTTTCTGTAGCATTTCTTGAGACGTTTCTGCAGCATTTCCTGAGACATTGTTGAAGGATTTCTAGAACTTTGTGGCTGTACAGCAGAGCAAGCATACTGCTCTGAGGAACCCATCGCCACTGTGCACACTACTCTACTCTCTGAAATCAGTGGAGGAGACTGATTGTGAAGCATTTGTCTGAATGATTGTATATTGTAAGGCAACCTATAAGCCAGTCAAGGTACTTGCATGCAACTGCATACTCTTATTTAGATTTAGATACAGAAAAGTCTTTCTCTTGCATGTTGATTAGAAGTGAGAACACCTTCATCATCATGTACATAATCTTAGAAGTGTATTAGGAGAATTGTGTGGATTCATAACACACTGCTTACATAGTCAGAAGCACATGCATTTTGTATGAAAGAATGAATCATGTTTAAGCTTTAATAATAAGTGATGGCATGGACACCTGATGTATCCTGCAGGATGGCTGACTTTTCTTTATTGAGCCTAAAAAATCTGTTGACACAGGTGAGGAGCTCATAGCAAGCATTACTGCTTCGTAGATTTGGGGTTCTAAATGGTCTGAGGCATTTGTAGGGGCACATACCTACAAACATCATCCGCAACTATTAAGCCAATGATAATCAAATCCAATAAATGTTTAGGATGGAAAAAGCAATTTTCATATGCTTTGCTTACCAACGAATGCTCCTATTGTTGCCCTTTGTTTGAATGCTCCTTGCAATGAAAACACAATTTTGGATATGGTGTAACAAAATACATTATAAAGAGAGAGAAAAGTGTCTTGTTATGCTTGAGGTCTCTTTTTTGCAGCAGGGACTAGCAACATTTATGATCATGAATTCAGTGCAACAGAGAACTGGCTGCTTGAAGAATGTGGTGACTAAGTCCAATACCCTGTAACTGGTTCTTGCAGGATCCTGTGGCGATTCTAGATTTTGCTTCCTTATATCCCTCTGTGTACATGGCCCATAATCTGTAAGTATCGGTCTACCATGATGGCATACAGGAGAAAGATGCTAAGAGAAAATAAATTTATGCTATGTCACAGAACCTTCAGCGACTGCAGAGGCCAATGAGTATGTTTATGAGCTAAAGATACATGCCAAAAGTCAAGATCAGCATTTTGTAAAAAGCTAATTTATTGCCTTCTCACACAGATGAGAGAGCTATTTAACATTTGGGTTTTGAAGGGTCACTTTAGCCTATTGCTGTATTGACAGGTCAAGTTAAAGTGAGTTTATCCTCAGCTCAGAGTTACTAAGCAACATTGTTATGCAACTTATTCTTGCAGGTGCTACACCACTTTAGTGCATCCTCAAGATGTCCAGACATTTTCTGAAGGTTCTTTAATGAGAAGGTTGCCCTTTTTTGCAAAGAATACTTTCTTGAGAAGATTTCCCTGTTGTTGACAACTTGATCTCATCACAGTATTGTAAACTGTACAGTCCAACTGGAGCTCATTTTGTGGTGCCCTCTGTGCGCCGAGGGGTTCTACCTCGGATTTGCGGTAACAGTCAAAAGTCTTCTCTGCGATGTCTAGGATGTATCTGTCCTTCAAGCAGTAGTTTTTATCCTTATTATGTGCTTTGAGAATTGCTGTGCAGAGTAACTTTCAGAAGTCTTTTTCTAGGTCTTTGCCATAGCATCGAGGCTTGAACATCCTGGTTTTTTGTTTTTTGTTTTATTGCAGGTGCACTCATCACTGCAAGAAAGCTTACGAAAGATGCTATGTACCTTCCAAACATTACTTCGTCAGAATATGCTGTGTTGGATGCTCGCCAGAAGGCCTTGAAGGTATTCTAACTGAACTGATGCATGCCATTCCAGCATACTGACCTATGAGTTTACAAAAAATTTATGTGCTTCGAAGGTACCTCTTTTCTTTTTATTCGGGATTTTTGTGATCCCCTTCATCTATTCTTGTAGCCTTGTGTTTTTTGTAGCCGTTTGGCTCCATATGTTGTCTTTGAGTGATTGGTTGGCAAAAAGGCCCTTCGCAAATATTTTAATTCATTAATTCAAACTTCTTCATGAAAAAAAAGTGAGGTTGGTAGAGAGAGAGAGAGAGAGAGAGATTAACATCTGCAAAAGGCCAATGTGGCCTATGAGGCAAGACCAAAGTGCATCTATGTTCAATGTCATCTCATCATGAAGTGAAAAAAAAAAACATATAAGGCTAACATCTAAACATCTCTAAGTATAGAAGTTGTATGTACAAGATATATAGCTACAATGGCTCCGCTCTAAATCTTAAGGTGGGTGAACACATGATCCCAGCTATGATGTGGGCAAGGGACGCTTTGCTGATGTGTTGAAGTGACAGGTGGAAGGGGGGGGGGGGGAGCGTTGGGGCGGCCACGAACAGTTGGCGAGGGGGGAAACACAAGCGACGGCGGGGGCGTAGCGCAGCACAGCACACGCGACAGTAGGAGCACACTTCATATATTTTGCAGAAATTTCTTGGGAAGCGGGTTAAAATTTTTTTGTGCTTTTGGGTATTGAGCACACATGTACCAAAGTTTCAGTCTGAAATAGACTGAAATTGTGCATTTTGGACAGTAAAATTCTAGGGCTTTTGCATTTGTGGTGCTGCTGAGCATTGTTTGTGCATTGAACAACATGTGCACTGGACAATTGTGATCAAGTGTGACACAGATTTGCTAATTACCACTTGGTGTATGCTGTAATTTCTGGAATTTTGCAAATTTCGAGGTTGTTCCGGCTTTGGTTCTTACTTTTGTGTTCTTTAAAACAATGACATTTACCATGGCCAATTGAAGACAAAATGATGTATTCACATATGTATCCAAGGAGGATAGACTGGATGGCAATAATTATTCTCTATGGTCTTTCATGATGAAGAATGTGTTGATTGTGAAAAATCTTTGGGATTATGTTAGTGGTGAGGAAGTCTGTCGTGGAGTTGTGGCTCTTGCAACACTTCTTATTACATGAGGACATAGTCAAAGGCCCGCTCCAGCTCAATCACTTCCCCAGATATCAATAGCACAAAAGGCTTGGGACACACGAGATACTCAAGCATTGTCATTGATTGCATTGGCAATTTAGCGGTCTATAATCCCGCACATACGGTCCGCAACTTCTTCACATGTGAAGCATGGCTTACACTTGAGTATATATTTGCTAGAAAAAATGAGCTATGCATCTCTTTCTTGAAGAAAGAGCTTGAGAATGTGAAGATGGATGAAGCTAATTCCATGCAAGATCATGTTAACAAAATTCACGACTTGCATGAGCAGTTAATGAATGTAGATAAGTATTATTCGGATGCACAATTGATCTCTACTACTTTGAATTATTTTGCTGCCCTCTTATTTGGCCATTTATATAGCCCTAAATCTCACCATGAGAACTTATCCGCAACTACTTATCTTTCTTCAGTTGGTTAGTTTGCTTCTAGAAGAAAAGCAAACAAGAAAGAACAGTCGGGTGGATGTAACAGCCTTTGAACATACTTTCATGGGGAGGCAAAAGGGCAAGGGCATGTAAAGAAAACTGCTAGGGTTTGCACTGAGGACACACACAGTGTACGACCACGACAGAAACACAAAGACGCAGACACAGACACAGAGGGCAAAACTCAAAGCCTAAACACAAAACTCAAAACTCAAACACAAATAGAAGAAGGGAGAGAGAGAACACAACTTTGAAGTGAATGAATGCTGTAAATGAACGTAAGTGTAGTGTGCTCAAGGGCAGAGCAATGTCGGAGTGTGACGTCCACCCCAAAGACGGATCCCAAGTCTATGACCACCAGTTGGAGTGTGACATCCACCAAAGACAGATCCCAAGTCTATGTCCACCAAAGACGCACCATAAGTTGAGGATGGAAACCCTTGCGTACGAGTGGTCATGGGAGATGTGAAGCTGGGGATAGTGAGAGGGATGCCCATCACAGTCGTCCCTGGATTTATGGGTGTGCTCATGTGCTAAAAGGTGAGAGGCACTGTGTTAAAGGGTGGCATTCCCCCTAACGAAGTACCATGGTACAAAGAGGTAGAGAATGAGGTGGAGAAGAAAAAGGTGCTAGGAGCGGAGATGGAAGATCCAACCCCTAGGGTGTGTGATGCAGATGTGGAGTGTAATCCAAGGTTTTGGAAAGATGATGAGAGCTGTGATATAGAAGAGGGTGGAATGGGAGGGAAGTGAGAAGTGTGTGTGATATGCTCAAATGAAATAGAAGCTGTAGATGTACCTGAATTTCGTATGCTTCGTGAGCCCTCTCTATTGAAGTTCACTTACGCAAAGCCATCTGGATCCTGTACCTCAAAAGAAAAAACATGCGAGGGTTTTGATTCATGCAATACAAAAGAATTGTACAAACCTGACATTGGATCTGGCTGAGATGATGAAGATGGATTGCCAAACGTTCCGAATGCCGTATGTCCTCCATGATCGGAGAGGTTGCCAACCTCACTAACCGGTCTGGATGTGGTAGCAAAATTGGTAGGAGGGGTGTAAACATCACCATACTTGTTGCGATAGTACTCCTCAAAGTCCTCCTGTGTCATGTTAGTGACATTTGGTGAAGGTGGAGTGTCGTCCTCCTCACCAAGTCCATAATGCTGTCTTAGGTCCTCCAATGATGGAGAAGCCTCATAAGACATCATAGGAATTGGAGAAGAAGGTGTCTGGGACATTGTGATTCGGTTACGAGTCGTATTGTTTGCCTCGCACAAAGACTAGCTCTCTATAATATCTGCAGGATACTCTTTACAAGAGCACCGGCTCTGATACCATGTGAAGGAAACTGCTAGGGTTTGCACTGAGGACACACGAGTGTGCGACCACGATAGAAATACAAAGAGACAGACACAGACACAGAGGAAAAAACTCAAACCCTAAACGCAAAACTCAAAAACTCAAACCCCAAACGCAAAACTCAAAACTCAAACATAAATAGAAGAAGGGAGAGAGAGAACACAACCCTGAAGTGAATGAATGCTGTAAATGAATGTAAGAGTGTATAGTGTGCTCAAGGGCAGAGCAATGTCGGAATGTGCCGTCCACCAAAGATGGATCCCAAGATTGTGACCACCATTGGAGTATGGAAGTGGTGAATAGTGAATGGCAGTAGGCCCGTCACCAAAATGCAGCAGTCTGGAGGCTGGAAATTGGTAAATGCAGCAGTGTACCACTGATCGGAGGCTGGAAACTGTGCATAGTCTGCTGTAAACAGCAGGCTGAAATGGTGTCTGAGAGTGTCAGGGCCTGCAATGTTGAAAACGCAGGCTGGCATACCCTCGAGATGATGGACAGCAAGCTGAACAGCAATCCGGGACAATCTGGAGCAGTCACCAGCAACTGAGAGTTGTCGCCTATAGTAATGGACATGTTGAAGATAATGTGGTTGTAGTCGATGATGGTTGGACAATAGATAGAGGCGGGCTATAGGCTGCAGGTTGGAAACTAGGCGCCAACAAGAGCTGAGGATGTGTGGGCTAGTGTAACCTGCAAACAAGGATGATCGCTGAATGGGGGCGGCCTGTCTATTTATAGATGTGGAAGGGCGCTCCAAAAATTAGGGTTTCTACTAAACTCTCTCGAACCGCTCCTCGTTTAGGGTTTCCACTGAACTCTCTCGAATCGCTCCCTGTTTTAGGGTTTTACTCTAAAAGAGCATTTTTAGTGTGCTTTGGGGCTGTTTAAAAGGCTAATCAGCAAGTAATGTATATTTGAGCTCAACACCCTCTCTCAGGCCCAAAACTGAGCTGAAAGGTTAGGCCAGCCATTGTGATGTTTATGTACCCCAAGGTGTCCCACCCCAAGCAGCCAAGGTATCGGACAAAGGGTGTACGTCAGCTGCCCAGTGGTCTACCAAGACTATAGGGCGATGATTATCATACCAAGGGAATCCAAGTAGTCACCCCAGAGAGGACAGGGCATCGGACAAAGGGTGCACGTCGGCTGCCCAGTGGCCTACCAAGCCCTACAAAGGCGGATGGAACTACATAGATATATATATATATATTTTTGAATAAGTGAAGTAAATTTGATGGGATGCGGCCGATTAAGTAAAAGTGACCTAGAAGATGGGAGTAGGGAGGGTACACCCAACACATCACTAAACAATATAAGCTAACCCATCCACTAAGGGTGTCGATGATGAGGAAAAATAGGTGATGAGGTATCCATGTGATGAAGAAGGAGGGTGGTGTGGTAACAATAGCCGCCAGTGAAAACAGCTCAGGATCCGCACAAGTGGTGCTCTGCACAATGAGATGCAAAGTATGCTATATGCTGAAGAATGCTCATGCAGCAGGTGCCACTAGGATAGTGTCCCTCTTGGGGAAATTTTTTACTTGCCCAAGCGCCCTAGTACAAGGATGATGTAATCATGCAATGCAAAGGGTAAGGTACAACAGGGGGAAGAACCTGATGTCGAAGACAAAGTGTTGAAGCCTGTAGAATACCAAGAAGGGTAGGAACCCCCTCTCAACCTGGATGTAGATGCTGAAGAAAGAAGAGGAGCTTGATGTTGGTCTTCATATGGTGCCGAGAACCATAAGGAATGAAAGAAAATGAAGTGGATGAAGCACCCCACTACAAGAGCACCGGCTTTGATACCATGTGAAGGAAACTGCTAGGGTTTGCACCGAGGACACACAGAGTGTACGACCACGACAGAAACAGACACAGAGGGAAAAACTCAAACCCTAAACGCAAAACTCAAAAACTCAAACCCCAAACGCAAAACTCATAACTTAAACACAAAGACAAGAAGGGAGAGAGAGAACACAACTCTGAAGTTGATGAATGTTGTAAATGAATGTAAGAGTGTACAATGTGCTCAAGTGCAGAGCAATGTCAGAGTGTGACGTCCACCGAAGATGGATCTCAAGTTTGTGACCACTAGTCGGAGTGTTGAATAGTGAATGGCAGTAGGCTAGTCACCAAAATGCAGCAGTCTGGAGGCTGGAAATTGGTAAACGCAGCAGTGTACAACCGATCGGAGGCTAGAAACTGTGCACAGTCTGCTATAAACAGCAGGCTGAAATAGTGTCTGAGAGTGTGAGGGCCTGCAATGCTGAAAATGCAGGCTGGCAAACCCTGGAGATGATGGATAGCAGGCTGAACAACAGTTTGGGATAGTCTGGAGCAGTCGCCAGGAGCTAAGAGCTGTCACCTACAGCAATGGACAGATTGAAGATAATGTGTCTGCAGTCGATGATGGCTGGACAGCAGATAGAGGCAGGCTGCAGGCTGGAAACTGGGCACCAATACCAGCAGAGGGTGTGTGGGCTAGTGTAACTTGCAAACAAGGATGATCGCTGAATGTGGGTAGCATGTCTATTTATAGATGTGAAAGGGCACCCCAAAAATTAAGGTTTCCACTAAACTCTTTGGACTACTCCCCGTTATAGTGTTTCCACTGAACTCTCTCGAATCACTCCCCGTTTTAGGGTTTTACTCTAAAATAGCATTTTTAGTATGTTTTGGGGTTGTTTAAGAGGCTAATCAGCAAGTAATGCATAGTTTAGCTCAACAGGGCAGCCAGTCAAAAAATGCTCCACAGAATTCTGGAAGTTTAGGTACATCATAGAGCATTAAGAAATAGGGGGTACGCAAGCCAAGAGGGGAAAGTGCCACTGTTGTAAGAAACTAGGTCGTTACATCACGGAATGTGAGAAGTGCACTGCCAATGAGGAGTGAGGGATGTTTGTTTTTGATGCACCTTCCACTGCTATAGAGCGTGCGCCTTTTGTTGTAGACCATGACTACTGTTTCTATACTTGCAGTTATGACCCTTCTTGGACTAATAGAGCATTTAGCTCTATTGAGGATGCTAGCACTTGGTTCTTTGATAGTGGTGCTTCTAAGCACATTACATCTCGTAGGGATTTATTTTTCTCTGTTATTGCAGCTCCTGTTTGCAAGTCTTTGCAGTGTGCCAATAATGCATCTTACCCTGTTAGAGGTGTTGGGGAGATTGTCTTGAAAACCATTGATGGCTCTACTCTCCGTTTGCAAAATGCATTATTTGTGCCAGGCATAAAGAAGAATTTGTTGGCATGGTAGATGGCTTACCTTTCTTGGAGAGACCTCTTGAGCATATTTGTGAGGGATGCATTTTGGGAAAAATGCATTGATTCTCGTTTCCTCGTGATGTTGCTTTTAAGGCAGCCACTAGATCACAAATTTTACATTTAGATGTATGTGGAATTATGCAAACAAAGTCATTGGGTACTCATTGGTGAGAAAGTGAGAGATGTATGATGCATTTTTGGCTTTTGTTGCACTTGTTGAAAATCAATCTGGCTGCAGGATTAAGACTCTTCGTTCCGAACAGGGGGGAAATACATGTCTTCCTTGCTGAATTATTTTTTGAAGCAGAAAGGCATTGTGCATCAGTATACTATTGTATATACTCCACAACAGAATGGGGTTGCAGAAAGGAAGAATTGGTCTCTCATGGAGATGGCCAGATGTATGCTGGTAGGTAAGAGTCTGCCACATGGCTTTTGGATGGAAGCAAGTATGTGTGCCTTCCATGTTTTGAACAGGTGCCCTACCAAGGCATTAAAAAATGTTGCACCTTTTGAGACTTGGAATAGTCGGAAATCTTCAGTTGGCCACTTTCGTACTTTTGGGTGTCTTGCATATGCTCATATTTCCAAAGTACTAAGAAAGAAGTTGGACAACAAGTCTCTCAAATGCATTTTTGTAGGGTAGAGCAGTGAGAGCAAAGGATATACACTATATGAAAAATCAAAATTATCCCTTGCTGGTTTTGATACATATTAGGCTGCAAATGATGTGTTTGAAGGGTTGCTGCCTATATCTTTTGGTGATACATTTGGAGTTTCATTAAATGAACACAATGTTAAGTTAGTTGCTCCATTGAGCAATGCAGAAATTCAGACTATGGCTGATCTGAATATTCAGCAAGGTGTTGAATTTGAGATTCAGCATGAGCTTGTACACAATTAGGAGCTTGTACACAATCAGGAAGCTAGGTAGATGCCTAGATGGTACTTGTAGACTATGAAAAATAGTCATTTGGATGCTCCTATTGTTGGTCATACTAGAAGACAAGCTCGTCTGCATGATTATGCTAATACAATGGAGTTTGTTATGGCAGCACACACACTCGATGAATGAGGAGCCTAATCATTTTGAGGATGGACAACAAAGTCTGCATTGGATGGCGGCAATGCAAGCTGAATTCGATTCAATCAACAAGAATCAAACATGGGCTTTAGTGACATTGCCTGTTGGAAAGAAAGTCATTGGTACAAAGTGGGTCTATAAAGCTGAAAAGATACACAGATGGTTCCATTGATAAGTATAAAGCCATGCTTGTGGCAAAGGCTATGTGCAAAGGAAGGGCATTGACTATTAGGAGACATTTGCTCCTACATCTTGTATGACTACCATTTGGTGTATGGTTGCTTTGGTTGCCCATCATGGTTGGACTGTGCACCCAGCTTGATATTAAGACTGCATTTCTACATGGGGAACTTCGAGAAGAAGTGTCTGCACAACAACCCAATGGTTTTGCAGTTGAGGGATATGAATAGTTGGTATGTAAACTGAAAAATGCTTTCTATGGTTTAAAAATGCTTTCTATGGTTTCCACGAGCTTGGTATAAAAAAATTGATGCCTTTTTACTTAGCCAAGGGTGCATTAACAGCACATTAGAGGCTACTCTTTACTTATGCAAAGGGGAGGAATTCTTGTTGGTCATATGTTTTTGTGTACATGATCTTCTGCTCACAAGGACACATGCTAATCAGATTTCAGCATTCAAGAAAAATTTGTAGCAAACTTTTGAGATGTCAGATTTGGGGACTTTGCATTACTATTTAGGCATTCATTTCATTCATAATGCTAGAGGCATTGCATTGTCATAGTTCAAATTCATCCGTAGACTCCTTGATAGGTTTGGCTTTCACGATTGCAAGCCAGTCTAGTCAGCACATCAATGGAGATTGGACTCAAGGTGTCCTTGCATGATGACATTGATTTGTTTGACATTCATACATATACTCTAGTAGTTGGATGCCTCATTTATTTATGCAACACAAGGCAAGATATTTAGTTTGCAGTTTCAACCCTGAGCAGATATATACATAGCCCATGCTTGTCACATTGGTAGGTTGTGAAGCATGTTTTTTGTTACTTGTAGGGTACTAGGACTCTTGGACTGCTTTATACTAAGGGGGAGACACTACAACTATATGCTTACAGTGATTTAAATTGGGCTGGTGATTTCAATTTGTGTCACTCTACAAGTGGGAATAGTTTCTTTCTTGGCTCTATCTATTGTTCTACCACCAGCAATGTGGTAGACATCTTCACCAAAGCTCTTTCTTGTGACCAAATTGAAGCATTTTGCAATGCTTTAAATTTAATCTCCTTTGGTGGATGATCCTTGTATGCTAATCACCTTTCACTCTAGGGGGGTTTGTTGGGTTTGACTCACGCATATGCTCACAGAGGAGCGTCGGTGATCCGTGGTAGAACACTGGGGCACTTTTCACTCTCCTTACGAGAGATTTTCTCCCCCAGTTACATTATTTTTTATCTTGTGTGTTTATGTTACACAGTTCGGTCACTTACTGTACTTAACACCTTTCATCTATGAATGGACCTTAACAACCCTAAGGTCTAAGGGTTGTACTTTTGTACTTTCACTTGCACTTTGGAATTGCATTGGGAGTCGTGCTATGTCTTCGCTCTCACACTCACTGTCATACAATTGTGTACTCTCAGTTGAGCTTCAATCTTCCATCTCTCACAATACAGCTTTAAGCTTGGCTCCATAAGAGGGCACATAGCTTTACAATCTTGCATATTAAACCTATATAACATCTTATCCACATACTGTGATTATGCATGATGATACCATGCTGATTTTAGGTGAACCGAATCCCCAAATAATAGTGTCAACAACCCATATCCAACATAGCAAATGCATGTTTTAATTTAGCCTTGAAATTTGCAGTTTTTGCTTTAAAGGTCTAGTGACTAGCATGTCATCTACATAAAGAATGATAATTAGCAGATCCCTCCCTCCATTCTTAATGTATAGAGTGGGAGCAGTTGGATTGTTTTTGAACCACCCTTTACTAGCCAAATATGCATAAATTTTAGAGTACCATGTTCGAGGAGCCTAATTCAAATGGAGTGATTACCTTTAGTGCCTTAGTGGGTACACGATTCAAATTGGAGGCCTTCTAACCAAAATTTATGAGGCAGTCCCTTGCTTTTGAGCATAGAACGAGTCATCTCCATAAGGGTGCGATTCTTTCTTTCAGCAACACCATTCTACCATAGTTGTCAGGTAGGAAAGATACAATACGGTACGGTACGATGAAATACGGTACTAAATGGTTCCTTAAGATTTTATAAGGTACGGTACGATATTAGTATGAAAAAAAGTTAACTTGTTTATTTTGGACTAAATATAATAGAATAGATGTTTAAAGTCTAAATAGCAATGCTATGAGAGTATATAAGATGAATATTTAAGGGTAACATGCCAAAACCTCATGCCGCATGCTCAACGTGCACTACTATTACCTACAAGCTACAAGTACATAGACCTGAGTGCATACATCATACACAAAGGATCATACAAATAGGATTAAGCTTGAGAGAGAGAGAGAGAGAGAGAGAGAGAGAGAGGAGAAAGAAAGAAAGAAATATGTAGGCTTGGAGCAGAGTGGCCAAAAAGGGTCAATTCTTCCATACTAAATCATACGAATACATATGGTACAATACATAGATGGGAATGGATATATTATACATGAAGGATCATACAAATAAGAGTAGTCTTAAGAGACAGAAGGTTGTGTGTGTGTGTGTGTGTGTGTGTGTGTGTGTGTGAGAGAGAGAGAGAGAGACAGAGAGAGAGAGAGAGTGTGTGTGTGTGTGTGTGTGTTATAAAAAAAGACTGATAAGATGAAGAGAACGGAAGAGTACACCGTCCGATACTCAAAAGGGGCACGAGATATGTTTTTTCCTCCCAGCCTTTCCTAGTTATTGCTAGCAACTCTCATCGTGATCGGATTGCCAGCCGCCACTTGTTGGTGAGTCCAACTATTCTTGGACTCTCTTTAATTCTAGGCTCCCCTAAACCCCGTTCGGGCGCCGAAGGCCCCCGGACGGTCATCCCTTGTGCCTGTTTCCCGTAATTTACCTTATTAATATAACATTTCCTTCCCCTTAAGAATCGGTTTCGTCCTCGAAAATGATACTTAGAAGGTCTAACTGTAAATTGGGAAACCTTTTCCTTAGGGTACTTACTCACTCCCATGTTGAGCTTTCTTCTGAACAATCTTTCCACTTGACCAAACATTCTTGATAAATTGTACTCCTTGTTTGTCTGTTACGAACATTTAATATTCTTTCTGGTTTATGTGGGTTAGATTGGTCATCTAATAGCTCCTTAATGTTATCATTTAAGATTAAATTATCCTAATCACCCAGCTTTTTCCTTAACTTACTCACATGAAAAACTGGATGTATTTTACTACCAGTAGGTAGTTGGAGCTTGTAAGCCTTTTCTCCCACCTTTTTAAGTATTGTGAAAGGACCAAAATACTTGGGTGAAAGCTTTGGACACTGTCCCGTTTTCATGGTTTTAGTTTGTTCAGGCACTTTAAGATAAACTAGTTCTCCTTCTTTAAAGGAGATGTCTCTTCGGTGAGGATCTGCATAAGCTCTAGCTCGATTTTGAGCTTTCTTAATATTTTCTTGAGCAAATTTTAACATACTATTCATATCCTCCAAAAAGTCCTTGACTGCCTGAACCTTTTCCTTATGCAGTCTTACTGCATGAGGAGCTCTGGGTTGAAACCCATACATTAACATAAATGGACTATATCCAGTGGAAGAGTGCTTGGCACTATTATATGCAAACTGTGCTATCAGTAGATACTCTTCCCAATTAGTTTGCCTTTTACTTACATATGTCCTAAGCATATCTTCAAGGATTTGGTTAACCCTTTCAGTTTGCCCATCAATTTGCGGGTGATCTGCCGTACTCATGCTAAGTTTAGTATCCAACTTCCTAAATACCACACGCCAAAATTGACTATCAAATTTTCTATCCTGATCAGAAACTATATTTGCCGGAAGGCCATACAATCGGTATATGTTCTCTACGAACAATCTAGCCAATTCTGGTGTTTTAACATCAGTTGAAGTTGGAATGAACCTAGCCATTTTGGTTAACCTATCCACAATCACCCACACAGAGTCGTGCCCCCTCTGTGTTCTAGATAATGCAACAATAAAATCCATGGAGATACTCTCCAATTTTTCTGAAGGAATCTCTAATGGATGGAGAAGTCCTCCCATTTTCAATCTTTCAGCTTTATTAACCTGGCATTTATTACATTTGACCACATAGTCAAGGATGTCCTTATTCATTCCAGGCCAATAGAACTGTCTTTTTATAAGACTATAAGTCTTATTAACTCCTGGATGTCCCGCGCTAGGGGTATCATGACACTCAAAGAGTATCTAGCGCCTTATTTCTTCATCTTTCGGGACACATACCCTACCCTTGTAGAGTAAATAACCATTATCAATGGTAAAATTCTTCCACTTGAATCCGGTTTGAGCAACCCCTGATGCCCATTTCCTTGTTGAACATCCTTAGATATTCCTTCCTCAGTGGAGGCTCTTCCATTTGGATCCCCATTTTTTATTGCTTCCCATATGTTGGAATTTGCCGGATCAACCTGGCATTTTCCTTTTAAAGATTCAAGCAAGTCGGAAGTGAACTGAGTAAAACTCAATTCATTTATGATGGACATTCTGCTGAGTGCATCAGCTACTATATTATACTTTCCTTTTCTATATCTTATCTCATAGTCGAACTCTTGGAGGAGTTTGGTCCATCTAGCTTTACGCCCTTGTAGATCCGGTTGATCATTTAGCCACTTAATGCTTTCATGATCCGACAAGATCAAAAGTTTGGCACCGTATAGATAGTGCCTCCATTTCTTCATTGCATGTACTATTGTATATAGCTCCCTCTCATAAACAGAATAATTCTGTTTTTCACGGTCTAATTTCTTGCTTTCAAAAGCAACCGGTCGACCTTCTTGTAATAAGACCGCGCCTATCGCCTTATCACTGGCATCGGCTTCAACCACAAATGGTTTATGGGGATCCACAATTAATAGTACTAGAGCTGTAGCAATAGCTACCTTAAGTTTTTGAAAACTTTCGTTTTGGTCTGTTCCCCAATTAAAGCTCTTTCCTTTCCCTTTAAGTTGGTTTGTCATTGGAACAGCTATTTTGGCATAATCTCGAATGAATCTACGATAAAATCCAGATAAACCTAGGAAGATCTGTAGCTTTTCTAGGTTTCTTGGAGATGGCCATTCAATAATTGCCCTTACTTTTTCTGGATCCATCTTGATTCTCTCTTTCGAGATAATATGCCCCAAATATTTGACCTCTTGTGCGAAGAATTCACATTTAGTTTTCTTCGCATAAAGGGAATGTGTTATTAACAGTTGGAATACCAATTGTAAGTGTTTCAAATGTTCTTCTCTTGATTTACTAAAGATCAAGATATCATCCAAGAAGACTACTACAAAATGTCCTAGATAGGGCCGTAAGACACTATTCATCAGCTTCATAAAGGTAGTTGGTGCATTAGTGAGGCGAAAAGGCATCACCAAAACATGATAATGCCCGTATCTAGTACGAAATGCTGTCTTAGGAACCTCTTGTGCCTTAATTCTTACTTGGTGATAGCTTGATCTTAAATCTATCTTTGTGAAGAATTTTGCCCCTTGTAATTGATCAAAAAGATTTTCCATTCTGGGCATAGGAAATTTATTCTTCACCGTTATTTTATTAAGTGCTCTATAATCAACACAAAGTTGCATAGAACCGTCTTTTTTCTTTACTAATAAAATTGGCGAAGCCCAAGGTGAATTACTAGGTTGTATAAACCCTTTATCAAGATAACCCTTAATTTGTCTTTCAACTTCTTGGTGCTGTGTTTCACTTAACTTATAAGGTGGTTTAGAAATAGGGTGTGTATTCTTATTTGTGTCAATTGGGTGATTTATATCACCCCTATCGGGTGGAAGGCTACTTGGTAAATCAGAAGGAAACACGTCTTTAAATTCATCTAACAAACTACTTAATTCATTATTTACATTCAACTCATAAACATAAGAAAATTGTTGCTTTATATTACAGAAAGTAAAAGTTGTTTGTACTGGAAGAGACCATAATATATATACGTTAGAAGCTTCCTTCTTTATCAGCTTCTGAACCTCAAAGGAACACAACAAAGGATTATCACATACTTCATGTTCACCTTGAATCACAAAAGTCTTACTATCCCTTTCAAATTCCAGTGTATTATGATGATAACTACGTTTTAAGGATGGTTCTAATCCCCATAGCCACTCCCTCCCTAAAGCAATATCGGCTCTTTCCATATTCATAATTTGAAAATCAAGTTTATCTTTATATCCTTGGATCTCAATTTCCAAATTGGATACCATTGTATCCCATATTTTATTATCTTGACCTTGCATCATACGAACAACATATTGATGCCCACTCTTTTGTTGGGGAAGTTTCAATTTTTTGACAAGTGCATAATTTATGAAATTGTGGGTAGCAGAGTCATCAATCATGACTCTAACCCTCTTTCTAGCTATCAATCCATGCACTCTAACTAAATCATGTGGCCCAAAGGTAGGCTGCCACATAGAAGTTGACATACAACACTTGTGTTGTACATCCTTGTGCAAGACCTCTAAAGAATTATACCTTTCATGCCCCTTTAATTCTAGGGTCTGCACTACATGGATTTGTTTTTCTTTTCCCTTGCCCTTATCCTTATCCTTTCCTTTGTCTTCTCTCTTTTTCCTTTGAGGGCAATTCCAAGCAGCATGGTTAGGGGATAGGCAATTGAAACACAGCTTTTCTTTTTTGGCCTTATCAAAGTCATCTGGACTTAACTTTGGCCTTACATATTGTTTCTTTTCGAAAGGTTGTTTCTTGCCTTTAAAAAATGGCATTTTCCTTTTCTATTTGCCCACAAATTTTGAGGTTTCCAATTCCTTAGACTTGGGCTCCGTATCAGTGAGACTAGTGAGTGCACCTGGACGCGTACTATCTTCATTGATTAATGCAAATTTAATTGCCTCTTCCAACGTCTTAGGTGAACTCCTTTTTACTGCCTTTTTACAGGCCTTATCTAGTCCCCTAATGAATCCTCTTGTTTTTTTGAAATTCATCTATTCCTTCCAATTTGAGGATTATCTCACGATATTCCTCCAAATATGTCAGCAGGGGTCTTTCCTTTTGTCTGACATAATCCCAATCTTCCTGATTTCTTTCCATTTCATTTTCAGGAAGGAATTCTTTCAAAAAGACGGATTCAAATTGAGTCCAAGTTTCAGGTATTTTATTTGCCTCCTTTAAAGTTCGCCACCATTTATACGCCTTTGGCCCCAAAGTTAAATTGGCCTCCAGCGTGTTGGATATTTGACTCACTCCTCACTTACGCCTATGCTCATATGGGAGTGTCGGTGATCAGTAGGACACTGGGGCACTTTTTACTCTCGGTAGGAGAGGTTTTTTCCCCCAGACTTATAGTCTTATTTTCGTATATGCTTATATTCTTATGTTACACACTTATGGGCACTTACCGTGTTTGGGTGTGAACACCCCCTACAACCCTAAGGTTTAAGGGTTGTACTTTGTACTTTCATTTCACACTCTTTCAGTCTATTCTATTGGGTGTCGTGCTTCACTCTGTCTCACACGCTCTCACACTGTCTACTGCACTCTAAGCTGTACCTCGATCCTCACTCCCTCACATTTGGTATTAGAGCAAGGATTCAGCTCAGGTTCAGCTCAGCCTCTCGCCCTGTTCACTCCTGTACCAGCAGCACCCAAATTCGCTGAGCTCTTGGTCAGCTCCAGGTTTGTCAGCTGCTGCCCCAACTGCTGGCCATTCAGACCTGCAATCTCCACCATTAGTGCAGCCACCTGCACCGTCTGCAGGTCTGCCCCCAATTGCCTGTGCACCAGTGTGTCCTTCTGCAGTCCATGCCAGTTCTGCAGCCCCCGCCAGTTCAGCCCCAAGTCTCCAGCTCCAGCCTCCTCTGCCCAGCGGACCATCTGCACACGTCGCCTTCTCAGCCCTGCGCGCCACGTGCAGACGCCCTCAACGCCGCCTGTACCCGCCAGTGCGCAGCTCGCCACCACCTGTCAAACTGCCAGCATCCTTGGCTCATAAAGGAGACGCCGCCACCTGTCCGCTGGAGGCGCCGCTTGTACCTGCCACGTCTACTGCTGCACCGCGTGTCACCCATCAGCACCACGCTGAGTGGTCAACGACAGCCTATCAGTACGTCAGGTATTTTTTTAATTTTTTTTTCTTTATCCTTTCATTCTAGATAAATTTCAGGAAGAGAGGATTCCTACGCCGCAGGCATAGCATTCAGAAACGTGTCTGGGACACATTGAATACAAAATTCTGGCCAAATTTATCAGACATTTTGGGGCTTTTATGTTTTTTGAGGACATTTGCATATGAACTGCAGTTACAGTCACAGAAAGACTGTTTTGAACACATTTTTGGCAGAAATTTTGGGGATTTTGATATTACAGTGTTGCTGACCACTGTTTGCACCTTGGAAAGCGTGCATTAGAGACAGTTTTTTGACAGAGTACACCCTTGCACATTAATTGCAGAAGTGTGCTTGCTGCAATTTCTGGAAATTTGCAGATTTCCAGCCCTTACTGCTTTGACATTGATCATTTGTCTTTGGAAATTTGTCATCATGATAAATCAGGGAGGTGATGTATTTACCTATGCATCCAAGGAAGACAGATTGTATGGAAACAATTATTCGCTATGGTCATTCATGATGAAGAATGTATTAGTGGCTAAGAATTTATGGGATTATGTCAGTGGAGAGGAAACTCGACTGGGAGTTGTAGCTCCCGTTACTCCTCCTCAAGGGGCATGTGGACAACGGGGACCTCAGCCACTTCCTCCAAGAACTACAGCTCAAAAAGCTTGGGATACACGTGATGCACAGGCTTTGTCGCTGATTGCTTTGGCAGTTCAGCGGTCCATCATCCCTCACATTTGTTCAACATCTTCTTCACGAGATGCATGGCTGACTTTGGAGCATATGTTTGCAGGAAAGAATGAGACTCGAATCTCTTTCTTGAAGAAAGAGTTAGAGACTTTGAAGATGAATGAGGGTGATTCTATGTAGGATCACTTGAATAAGATTCAGGACTTGCGGGAGCAGCTCATGAATGTAGATGAGTACTTTTTGGATGCACAGTTGATATCCACCACCTTGAATTCCCTACCTTCTTCGTACTTGTCTTTTCATACTGCATTGAACCTCACCATGAGGATTGCCGAGCACCCACTCACTTTTATTCAGCTGGTTAGTTTGCTTCTAGAGGAGGAGCAAACAAGGAAAAATAGTGGTGTGGATGCTATAGTCTCTGAGCAGGCTTTTGTGGCAAGACAGAAAGGCAAAAACAGCAAGGTAAAAAATGCTTCACAGAGTTCTAGTACTTCTGGCACATCACAGAATCAAACACAAGGGGGGACACAGGCTAAAAAGGGAAAATGTCATTATTGTAAGAAGCCAGGCCACTATATCACTGAGTGCAGGAAGCGCATTGCCAAAGAGAAGAAGGAGTCAGGAATGTCTGTTTCTACTACTCCTACCACTGCTAGTGAGTCCGCGTCCTTTGTTGTAGACATGGACTATTGTTTTTACACTTGCGGTTATGACATCTCTTGGGCCGATAGAGCTCTTAGCTCTACAGAGGATGCTGACACTTGGTTCTTTGACAGTGGTGCTTCTAGACATATTACATCTCGCAGAGATCTGTTTGCTTTAGTTAGTGCACCTCCCGTTGGGAAATCTGTACAGTGTACCAATAATGCATCATACCATGTTCGTGGTATTGGGGAGATTCAGCTCACAGCCATTGATGGCTCTATTCTCCGCCTGCAGGATGCTTTGTTTGTGCCTGGAATCAAGAACAATTTGCTTTTTATTTCTTCTTTGGCATGTTGTGGTTTGATTATGACCGTTGCATGGTTAGAGATAAAGAACGCATGACTTTGGTCTTGACAGGATCTTTGTGTCATAGTTTATATGAGTTGGATGCTCTTTCAGTAGATCAGTCGGCATACTTGACATCCACTCTTACTCCTGCTATGATACAGGCAGAGTTATGGCATGCTCATTTGGGACATGTAAACTTTGGCAGCTTGATGCTTTTGCAGCGTACTCAAATGTTGGATGGCTTACCTCTCTTGGAGAGACCTCCTGAGCACTTATGCGAGGGATGCATTTTGGGAAAAATCCATCGTTTCTCATTTCCCCGTGATGTTGCTTTCAGAGCAACAACCAGATTGCAGTTGGTGCATTCAGATGTTTGTGGGCCTATACAAACAATGTCATTGGGCGGTTGTTGCTATTTTGTGACATTCATTGATGACTTTACACATTTTTGCTGAGTCTACTGTTTGAAAAAGAAGTCAGAAGTGTATGATGCATTTTTGGCTTTCAGTGCACTTGTTGAAAATCAATCTGGATGCAAAATTAAGACTCTCCGTTCGGACCGAGGGGGGGAATACATATCTTCTATGCTGAATTCCTTTTTGAAGCAGAAAGACATAGTCCATCAGTACACTACTGCCTATACTCCACAGCAGAATGGGGTAGCAGAGAGGAAGAATCGGTCACTCATGGAGATGGCCAGATGTATGCTGAAGGCAAAGAGCTTACCTCATAGTTTTTGGATGGAAGCAATCATGTGTGCTTGCCATATTTTGAACAGATGCCCTACCAAAGCCTTGAAGACCATCACACCTTTTGAGGCTTGGAACAGTCGTAAACCTTCTGTTGGCCACTTCCGTACCTTTGGGTGTCTTGCCTATGCCTATATTCCACAGGTACTTAGAAAAAAGTTGGAAAACAAGGCTGTTAAGTGCATTTTTATGAGATATAGCAATGAGAGCAAAGGCTACAGACTCTGATCCCGTTACAAAGAAGGTTTTTGTCAACAGGGATGTTGTTTTTGATGAAAAATCAGAATTATCCTTGGCTGGTTTGGACACATATCAGGCTGCCCGTGATATTTTTGAAGGGCTGCTGCCCATTACTTTTGGTGATTCAGCTGGAGCTTCAGAAAATGAACCTAATGTTCAGCCAGCTGCTCCTATGGAAAGTGCAGAAATTCAGCCATTGGCTGATCGGAATATTAAGCATAATGCTGAAACTGAAATTCAGAAAGAGCTTGCACACAGTCAGGAAGCTAGACAATTACCTAGATGGTATTTGCAGACTATGCAAGATAGTCCTTTGGATGCACCCATGGCTGGTCGTACTAGAAGGCAAACTCGTTTGCATGATTCAGCACATACCATGGAGTTTGTTATGGCAGCAAGTACTTTTGATAATGAAGAGCTTGAATGTTTTGAGGATGCACAACACAGTGTGCATTGGATGGCAGCAATGCAAGCTGAATTAGATTCTATCACTAAGAATCAAACTTAAGATTTGGTGTCTTTGCCATTTGGGAAGAAAGCCATTGGAACGAAATGGGTCTACAAACTGAAAAGGAAAGCAGATGGATCCATTGATAAATACAAGGCATGGCTTGTAGCTAAAGGCTACGCACAGAAAAAGGGGATTGACTATGAGGAGACATTTGCTCCTACTTCCCGTATGATGACCATCAGGTCTATGATTGCTTTGGCTGCACATTATGGTTGGACAGTGCATCAGCTAGATATCAAAACTGCATTTTTACATGGGGAACTTCAGGAGGAAGTTTATGTACAGCAGCCCATTGGTTTTGCAGTTGAAGGCTGAGAACATTTGGTATGCAAGCTCAAAAAGGCACTATATGGTTTGAAACAAGCTCCTAGAGCTTGGTATGCAAAAATAGATGCTTTCTTGCGTGGTCAGGGGTTTCTAAACAGCTCATCTGAGTCTATCCTTTACGTATGTAAAGAAGGGGGATCTATATTGATTATAGTCTTTATGTTGATGACCTTTTGCTCACTGAAACACATGCTGATCAGATTTCAACATTTAAACAAAATTTACAGCAAACTTTTGACATGTCTGACTTGGGAATTTTGCATTACTACTTGGGCATCCAGTTCATACATGATGCTCAAGGTATTGGGCTATCACAGTCAAGGTATATTGGGCAGCTTCTTGAGAAGTTTGGCTTACAGGATTGCAAGCCAGTTTGTACCCCCATGGAACCTGGACTGAAACTGTGATTACATGATGATAGTGATTTGTTTGATATACATACATATGCTCCTGCAGTTGGATGTCTTATCTACCTATGCAACACTAGGCTGGATATACAGTTTGCAGTTTCAGCTTTGAGCAGGTATATGCATCAGCCATGTATGTCACATTGGCAAGTTGTCAAGTGTGTTTTTCGTTACTTGCAGGGTACTCGATCTCTTGGGTTGCTTAATGCGAAGGGGGGATCACTGAAGTTACAAGCTTACAGTGATTCTGATTGGGTTGGTGATTATGATACACGTCACTCCACTAGTGGCAATTGTTTCTTTCTTGGCTCTTCTTGCATTTCTTGGCTTAGCAAGAAACAATCCACTATTGCCACATCGTCATGTGAAGCTGAATACAAGGCAACTTTCACTACCACAGTCGAATGCATATGGCTTAGACGCTTGCTAGCTGATCTGGATGTATCTGTTATGGAGCCTACTCCTTTTTTCACTGACAGTCAGAGTGCCATTGCAGTGGCACGGAACCCAGTGTTTCATGCCCGCACGAAACACATTGAGATCCATTATCACTTTGTCAGAGAGAGGCTGCATGCAGGTGATATTAGCCTTGTCTATTGTCCTACCACCAGTAATGTGGCAGACATCTTCACCAAAGCTCTTCCTTATGACAAATTTGAAGCATTTCGCGATGCTTTAAATTTGATATCCTTTGGTGGCGGATGATCCTTGTACTCTTGATCACTCTTTACTCCAAGGGGGTTTGTTGGGTATTTGACTCACGCCTCACTTACGCCTACACTCATATGGGAGTGTCTGTGAGATCAGTAGGACATTGGGGCACTTTTTACTCTTGGTAGGAGAGGTTTTTTCCCCCAGACTTATAGTCTTATTTTCGTATATGCTTATGTGCTTATGTTACACACTTATGGGCACTTACCGTGTTCGGGTGTGAACATCCCCTACAACCCTAAGGTTTAAGGGTTGTACTTTGTACTTTCATTTCACACTCATTTAGTCTATTCTATTGGGTGTCGTGTTTCACTCTGTCTCACACACTCTCACACTGTCTACTACACTCTAAGCTGTACCTCGATCCTCTCACTCCCTCACACAGCGCTTGGAGATGTGGTGGAGTATTTTTAAGTTTATGTAAATCTTCCCATTTTTGGAGAAAATTAAAGATAATGTCTTTATTTCTATCTTTTTCCTCCCTGTGAAACTGAGGGGGTTTCATATCTTTAAGAACTGGATTATCCCTCAACTTATGGTGGGGTTCCTTAAGATCTCGCATAGACACATCTAAATCTTTCAATGAAGATGGAATATCCGAGGTTTCTATCTTATTTTTATCCCTTTCTAGTAATAAAGTTAATCAAGATTTTATTTCGACGAGTGTTGGAGTTAAAAATTCCATTTGAACCCCCTGTGCCTGCATACGAGCAGTTAGATCATCAAATTGTTCTCGTGTGGCAAAGAATTCTTCCCATTGTTCTTCTTGCATCTCTGTTTCATGGGGATCTACCATAGGGTGGTCCCCAGAACTAGAACCTTCCATTACTCCCTCTTTGCCTTTTTCTTCCATTAATACACTGGAATTGGAAAGCAAAGATAAGAAATTTGCATACAAAGTGAAGTACTTTCCTGGTTATAATGACAAGGCAACTGTTGCTGGTTTTATTAATAAGCCCGAAGAGTGAGGAATAATTTTAATCTTCCCGAACTAAGCCGGTCACGCTGGAAATGAAGTTTATTGGCAAAAACGGGACTAAATATTCTCCTTCTTAATGGTCACGTGAACCATCAGTATGTCTTCTATGTATAGGACAGGTCTGACTGACTTCAGTCGACTGGTAACGAATTTGACTCCTGACTTCAGTCGGCTGGTGATGGATTTGACTGCCGTTGTATAACTGCTCTCCGAAGACAATCGTGTATGACGTGTGGCACGTGGAGTACCGTCTCATGCTTTACGTCTCCCTGCGGCCAGTTTAAACGAATGACGGGTGACATGTCCGTCAAATCGCCTGGCCCAAAAACGAATGACGGATGACGTGTCCGTTAAATCGCCTGGCCCTTGCCTTAGTCGCCTGACCCTCGCCTTAGTCGCGTGAAAAAGACTTCGTGAATAACTAACGAAATCAGGACCCGTTGGCTGAAACAGGACCCAACAGCTCCAGCAGGATGCGATGGCGGCTCTGATACCAATGTTATAAAAAAAGACTGATAAGATGAAGAGAACGGAAGAGTACACTGTCCGATACTCAAAAGGGGCATGAGATACGTTTTTTCCTCCCAGCCTTGCCTAGTTATTGCTAGCAACTCTCATCGTGATCCGATTGCCAGCCGTCACTTGTTGGTGAGTCCTACTATTCCTGGACTCTCTTTAATTCTAGGCTCCCCTAAACCCCGTTTGGGTGCCCAAGGCCCCCGGACGGTCATCCCTCGTGCCTGTTTCCCGTAATTTACCTTATTAATATAACAGAGAGAGAGAGGCTTGAGAGAAAAAGAGGGTGTGAGAGGCTTGGGGAAGAGAGAAAGAAGAAAGAATGATGAAAAAAAAAGAAAGGAGAAAGAGAAAAAGAAAGTTATAGCCTTGGGGAAGAATGGCAAAAAAGTGCGAGTTTTTTCGTACTAAATCATACGGTAATGTACCGTACGGATCGTACTATATGAATTAGTCCATACTTCAGCAAAGAAGTATTTGGCTGCAAATTTTTGTCCATTATTGACAGCATGGCATATTAGGGACTAATGATCAGAGCAACATCCTTGGTTTCCTCACTCAGGAGGACAAACTTGATGGATCAAACCACCCATTGTGGAGTTTTATGGTTGGCAACCTTCTTGTAGTGAAGGACTTGTGGGACTATGTTATAGGTGTTTTGCAACAACCAGGATGTCTTGCACCTCAAACACCACACTTGTGGGACTCTCCTGAAGTAGTTTCACCTCGAGGTATGTGCCAACAACGAACAACAGTTGGAATCTGCCTTGTGATGTGTGTTGGAGCCTTTAGGACAAAAAGCCTCAAATTTCTTGCACAAATGTTGATGAAATTGTGCAATCCCAGTGTTTCCAATGAAGATTCGCATATGGGACTGCAAATTGGGCAAAAGCCCCAAAATTCTTGGCGGGAATGTCAAAGAAATTGTGAAATTTCTTCAAATTGGTTGTCAATTTGAACTCCGGCAGTGAAAATTGACAGAGACCCCAAATTTTGGGTGGCATGAATTGAGATTTGAAAAGAGATGGCCAAAATGGATGGGAAATTATAGAAATTTCAAGAAAATCCCAAATTTGAAAATTAGGGCTTATGCACTTTTTAGGGTTTGCAAAAAATTGCAGGGAGGGCTGAGAATATGGTGGGAAGAAGTGAGAAAATAAGGGGCAGAGCTGAAAATAGCAGGAGCTGCTCTAAACCAATAGCTCCTTGGACTGTGTGTGGGCTGCATATGGGATTGTGCGTAGGACTCCGCGTAGGGCTGCGTGCAGGCTGAAAATACCAAGAGGTTGTCCTTCTCTTCCTTGGGCTAAGAGTTGGTTGACAGCAACCGGACCTTAGGCGGGGTGGCACCAGCTGACGGTGGCTGAATTGAATCTGGTGTAGAACCTGGCCCTGATACCAAATGTTGAAAAAGGACATCTAGCTATGGAGGAGAGAAAAGAGAGACAATGAGAGTGTGCTGAAGAAAAAGAGTAGAGTGTACTTGCTGAACTAAAAGAATGAAAATGAAAGGTACAAGATAGGTCTAAGATAGACCTAACTCTAACTCAACTAGAGCTAACTGACTCTTAACTCTAACTCTAACTCTAAGAGTGGTGACACGACTTATAACTTTAGTTGTGTTCACACTAGGAATTGAAAAAGAACTAAAGACTAAAACATTGAGCATTGCCCATAGAATTGGCAAATTCTAACAAATTTGCTCCTCAAATGACAACTTCTACCCCCAAACTTAATGTTGCTTGGCTGGCCTCTTGAAATTCTCTAAAATCCCCATATTAGTTGTTGAATTTCAAGTACTAGGCCCTAAATTATGAGCAGTCTTCCCAGGGTGGCCAATAAATCCTAATTTGTGCTGTAAGTTAGGGTTTAGCAGCAGAGATTCTTCACTTGCGCCCACTTGGGACTTAATTTGGTAGAGATCTCTTGAGGGAAGCTGTGAATTGGCTGAGAGAATGGAGGGGAAGTTAGAGAGAGAAATTTCAGAGTCTCATCGCTAAAATTGCCTGAAATTGATGTTGCCCTGTTGTGAACGGCTGATTTACTGCAGCCCACCATGAATAGGAGTCCTAGATGCAATCACTTGCCCTTGTGGGCCCCAAAGTTGCTGTCAGGGGCTGTCACCTACCTCCAAAGGCCTCCTGAACAGCTTAGGGCAGCTCTTTGACAACCTTCAATGGTTGGGCCGATCACCAATGGCTGGAAAATTGCAGCAGCAGCTCTCTCTCTCTCTCCTAACCTCTCATGTTGAAATGCAGCCCCACGGGCCTCTAGTAGCCTTTCCCTCACTTGCATGGGCAAGTTTTACCAAGTGGTAGCCTTGCAATTGCATTTCTCAGCCCAATTAAATAAAATTTCAGAAGATTGATTTTGAGAATTCACTTAATGATTAAAAATGTTCAAAAAATTAACTATACCAACCAACAATTAATTCGGCTAGGCCAATTTGTGATCCATGTATTCTTGAGCATTTTTAAGTTGTGAATTGGTAATAATTATCTAATTAATGCCTAGTTCCTAGTGTCTCTAGTGACACTTATGGATAATAAATTGATAAAGTTATCTAGGCCAATACTTGTCACCACGTACCATCTAGTATCTACCAACAATAACTTATTACAACTTTTCCCTCTTACACCCACTAACTTCTTAGGGTCATTGGCTCATCGTTGTGAAATGACTAGATTGCACATCACACGTGCACCTCACTTTTGCACATTTGATGAACAACTTAATCAAATGCTAAGCAAAGCATCAAAATTTTATGTTCTTGTGACACTTTGCTCGATGCAGGCATCCTTGGTTGCTTTGGAGCGAGACACCTTGGGGTAGATAGAAAATTGAGCTCAAGCTATCTTGGCAATCCTTTCCTGGTTCTTGTTTCAGGCTCTCTCATTAAAAAAGAGATGCATTCCTAGAGAGTGTCTATGTGCCATAATCCTAACCCTAATTTGGGAGGACCCGTCCATCTATAAATAGACAGGTTTCCCACCACTCAGCCTTAATCTTGTTTTGTAGGTTGCTAGCACCTATCTCTATTGTCCTCACCCCATTCACAGAGGATATCTTAATTTGAGCTGCTGTCTATTGCTGATCTACACTTGATGCCTACTATCCAACCTCTTCCACCTGTTGGTGATTGTTTCCAACCTGTTTTCATCACCTCTACAGCTGCGTTTCTGCTGGCAATCACGTTCCAGCTTGCATTCACATGAGATCTCTGTCGCCAGCAGCTGCTGGCATCATCAGCAGACCCTGCATTGCTATCCGAGTATTGCCACGTCAGCTTGCAGCTTGTGTTTTACAGATTTCTGCAGTTGCATGGCTGCCATGTCAACATCCTACTTGTGTTTTGTTGATTCCAATGTTCCCTACCCTTTTTGACATCGATCTAGCCTCACAGGGCTGTGTTTGCTATTGTCAGACATCTCTCGAGGTTGTCTACTATGTTTTGGGATCCATCAAGTATGACACACCCTTCACCTCATACTCTTTGCCTTGGTCCTAAAGACATGGGAGTTTGGGGGTTAGTATTTACTTTGCATAGTGTGTTTGGCTGCATTGAGTATGATATTTCATCATCATTCATTCATTCAGATTCTATGTTCATTGTCTCTAAGTTACCCTAACCTTAACTATGTCCTTTATAAGCCTGTGCTTTGTTGTTTGATTGTGTTTGCTATCTACAGACAAGAATTTCTTTTACAAGGGGTTATGTCTCAACCATGAGTTGGTGTGATGATGTCCATAACTATCCAATAGCACTACGTATCCAAATGGGAAGGTGGACATCCATGTATGCTGGCTTGACAATGGATCCCTTTGTTGGTACTTATAAGAAATGGTATTGATAATGTGTCATCTTTGTGCCAAGGGCTCTAACGGGTGCACCATGTATGATCTATATCAATCTTCAAAATATCTAACTTGATAACTTGATTCCACTCTATATGAGTGAGATCTATGTATGGGCAATCTGAATTGTACTATAGTGATGGCATACTTCCTTGAAATGATGTTTTAGATCCCTTTTCTGGAAACACCAATCTGGAAACGTTTTTGAAACTCCAAAATACATTTTTGGAATGACTTTTTTTCGGAGGGGGGAATGGAAAGAAGGTTTTGGTTTTGGGGGAGAGGCCTTGAACTTTACCCGCCTATGTTTCGGTTTTGGGTTGACTGGCAATGTGTTTTAGTTCTTAGCTTTTGATTCTAGCCTTCAAATTACACTACTATTGCATCTGTTTCCATGCCTGTTTCTCTTTAGTAATGCCATCTATAGTGAGAGGATGGAAGCACTCACAAATATTTGCATAATTAAGAAGGTAGTAATAATTCTTAACTCTTGTTAGCAACTTGTAGCTACTAAAAAGTGACATGAAGGCTTGAAACCCTCAAGTTGTCATAGTTCTTTTGATATAAGAGATGGAGACGAGATGAAAACTTCCTCATGTGACGTGAAGGCTTGGAGTTTTGTGTAAAATTTGATTAAGTGGCGGTATATGCATTGATATAGTAAAGTATCTATCTATGGATTTAATGCTAAATTCTGAAACTCCTCTCCATGTTTCCAAGGTTGGCGGAAATTCTGAAACTCTGTTTTATGCCAGTTTGTTCCCCCCATCTTTGAAACTCCCCGTACTATGAGTGATGGGAGTGCATCCATCTCAAATCCATGTAACTTGAACCATGATGGCATCTCTGTATACCAACCATGTGTACCCCCACTCTTTGCCAACTATGTGGAGTAAGTCGATAACTCTGTATACCAATAACTGATATTTATATCTAGGGAGCTCCCATATCCTCTGTAAACAAGTTACTGTGATTGAAATAAAGCCCCATAAGTGTTTCTTCAATCTTTGCTCTAAAAACCTCATGACGTACCGATGGTCTACACCATATCATGCAAGCAATCATCATCACTAGTGGCTTCTCAATATTCTTCCAATATTCTTCCAGGTCTTTTCACAAAGACCCAGGCTCCATATTGGGGATCTGTATAGCAAGCTTGGGTAACCAATTTCAACAGCCACGATTTATCTCAGGGTTCTTGGAATTGAGCATATGCACATTTCCGTTCAAGTCATAGCTACATGGAGCGGATGGAACAGGGGCTTGAAATGCTGGTGGAACACTGTTCCATAACAGAGGGGAACGGGGAATGTATTTCAACAGGGAGGAACATTCCTAGGAGTCCATGTCACAATGTTTCCTGAGTTGGAACATTCCAACCAAGCATTCCATGTTGAGAACATTGCGTTACAACAAGCTGTGAAATGTCACTTGTGCTACCACATTTCCCTAGATGGGACGTTTCCACTTGCTGTTCCATGTCAGGAATGTGACGTTCCCCGTTCCCCATTGACCCTATACCCATTTTTCTGTTCGGATTCTGAACCACCATTGGTTGTTTCTATTTTGTTTCGATTTTGTCTCGTCTCTTCCAACCTGTCCCATCTTGGCCTTCTCCTCCGCCTCCGTTTTCATCTCAAACTGTTGTGCCCCCCCCCCCCCCCCCCCCCCCCCCCCCGGTCATTGACTCTACGTCGTGTGCCTGCAGGCTTCTCAATAGTGGACAAGGCCGCAAGCTAAGCAGAGTGGACACATCACTTGCCGCAAACTCTCTCTCTCTCTCTCTCTCTCTCTCTCTCTTTTCGTGAAGATAATTAAATTAAGTAGTAAATATTTTACATCAGACCATCAAGTCAGCATTGAAAATAACAGACATGAAGGAAAATCTACACAAGCTCTAACACGCAAATGTCCTACTGAAAGAACAGCTGGGGTGGAGCAAACAGTATCCAGCGAGGGAGCAGCAATGTCAAGAAGAACCAGATCAGCAGACACCATAGAGGAGATTTGCCACAACACTAAACCCTGGATTCGGGCCACATGACCATGAATGCCAGATACCAAATAAAAAATGAAGGCATTCTGAGTACGCCGAATATGCCACAAGGTTGTCCATCTAAGGAAATGGAAAAGGCAGGGGTAATCTGAACTCAAAGAGGCCATGGAGGTCATCTTTCCCATAATCCACGAACAAGGTGATATCCGTTGCTGGGTCAACGAGAGCCACACAGGGGAAACAAAATTCAAATCTGTCTTGCAACAGGGTAGGAGACAAAAAGATGAAGCACTATCTCATCACATGTGGTGCAGAAGATACATCGCCCAGCAGAGATTTTACGAGCATGCAACACGTTCCCAGTAGGAAGAGTCCCAATAAGTAGCCTCCACATAAACACTTTTCCCTGATAAGCAACCTTAGATTTCCAAAGCTGGAGGAATCTATCTTGCCATTTCTTTTTGTTGTCCCGAATATGCCATACTTTATTAGCCTTATCCATGACCCATCTCTTGGCCTCCACCATCTGATGATATATCTGGTTAGTTGACCTTTTCTCAAAATCATCAAGAATAACAAACATCCAATTACACCAGGGAGACAAAAGCTGTAATGCAGGCAAAGGATGGTAGCTCCCAAGTCTTTCCTGTATGGCCGTCCAAATATTAAGATATCCTCTAGGTACCCGAAACTACTGATGAATATGCCGAAAGGAATAAAGACAGGCGTGGCTAGGAATGACACCATCCAGGACTGTATGTAACCCCAATCGAGCCATCTAGTTAAACTTTTCACGTTGCATATCTTTATCAGGCCAATCCAACAATCTAGAGGAAGCCAATACTTCCCCTAGCAAGGAATTCTCCTCCTTTCGAAAATCTGGGGGGCGCCAAACTGTACAATGTAACATCGCCTGCCAAGAGGTGATCATATGGGAAAGGAGTAAAGACTGGGAGACCTTAATAGATCTTGTGGAGTTAAGCACATGCCACCAAGAAGCTTGAATAACCATACTACCATGAGAAATGCTAGTTCTTTCTATAAAAGATTTTGCTATATCTGTCCAAGGATGACTCTCTACACAAAGTGCCTGCAAGAGAGCTAACCTCAAAGCAGCCATATGAAAATTAACATCCAAAAGAGCTGCTCCCCCCATCCTTTTAGGAGTAGTCACATGCTACCATGAAATCCACACCTGGCCTTGACAATTTCCTTTCTTTTTCCATAGCATGAATCAGATAGACTAAACCAATTCCAAAAGGGATTTCTTGGTCCAAGGAAGCAATGGCAAGAAAGACGAAATCATGTTGATCATAATGCATTGAGCAACTTTAAGTCTCATATGGAGAGGCCAGCCTTGAGACTTCTAGTACATAAACCGATCATGGATACGAGATGCCATCCAATCCAACAAGGCCCGAGGAGCAACCTCTACAGTGATAGGATAGCCTAAATGTCTGGTTATACTTCCCTTAGGAATCACAATACCGTTCCAGCCCAAAGCCCTTCACGGGAATGCTGAAGAAGGTTGCTGAATATGGTCCTACTTACACGCTACCATTATCAGAGCACTTGTGTACTACTCTCTTGGAGAGGGAGAGATGCAACATAGAGGATATAGAGATGCTTTGAATTTTAGCCATGGCATGATGTGACACTCATCGCAAATGGATGGAGTGAAAGTTGCAAGAGATCCATTCAGACACAGGTAAGAGTGTTGATGTACTTGCTCATGAGTGGATAGAGAGCATTGAGATGGTTGGGCCACAATGTTGTGGCATTCATGGAATATGGTGAGCCAACAAATAGAATTGTTCCCCCACCTGCTTGCCATCGCGTCCCCTCCCCTAGCGCTTCTGCCCGCCTTTACACCTACTCTCCCCCTGCCCGACACACCATCACGCCCCCCCCCCCCCCCCCCCTCTTGGCCACCATAGCGTCCCTCCCTCGCCTGCCTGCCATCGCACCCCCCTCCTCCAGCCTGTTGTCTGATGTTGCGCCCCCCTCCGGCTTGCCCACCATTGCGTTACGCCCCATCCTCTCTTGACGCGTTGTTCGCCCCCCCCCCCCCCCCCCCTCCCCGGCCCAATTTCCCCTCCACGCTATCCCTGTCTTCCTCGCCTGGCAGCCCCGCTCAGCAGGCCACCTGCGTGTCCCCATAGGGAGCCAACCATACGTGGAGTCTAGCACCCCCTCCACCTCGTGGAAAACAGCACCCCCCCTCCCCTATTACTCCCTCTATTTGCAGCAACACTCCCTCCTCCGACATTACAGCAAAGTGATTGGTAGGTTCTCAGTAGGGACGCGCAATGGAAACCTCTGGTCAGGACGCCAGTGCATTCTGCGAGTGCCCCCTAGTCAAACACCTTGTGTGTTTCCTCTCTGAGGAACAGCTCTTGTTCGTGTTGCAAAGCTAGAGCTAAAAGAAACAACGATCTTTGGCAGGTAGTAGGACATTCTCCATCCAGGGCCTAGCTTTGGGACTAGCTTCACTCCACTTTGTGCATCGGCACGGTGTAGATCGTGGAGGCAGTTCTCATGGGTCGAGGGATCTTCATGGTACGACTCACCTCAATAGATGTAGCTCGTGAGCTACTAGCTAGCTCACCCTATGCTTTCATGAAGGGGGTCATCTACATGGTCCCCTGGTATAGTGGCTTCACAGTGAAGGCATTCCCACTCCACAACTGTTTCCTTAGACACCTGGTCACCCTACTCTTCCTCGGACTGGTGATAGAGTGTCGCCAATTAGTGGAAGACTTTGGATGACTCTTCGGCACCCTCCTTCCCGCTTCTTTCACGGATGCAGTGAGAGTCGTAGTTGTCCCAAAGGTATGGGTGGCAGTGAAAGAGACAAAGAATATACCACAGTTTCTAGAGATCGAGGCAAGAGGACACTCCTTCAGATAGCAGGTTATTGTGACTGGGCAGCCAAGGCAGTGCGTGCGTTGCCGTGACTTTGGGTATCAGGCAGCAGATTGCACACACTTCGGAGCCAAGGCAGCTTCACCAATAGACCCACAGGTGGACGCGGAGGACATCTTTACACGGGTCCAGAGACGCTAGAGAGGGAGATGGTAGGAGGGCCGTAGTCAAAGCCCCATAGACATTGCCAGAGCAACGGGGGCCACGAGGGCGAGCATCGCCCCCCGGTAGGACACCACACGGTCCCCCTCCTCCTTGCCCCACCCAGTAGGACCATAGGCCTATACATCCACCACCCATGGAGGCGTCATAGACCTCCTCACTCGAGGGCCCACATCCCCCCCCGCCCCCCCCAACACCTGCCTTGTGTCTCTAATCACCCCACCATCCCTCGATCCTCCCCCTCCCCACCATCTCCCCCGCCAACCAACCCCCCTAATCCCCACCCAATAAAGGGGACCCCCATCCCCCCCCAACAGGAGGTGAGGAGTCCCATATGTCGACATCCTCCTCTCACCAGCAGCCTAGCCCTCCCCATAGCTACCAGCTCATTCGGCCAGGCCGCCTGTCACACTTTTCCAAGACAAGCGCAACTACTACCACGGGAATTTTTTTGTAGTGAGCCATGGTCTCACATGAGAGTTGCGGAGCGCCGAGAGTTCCACTACCTCTGGAGGTGGGAATCTTCGTGGTACGCAAGTCAAGGAGTGGCAAGATCCATCTACTAGCACCACACCGGATGGACCAAATTACTTTCTTCCTTAAGATCACTCATACAAGAGACTGGGCAATGACACAGATAGAGGAGGAGGTGAAGGCCAGGTGGTAGACCACATCTCCCAGTGGATGGAAGGAGGACTGGCACTTTTTTTCTAGCAATGGCCAGGATGCATGTTGGATATTAGCTTGTGGGCTGGGGCCAAGGTTCCACATTTGAGCATTATCTTTCGAGCCCCTCTGAAGTGGAGAACTCCGATGGATATGATCGAGTGGCCCCTGGCACAGGTGGCCTGGTTCTATCGGTCTACAGAGTCCCACCTTTCAGCCTGGTTGATAGATGCCCTGGTGGTACCATTAGGTACATCCATCACCCCCATGGTCCGCTCGAGGGCCACCATGGGGGGAATGGAGTTCACTATTCAGGCCTGCAGCAAAGCGAATCTGCATGCCCCATAGCTCCTCTTCTTCGTCAACAACTTCCACACCGAATAGATGTTTGTTCGGTCAGTCACTGGTTTCCCCATGAGTTTACATCTTGCATCCTGGAATGTGAACAATCTCTACTACAGTGAAGCACGTGGTTCCAAGAAGTTGATTGTTCGGTAGGAGCTACAACTTGCCCTTGCCGGGCGAATCTACATCTTACTTTTACAGGAGCACAAGCTCACTTCTGCCCAGGCCTAGCAGGTAGGGAAGGTATTCCCAGGTTGTTCATACACTTATTGGGGGCACGCCATCGGAGCCCATGATAGGAGTGGAGGCATATGAACCTCTATTGGCCCGAGCCTCACCGCCTATGTATGGGACCACGGGACGATTGTGGCAAGAAGAGTACTCTGGATCAGATTGGACATTGGGGACTCGTGCCTTGGAGTCCTCAATATCTATGCCCCTACTGAGGTTAGGGTACATAGCAGGTTCTAGGTGGAGATCGCAACAGGACTCCCAAAGGCAAACTCTTGGATTGTTGGAGGAGACTTCAAAAACTTGGAAGCCTTAGAGGACCAGCAGGGGAGAGGTAGAAACTACCAGGGCATGGCTGGGGAGGAGTAGGAGGCATGGGAAGTCTCCCTACTAGCAGTAGGAGCACGCGATCCTTGGAGAGACCCTGCTTTCCACAAGAGGGAGTGGTCGCTAGATTTCTATTGGGAATACAGGCGGCTAGGTGGAGTCCTGCTAGAGCGGTTGAACAGGTTCTATGTGGGAGAGTGGGGATGCTCTCATAGAGGCCAGGTAGGGCAGTTGGCTGGCACCACTCTGTTCATCATTGCCCGGTTCTCCTAACACTCAACCCCCCAGCATCTATCCTAGACACACGATCGCGTCGGATCCCTGATTCAATCTATAGGAGGGAGGAGGCGAAGAGTCAGATTGAGCAGATTAGGACTAGGGAGTGGGGTAGAATGGACCGGATCGCAGAAGAGGTGGTAGAGATCCTAGCCAAGTCGAGTAGTATCTGCCAAGAGGTAGCCCTACAGGCTAGGCAGCAGAGCTAGGAGGAGGAGAGAGCACTCCAGCAGAACCTAGCAGCCACACAGAGATTACTATAGGAGGCACCAAGGGATCCCATCCTCCACGCACAGGAGGTGCACGCATGAGCAGCCATCGTCGGCCTAGAGGACAGGCGCTTGGAGTTCTCATTCCGCACCTCAGTAGCCTTCTAGGTGCGGAAGGGGGACATGATGTGCAGGGAGTTTTTCCAGGTGCATCAGCCCCGCACCTTAGGAGAGCAGATACACAGCCTTGGGGATTAGTATGGGAGGATTTGCTCAAGCCCAGACCAGGTGATAGAGATTGCCATCAACTACTACAGACGTCTTTTCCAGCAAGAGAGAGCCTCAGCCAGAGGACATGGATGTAGATAGCAAGTTTGGGATCACATCCCGTCCCTCGTCACAGAGGAGATGGGATGCTCCCTCCTAGCTCCCTTCAGAGAGAAGAAACTAGAAGATGCTTTCCACACACACGACAGGCAGAAATGCACGGGAGAGGAGCCTCTCTAAGGCCTTCTTCACTACCTACTAGGAGGTGGTAAAGGACCCCTTACTACTGGCCTTCCAAGCGATTTTCGGCTTAGGACGGATGTCAAGGAGTCTATCGGTAGGTCTCAATCTCCTCCCCAAAGGGGGAGACCGTTTGGAGCTATCCCAGTGGAGACCGATTACCTTGTTGTCAATGGCCTATAAGGCATTGGCAAAGATGATTGGTAGGCGACTCCACCTTGTTCTTCCAAACATTGTTCATGACACACAGGCAGGCTTTGTCCAGGATAGGAGCATCCTAGACAATGTTCTTTGAGGCGACAGAGTGGCACAATGGTCAGGAACTGGTGGTACTACTTCTGGATTTTGAGAAAGCCTATGACATGGTGGACTAGGACTTCTTAGAGGGCACCATGGTGAGGTTGGGCTTCCCCTAGGTATGGATCCGTGGGGTCTCCGCAGTTTATAGATCGGCTACCAGCAGGGTTCTTATAGGTGGCAGGAAAGGGGAGGACTTTCGGCTGGAGAGATCGGTCTGGCAAGGCTACCCTCTAGCCCCGTATCTGTTCCTACTCTTTGAAGAGGCGATGTCTTGCTTCCTCAGGTTATGTGTGAGCGGTTATACGGTCTCTGACTTCTGGTGAGAGGGGAGACAGAGCTGTTGGACTTAGAGTATGCAAATGATACAGCACTCTACATAGAGGATGGTGAGCTGATGTTGGAGAGAGTGAGACTAGCTCTCCAGGTGTTTTGCACTGCTGCGGGAGCGAAAATCAACTAGCAAAAGTCAGTTGGCTTCCTTACAGACCTGGACTCTAGCATGGAGTGGGGCGTCCACTTGGGATTTAGATGGGTGTGCAAAGGGCAAACCATCCGTTACCTAGGGTTCTAGGTGGGACTCGACATCACTCCAGCCCAGCAGTTTCTTCCAGTCCTCGACTCTATTCGTAGGAAGCTGACCTACTGGAGTACTACTCGCCTTTCCCTAGCGGACCGAGCATTGGTGGTCAACCAGGTCCTCCTAGCAACAGCTTGATACATTGCCTTGTGTTGGTGTTTCTTCTCGTCCTGCGTAGTTCAGCTTCGCCGCCTAGTGCGAAAGTTTCTCTGGGCCAAGTCAGACAGTTCCAGGGACTCTAGGGCCAAGGTGGCGTGGACGACCATCATCTGGCATCGGTCAGAGGGAGGGCTTGGGATCATAAACCCAGACTATCAGAGCATGGCTCTTTTGGGCAAGCTAGTAGTCCACGGTCTCACACCAGGAGGGCAAACGTGGAAGGTCCTACTGTAGGAGGGCCTACAGGAGTGTAGACCGAGGCTTGGCGTGATTGGAGGCTGTCCTTGAGATGGATCTTCACGATGGCCCAAATTCTCCTTCCTAGGCAGTATACTTCGTGTGTGGCAAGCCCTCTGTAAGGCCCTAATGCAAAGCCCCCCAGGCTGCCAGGAGGAGATTGACTACCAGCCGGTGATGTAGAACCCCTAGGTCAGAGATCGGGATGGGGTACAGATTGGCGAGTTCCCCCACATCCAGTGGGCTGGTTGGAAAGCCGGCCCCGCTTGTACCATCAGGACGTGGCGGGAGGTGTATAGGATGGTGGACTAGGAGGCGTTGCAACGGGTATGAGGTTGCCAGAGAGGAGTTGAGTTGAGAAGAAGGGAGATTGACGCAGCAATACCTCAGGAGTGGCTTGACCCCCTGAGACGAGAGCCAGTAGAGCTCGTTGAGGTATGGGCTACTAGGTTTTCACCAATGGGTATCCCCTTATAGGTAGGTGGCAAGTAAAGTGGGCAGCGCCCTACATGGAACTTTCTTCACCGTGCAGGAGGGGGGTGTCTGGTTCTCAACAGGGGGCGGTAGGATGAGGGGATAGTTGCCCTTTCGTGGAGGAGGATTCGGGTGGTCGGCCTGCAGGGGAAGACATGGCGGTTGGACCCTTATGTATTCCCAGAGGAGCTCCGAGAGTGGCGCCTCTGGATATGGAAGGGCAAGCCACTTGATGAACTGGAGTGAGATCCGGGAGATTGGCTATGGCTAGCCACTGCAGTTGCCAAGAAGCCACTGAGGTTATTGGAGTACACAGCCAGGATTAGCAGACACGTATTGATGCAGGAGGACATGGGCTGGGCGTCGTCACACAACAGGTACCGGGCGGAGCATAACATAGCATCACGGATTCCTTCTGGCGGACTTTCTGGCGCCGCCTATGGGATAGTTGGAGGCCGAGGAGGGTGTTGTGTTTCCTATGGCTGTTGGCACACAGAGGTCTGGCGGTGGGGAGTTGGTTAGCTAAGATACAGAGGATGGAGGTTGTAAACACTGCACATAGCAGCTTCTGGAAACTCCAAAGCATTGCCTTTGGTCGTGCGAGACGGCGCAGCTTGTGTGGAGGGGAGTATGTTGCATTCTCCACCGTATAGCACCTAGCCTTGGATGTATCTCATGGGGAGCTTTGTGCTCGTAGGCAGTCATCCAAGGCCGTGACCTTTTGTATGAGACTAGGATGCAAGACACGATATTCTTTTTTTAGGATGGGTCGTGCGCAGTGGTCGGCATGAAGGCCCTAGATTTTTGCTCGCATGCAGTCAGCCAGGGCCGTCACCTTTTGTATGAGAGTGGGATGCAAGACATGATATTCTTTTTTGAGGCTGGGTTGTGCGCAGTGGTCCGCCAGGTATTGGAGCCCACAGCAAACTGCTTTGAGGTATAGGAGATTGTAGGGAGTCTTACTGGATGGCACATTTGGAAGGTGCGGTGTCAAGAGGTTTTTGGCGGGAGAGAGACTTTCAGTACAGGCGAGTCTGGTAGAGCTCTGGACCTCCATCATCCACTCCCTCCGCAGCCGTTGGGACCAGGTGCAGGGCAAGTCAGGAGCTCTGTTCTCATTTCATGCCCACTTGGGGCGGCCAGGACCTATTTTTCATGATGCAGGTAGGCAGCCCCATATGGCGATACTTCTTGCCCCCATCCCCCCTAGACCACCTTGAGAGGCTTGTATACGTGATATATCTGTGACTCTGCATCAGCTCCAACTAGTTTGTTGAGCATGAGCACTTCTTTGTATTTAGGTTTTTTTGAAGTAATATAATTAGCCACACTTTATTTGCAAAAAAGAAAAAAGAGCTGTTGGTGCCACAATTGAGAGCTACTATCCGCACATTATAGTATGTTTCTGCATGGCTCATTGTTTAAACAGTCTTCTCAAGGATATTGGTAAGCTTTCATGGGTTGAGCCGACCGTTACTAAAATTGTTGAGATGGTGACCTATGTGCTCAACCATCAGTATGTTTGCCTTGAATTTTCAAAGAAGTCTAAAAAGATTCTCCTCAAGTACTTTGGCAGTCACTTTGCTTACAACTTCTTGATATTGGATCATTTGAGGGAGTGTAGTGGTGCATTGAGACAGGTATTCATCAGTTTAGAAGCTTTCCTTTGGCCTGTACTCCTATAGGGAGATATCATGCATAGATACAACTGAGGATGTGGGATTTTGGGATGAGGTGAAGAGGATTGATGCCATGGTTCAGCTGGTTATACACTTATTGCACCTCGTAGACATGATGCAGCCATGTATTGGTGAGGTCTATGAGGCTATGGACAGGATGATTGAGTGCCTAGAGGAGTTGATGCCAGATGAGGATTAGTATGATGAGATCCGCACCTTATGTATGGCAATTTGGGATTGGACCTAGAGTTTTAGGGTCATGGGCAGGAGAGTGAAAGGGAGGTTGCTGATGGTTGGAGATGCATCTTGGAGCACATGGTTCTTGATATTGGGATGAGGTGCATAGTGAAGGATCAGCTTGCGCTCTATAGGAATTTCCATGGTTCACATGGTTGTGGTGATGCAAAGGTGGATGGGCTCACTAGAGGCGGTCCTATGTGGTGGGAGGATTATGGATATGATGGCCCTGGTCTTTAGCGTCTAGTAGTTCCCATTCTGAGCTAGGTTGTTATCTCCTCTTGTTTGGAGCAATCATGGAGCTCTTACAGCCACATTGTCTCCAAGAAAAGGAGCAGCCTTGGTGTGCAAAAGGCCAGTGATCTTGTCTTTGTCAGTGCAAACCTACATATGTTTTACAACAATGTGATTGCAAAGGCCGATCCCTTTATTGAGTGGGAGATGAAGCAGCAGGAGCAAAGGGCAGGGCAGGTCCCTAGATACAGGAGAGATTAATGAGGCAGCACAGAAGGTAGCAGAGGAGAGTACTGGTGATATGGCCGATGAGTCTTAAGGTCCTAGATATATGTATGATGTATTATCATTGATGATAGATGTATCTTTTTGATGTACTAGAGACTAGTCAATAGACACTAGAGTCTAGTTCCCAGTGTGATCATGACACATGTGATGTATCTTTTTGATAGTTTATTGAGTACTCATTGCTTAGTATTTATAAATTATGGCTCTTGACTCTTGAATCTTGACTCTTTGATTCTAAAGTTTAATCATTAGAGTTTTATTTTTTAGAAATTGTGTGTACACTGCACTTTAGTCTTTGTAATATGTGCTCAAGTCTTATTTGAAATTTTCAAATTTGCAACATCAATTGGCCTTAATAATACAATATATCTTGCACGCAACTGTGAGCACCGTTCATGTCAAATGCAATGATCAATATGATGTTTAAACTATTATTTTAGACTCTAGAGTGTCTTTGAATACTTCTGAAGTTGTCTGATGTATAATTATTTTTTAACTATCCATTCCCCCCATTCTCAGAATGGGGCCTCCCCATTCCAATCGCGCACCCGTTCTCCCTATTCCTAGAATGGGCCTCCCCCATTCCAACTGTGTTTCCCGTTTCCATTACTGTTTTTCATTCCCCGTTCCATGTGGCTATGCTTCAAGTGCTTCGTAAGCTCTATCCAACCTAGCAACCACTGCATCTCACAATGAAAATGTAGGTCCTAAGCATGACAACATACTCAATTATATCCCTTCCAAGAGTAAATCGATGCCTTACTTGGATCATCCAATATTGTGTGGTAATAAACACCATCACCTTGGTGTTCTAACGGTTCACTGTTAATCCTCTATCCATGCAACACTTGCAATGCATCCATGTGTCTTCGCAAGCCCTTGGAAGAGTCTGCAACATCATCTACGCACAACAATATGGGTATTGATATGCTGGCCAAGCCTGCACCTAGTCCCCCTAATCTATCCACATAATCTAAGAGCTTATCGGCATAAACACTAAAGAAAATAGGTGAAAGTGGGCTCCCTTGCTTCACCTTGACGATACTTTCCATCATTTCGAAAAACCCTCCTGGAGCACACAACTTACCCATCACTGATTTGTTCACAAAGGAGAAAGAATCTTGCATGCATGTATGTTCCCCAACCAAACCATTTTGATCTTGTGCCTTCCAAGTTCCCATGCTGGAGTCTATGAATGGTGTACATAACCATCCCTATAGTAAAGTAGGAATTGCAAAATGGACGGGGCCCCCAATGGGGGGCGAACGTAGAAGGCTGGCCTCCTACATCACGTAGGTTCTTTGCATAGCAATACCATGCCTTTGGGGCTATGATTGGGGTACTTGGTTGTATTTCGTAAACATCTCCCATGCCCTCTTACTGTCTAACCCCAAAAAAAGATGGTATACCTCTTGCTCTAGGTTAGCCAATATGCTTGTTTCTTTCTTTACAGGGGAGTTTTGGAAACAGGGGAAATGGAAACAAGAAAAACTAGAGTTTTTTCGTTTCGGCCAAATTTTGAAAACAGGGAAACAACGTTTCGGATTGTACACTAAAATAAATATGTTGTTACATACATATGTAAACATGTCAATCCTACAACAACATGTATTTAAATTTTATACAAAACTTTTGAGTTAAGACAATTTTCAAAACTTTAAACAACAAAATACATTATAATTTATAACTCATGAACCATCTAAAGGTTGATATCAAGAAGGGTGGAACCAAGATGCATAATAAGTAAAATCAAGATGTATGTAAGTCTGTGATGTGAATAATGAGTGAGCATTGAGCACGAGTAACTATTGAATAATAACTATCAACATCAATGAACAATCATGATATCATCATGTGCATGTGACATGTGTAATGCCATGGGTGATTGCCAACTAGTAAATAGCAGCTGCAATGCTAAACTGACTCTTGACTCCTTAGGTATCATGAGTTTAATCTCTATAGTCCATGAGCCATAACTCGTTTGAATTCTGAGGATCCGTGCACTATCTCCTTATCTGACTTTGAGAACCCTTGTATCCCTTGATTGGATTAACGTGCCTCCAAAACAGATGTGGCACCATGATAAGGTAATGCAAAATAGGAATTCATATGGAAGTTAAGAAGTAAAAGAAGTTTGAAGAAAAAGGAGGAAGAGGTTGGGGGGGATAAAGGAGGAGGGTGGAAGAACAAGAAGAACTTAGAAAAAAAGAAGGAAGGAGAAGAACCTAGAAGGAGGAGGGAAGAAGAAGAAGAAGAAGAAGAAGAAGAAAAGAAGGAAGGGAGGAGGAGGAGGAGGAGGAGAAGTCGAGAGCTGTAGGGGGTAATGTGCTTCAGCAAGAGGAGGAGACAATTGCACAGAAGACTGGAGTGAAACTGAAAGCCGGTTTGTCCGTCTGCTACAAGGTGCAGAAACGGCGAAATAGTTCCCATTTCGGGGTACTATGTGCGGTAGGCATTGGAAGATCAATTGAACTTGCATATGTGTAGTATCTCTGGTAGCTATCTCAGACTACAACTTTGTCCATGCCTTACAACACTCATCATACCAACTGTTTTATGGGGCAGTGCTTTGTGGTGGGGTGTCTGCTGATGTGCAGCCCCTCTGGAGGTATTTGGGTGTCTTAACAAGGACTTGTTGTGAGGATGTGCATAGCTGGCCAATTGCACACCGAACCCCATAAGATAGATAACATCCCTGGAGCTTGGTTGTAGCAAGAAGCACCCTCAGTTTGTGTGCATCTGAAGGTGGTGCTTTCCTGTCACTTAAGAGGGTGTCTGTGGTGTCTTGTGTGCTCTATTCTATTCTCAATATGTTATTTTTGCTAGGTATGAGTTTAGGTACTGGTGTGCTATTTCAATCTAACCCACCTTAGGCTTCTTTCCATTTATCTCTATTATTGTAGTAAGAAGCAATGAGCTTCATGGACTTGGCAAATGCTAGGTGGATGGGTTGGTTTTGCATGGGTGTTAGCTAGGCTACTAGGCCAAAAGAGGAGCAAGCAGAGATAAATTTTCATCTAAATATGTATTGCAGTTGTGTTCAAATGCATTGTATGGCTTTACTGGTGCTGGAGCGTCACCACAGCAAGCATTACCTTTAGCTGATTCTTGCCTCAGGTAAGAACATATCACAAAGCTCAGGTTGACTTATATCAGTTGATGGAAAATGAAGATAAGATTGGCACCATGGTAAAGTATTTGTTCATATGTGTCCTTGCAACAAATTCTACATTTTAGCTTGATACAAATCCACATAATATGAATGAAATCAAGAGCTCTTTTATTCAACAACCATGCTTTAATGGATAATACCATGTATGCAATGGAAACTTGCAAGTTCTTGTAGGTATGTTTATCCACGAATTACTTTAGTAATGCTTTTGTTTCAAGCAATGGGCAAGTTGTGCTGGTGAGATTAGTGCCAGAAATGTTTGTTCCTGGTCCTGAAAATGGGAAAACAGGGTTTGAAACCTGGTTGTCTGCAAGTCAGTCTGTGACATATGACCTGTAGTGCTGTGGACAGAAAGATTGTGTAAACATGACTTGTACAATTGAGAACAGCGAACAAAAAGGTTGTGTAGACATGACTCGTACATTTGAGAACAGAGTTGTATTGTGTAAAATGGCACAAATTAAAAGAACATATTGGCAAGAATTGATCTTCAAAATAGCCAACCTGGTCAACAAAACCAAGTGATTAGTGGAGCCTCTGTTTTGCCCCCTTTTTTCAACATATTTGGGAATTAAACATGCATGGCAGATACAATGGCCATTGACATTTTGAGCAAGGCTGTGTACTCAAATGTAATTTGATTGCATGGTGGATATTTCAGATGTGTGTACTCAAATAAAGCATGCGGTTTGGGTTTATCATTTGTGCAATTTGGGCCTTGAATTTGTACTAAATACATGTTTTGTGTAAATGATTTTTCTAATTGTAGTTGTCAAAGTCAGACGTGGAAATAATTTGGCCTCAGCAGTGTGGCTGGAGCATACAGTAGCTACAGCAGATAGAAACAATACCTCTTTGGGCAGTCTAAGGTGGATAGGGTAGAGAAAGTAAGGTAGGGGAGTATAGCTCCACCCTGGAGTGGCCACACCCGATACCATGGTATCCCCAGGTGTGAAGAGCAACTATTTGAGCACATGATGATGATGTGAATCTCCCTGGATCTACTGCCAATGTCCACAAAGAGAGTGAACAATGTACATACATGAGTGGCCAGCCTGCACAGGTATGACTTACCATTGAAAACTATCTAGCATGGATTTTGAAACATGCAGCCCTGCAAGGATCCAAATGATCTTCAGGACCTCTGAACACGCCCCAAAGGGCTCCAAAACTTACTGGTGGGGCAAGGTCTCCAAGCCAACCACTCTGCAGATTTTGGCCTTAATGATGATCGTGTTATGCATCCCAGCCTCATTAACTAGATGCCATCCCTGTAGTGACTCTGGGCGTGTTGGGTTTGTGCCAAGAAGTATGCTCTCTTCTTTGTCGTTGGAGCCGTGCCCAGCCAACCACTGTGCAGATTTTGGCCTTAATGATGATCATTTTATGCATCTCAGCCTCATAAACTAGATGCCATCCTTGTAGTGGCTCTGGGTGTGTTGGGTTTGTGCCAAGAAGTATGCTCGCTTCTTTGTCGTTGGAGCCGTGCCCAGCCAACCACTGTGCAGATTTTGGCCTTAATGGTGATCATTTTATGCATCTCAGCCTCATAAACTAGATGCCATCCTTGTAGTGGCTTTGGGTGTGTCGAGTTTGCTTCGAGCAATACATTCTCTTCTTTGTCATCAGCATGGTTGTCAGGTATGAAAGGTACGATACAGTACGGTAGGATGAAATACTGTACTAAATGGTGCCTTAAGATTTTATAAGGTATGGTATGATATTAGTATGAAAGGGAAAAAATTTATCTTGGGTATTTTGGACTAAAGATGATAGAATAAATGTGTAAATTCTAGACTCTATTAGAGTATACAAGATGATTATTTGAGGGTAATATGCCAAAAACCTCTATGGTGTATGCCTCATAGGCAATATGTGCTACCACATACAAATTATAAGTACATAGATGGGACTTGATAGAATGGAGCAACCGTATTTTGTCCATGGGGCTTGAATAGGATCAAGGGCTTTATGAATCCTCTCCTTCTCTCCATCAATCTTCTTCGTCCTCACGTCATTGTATGTAACATTGCTCCGTCCTTCACATGGGCCCACATTGGCGATGGTTCTCACCATCTTTCTCCATTGCTCATGCTTTAGGACATTGAATGCAAGATTGCACTCGATCACCATGCGTGCAATCTCAATGTCCGCTTGTCATTGCCTTTCTCTAGAAAAGGCAACCGATCCAAGCATATGACTTGGAGCTTGAGAGAGAGAGGGTTGCCTCTCTGGTGCCGCATGAGCCTCAAATCTTTGCCTTTTGCCAATGCCAGAACCGGAAGCGGATGTGGAGTTGGCACCACCAATGATGGAGGCCTCACCTGCATCGATTGAAGATACGCCTACATTTGAGGCTTCTTCACAAGTAGACATGTGTATGGGTGCCGTCACTGATGCATCACTTCTTCTCCTTTAGTGGATCCCCCCTTTTGGAAAGATGTTGAAGAAGCCGGGTCGCACCACTTGTGTAGCACTTCCCGCAATAGTTGCATGTCCAATGGTGGGAGTTGAACTTCTTTGTGTTCTTCTCCACATGGATGGCATGCAAGTCGAAGGCCTCATGCTTCTCGTGTGTCATGATGCCAAGGTGTCGAGGCGAGGCAAGATGGAGAGAAGAGTCTCAAGACTCATCACTCCAATCATGATGATGCTTGAAGAGGGAGGGGATGGGAGGAAGAGAAGAGAGTGAGAGCTTTTGAGACTTGAAGGTCCAAGAGGAATGGGGTGGGGAGATGATGCTTCAAGAGCAAGGGGATGGGGGGAACTTGGAAGAACAATGAAGAGGGAGGGAGTGGGGGGAAGAGGAGATGATGCTTGAAGAGGGAGGGGATGGGAGGTTGATGCTTGGAGACAAGAGGGTGGGGATGAGCCTTGAGGAGAGAGTGAGACTTGAGAGAGAGTGCAAATAAACCCCAAGTCCAACACCCATCCCTTTTGCCAAGCATTGTCTTGCACCCCTGCAAAAATGCGCCGAAATCGTTCTTCATAACAGGTTTTCGTCAACAAGATGAGTGTTCCATACAGTACGATCGTATGGTACAAACTTGTCCATACGTCGTACAAAGGCAACTATGGGCCCAAGGACACTAAGATGTCTGCCAATGCTCCATCATAGTCCGTGCCATCTCGATCGCACTATGATTCTTTCGCTCCAATATGCCATTCTCGGAAGGGGTATTTGTGTTGGGAAACTCCTAATGAATGTCATGATCTGCATAAAAACAAGTTAGCTCTTGGGAGACAAACTCCCCTCCCTTGTCGGAACACAAGGACTTGAGTTTTCCACTAGACTCGTTCTCTTCAAAGATCAACTTATCCTTAAAATGTGAGAATGCTTCCTACTTCAATGCCAAGAAATACACCTATGTCATCGTTCTAAAATCAATAGTTAGCATAAAATACAAACATTCATCAAGGAACTCTCTCCTTATGGTTTCATATAAGTCTATCGAAACAAGCTCCAAGGGCTCCTTAGCTCGTCGTGGAGCCTTGTTGGGAATAGCATCTCTATGTTGTTTGCCACAAATGCAAAATACACATGGCAGGTGGCTCAACCCAATCTCTGACAACCGAGCATTAGTTGACCATGTGCTTCCAAAAGGTCCTCGTAGTTGAGGTGGCCAAACTAAGCATACCAAAGCTCGAAGTCTGTGAATGAAAAAGAAGAGAAGAAAAGGCAAAAGAATATTGCATCTTGTAGTCTCCATTCTCCTCATTTCCTATAGAAGGAACTTGTTGAGATGCACCATCAAGAACTCAAAGGGAGTCCTTATCAAACTCAATTGTCAAACCAAGAGCACAGATCTTACTAATTGAAAGGAGACAATACCCTAGATCCGGCACCTAGAGGAGCTTTGATGTATGGGCAACGCCTTGCCCATTTGGAATCAATTCCATATCACCCTTGCCTTTGATGGGGACTGAAGAATTGTCACCTATGAGATTTTGCCCATGCATCGGACACATACGGGCAATCCCATCTGAAGGAGTCATGTGGCGCGAAGCACCATTGTCCGTAATCCACTCATGAGATTGTGGGGCCATCATTATTGTATCAATGGCTGTTGGAGAAACAGCCTCTATCACCTCCAAATGGAGGAAGGTGGCTGATGGAGGAGCAGCCATCACTCTAGAATCCTTTGTAGTCTTCTGCTTCTTGTTGTCCTTGTTGGGGCAATCTTTCTTCCAATGACATGCCTTGCCATAGATGTGGCAAGTAGACTCGTTGGCTTTGTTCTATTTGGACTTCTCATCGTTCTTCTTCTTGTTGGTGTTCTTTCCCTTCTATTGGGAAGACTGACTGGTGAAAGTCTCCAACTTGGGGGCGTTCTAACCTTTGAGTTGTTCCTCTCAGTCCAAGACTATAGGAACCAACTCCTGCCACTTCTCTGTGTGACCTGAAGCAATCAAGGTGGACTAGTATGTGTTGAGTTGAGGTGGTGATTGAGAGAAAAGATTTATCGACATAGCCTTCGAGATAATTTCCTTGCATTTTGGACTCGCATCTACAATTACCAAAGCTTATTGGCATGCTCCTTCATAGAAGACTTTTTAGGATTCAAAGTCCCCATCTGAACCTTGAAACACAGTTGCTTCATCATGGTTATCCGATTGTACATTTGATCTAGCTCCACCCATATCTCTTGAGCCATAGTCAAGTGCCTGATGTGAGCAATGATGGCTAGAGTGTAAGAGAGAAAGAGGAAAGAATGGACGCATGCATTCAATTTGGCCCAACATGCATGTACCTTCATTAACTTGGCTTTCTCATTTGCAAAAAGCTTGGAGACATCATAGAGTTATAGGATGGTCTAAAGCCTCAGTCATGAGCTCCGCCAAATCATAAGACTCTAGTATGGCAAGCATCCTTACGCTTTAAATGCAGTAATTCTCTTAATCGAGCTTTTGATCCAAAGGAAGAGCCAACAACACGGGGACCTTACGGTCCATAATAGCTTGAAACTTTGCGTCAATTTCAGTTGACATTGTAACTAGACTGACTTACACAAAAACAAGGGCAGCCCCTCCGACTACACACACGGTGTCAATGCCTCCTAGGGCTTCCTCCGCTTGTCCTCAAAGAGTTTCACCTGCCACTGAAAATACAACCTTTTCTCTTTCACCGACAGCAAAAACCTGCAAAAAAACAGCATCTTCGCTCCTTCTCTGCAGTTTACCTATTCACCTCAGCCTCTATCAGCTGAAAACACAAACTTTTGTCTCGAAGAATCCTCCCAATCAGGTCCTCCCATGCACAATCAATCAGCCCTTCTACACTACTCTGATACCATGTTAGACTGCGGCAAATGCAGAAGTGTATGGATAGGATTGAAAGACAAAATGAACATGACAGAAGAGAGGGGAGATAAAAGAGAGAAGAATGCAGAAATTTGTAGTCAATGAATGCTGAAATGAAGAAGGCAGATATACAACTGGCTATTGAAGTATCTCCTCGAGCCACTCTCTCCCCACCACCTAAAAAGACAAGTGATGAAGGCAGGCTTCCATTCGGGACTAAATAGGAGGAAAAGAAGCTATAAAATAATGCAAGTGAAAAGTAAACTGGCCGACGTGATTAAAGAACTGCAGAGAGTTTCAATAAACAATAAAACAATTAGCGATAATCATCATGGCTGCCATGTGGCACTTCCACTTGCTTATTGGACCTGCTCAATAAATGGCGAGTGCTTCTAGTGACCATTGGAAATGCCTAATAACTGACAAGAAAATACACAACTCCACCAGAGTGAACTGGCTACACCATCTGTAGCCTGAGAATGCTAGTCCAGGTTATAACTAATCTCTAAACAGAACTGAGGTATTTGCTTGGAGAGTGGTGTAGAGAGCAGTGGATAGGCACCAATAATCTATAAGCCAAGGTTCTAGCTGAGTGGTGGAAAACCTTCTATTTATAGTTGTGATCCTCCCAAATTTGGGGTTTTGGCTTATGGGACATAGAGACTTTTGTAATTCTTTTGGAAAGTTTGGTAATTTTATGTTTTGGGGTGGTTGTAAAAAGGGCTAATTTAATATTTTAAGTATGTGATGTGGTTTGTATCTCAACACTCCTCTTAGAGTAAAAATTGGAATCCAACAGGGACTTCAAAGCATAGCTCAGCCCGTAACAACCATAGGCGTCCCACCCCAAAGCAACAAGGGCATTGGACAAAGGGAGTATGTTGGCTGCCTAGTGGCCTACCAAGACTACCAAGACAATAGTTAGCTTACTTTGGGAGCCCAAAGGGTGACCCTAGAGAGGCCAATGCATCGGACAAAGGGTGCTTCTCCACTGCCTAGTGGACTATTGGGACTTGCAAATGTGATGAAATAGTTTTGAACTTTTTCTCTCGTTTTTATTTCCTTTTTTATTTCGGGAAAAATGTTGGGGAGAATAAGGAATATTTAGATCCAACCTAAAAAATTGAAAGCTATCCAAACCGCCCGTGCGTGTCAATGACGAAGAAAATATAGAGATCTATGCTAAATGTTGTTAGGTCCTAGTATGGAGATTGCCATATGAGCTGCCACAAATATGATGGGTCCAAGTTGACCACCTAATAAAGGAAAAGAGATATATATGCATAGATGTATATTTATAGGAACAAAATACCAATGCATGGAGTTGCTGGGTTTGCCTACACTCACAAAGGAGTGATGTTGATCCGTAGTAAGACGTTGGGGCACTTTTTACTCTGCTTATGAGAGGTTTTTCCTCCTAGTTGTATTATATTTTATTTTATGTGCTTATGTTACACAGTTTGGGCACTTATCATGTTTTACATCTTTCGAGTGTGAATGCACATTAACAACCCTAAGGTTTAAGGATTGTACATTGTACTTGCATTACGCTCTTTTGGTAATTGCATTGGGAGTTGTACTGTGTCTTCACTTTCACTCTCTTTACTGTCAACTGTGTACTCTCAGCTAAGCTTTGATCCTCCATTGCTTCTAGTCACCTTTTCATCATCACCTGCTGCACTTGTAGATCCACCCTCAGCTACCGCTTGCAACATTGCTTGCACAGTTGCCTATAGCACCTAGCCTCTACGGCTCATCTGACAGCCTCCTCCAGCTCCTGTGCCGCTGCCACCAATCCGCCTCACCTATGGCACAGCTGCCTGTGCCCTCTTCTCCAACTCATCTACCTCCTAAGCACGGCTTGGTTCCCTTGCCACCTGTCCGCCAAGCCCACCAGCATATCACTGCTCCACGAGGTAGTTAACCCCAACAAGCTGTCAACATAGAAGATAACAGAGACATTTATCTATTTTTTATTCGAAATTTTGAATTTCAGAAAGGAGCTTCTTGCTTGGGCAGTCTTGTGTCTTGGATACACTTCTGGCAGTAATTTCTCAGGAAGCGAGCCAAAAAATTTGGGGACTTTTGGTTTAGTGCAAACATTGGCACATGTACTACTAGTCTGAAACAGACTGAAATTGTACATTTTGGACAACAAAATTTTAGGAATTTTGCATTGATTGTGCCACTAAGCATTGTTTGTACATTGGACGGTTTTGACAAAGTGTGACACAGATTTGTCAATTACAGCGTGGTACATGCTGTAATTTTTGGAAATTTCCAAATTTCCAAGTTGTTTCAGCTTGAGCTCTTGCTCTTGTGCTCTTTGAAACAATGACATTTGCTATAGCCAATAAGGGACATAGTGATGTATTTACATATATATCCAAGCAAGATAGATTGGATGGCAATAATTATTCTCTATGGTCTTTCATGATGAAGAATGTGTTGATTGTGAAAAATCTTTGGGATTATGTTAGTAGTGAGGAAGTCCGTTCTGTAGTTGTGGCTCTTGCAACACCTCCTACAGGAGGACATAGTCAAAGGCCCGCTCCAGCTTAGCCACTTTCCCAGATATCAGGAGCACAAAAGGCTTGAGACACACGAGATGCTCAAGCATTGTCTCACTGATTGCATTGGCAATTTAGCGGTCTATAATCATGCACATACGGTCTATAGCTTCTTTATACGTCAAGGATGACTTACACTTGAATAGATATTTGCTAGAAAAAATGAGATACGTATCTCTTTCTTGAAGAAAGAGCTTGAGAATGTGAAAATGAATTAAGCTAATTCCATGCAAGATCATGTTAACAAAATTCACGACTTGCATGAGCAGTTAATGAATGTAGATAAGTATTATTCGGATGCACAATTGATCTCTACTACTTTGAATTCTTTGCCGCCCTCTTATTTGGCCTTTCATATGGCCCTAAACCTCACCATGAGAATTTCTCTGCAACCACTTTTCTTTTGTCGGTTAGTTTGCTCCTAGAAGAAGAGCAAATAAGAAAAAACAATGGGGTGGATGTAATAGCCTCTAAACAGACTTTTATGGGGAGGCAGAAGGGTAAGGGCAGCTAGTCCAAAAATGTTCAGTAGAGTTTTGAAAGTTCAAGTATATCACAAAGCAACAAGAAACAGAGGCATGCAAGCCAAGAAAGACAAGTGCCACTATTGTAAGAAGCCAGGTCATTACATCACGGAATGTGAGAAGCGCATTGCCAAGGAGGAGTCAAGGATGTTTATTTCTGATGTACCTTCTACTGTTATAGAGCCCACGCCTTTTGTTGTAGACCGTGACTATTGTTTCTACACTTGTAGTTATGACTCTTCTCGGGCTAATAGAGCATTTAGCTCTATTGAGGATGCTAGCACTTGGTTCTTTGATAGTGGTGCTTCTAAGCACTTTACATCCTGTAGGGATTTATTTTTCTTTGTTATTGCAGCTTCTATTTGCAAGTCTTTGCAGTGTGCCAATAATGCATCTTACCTTGTCGAAGGTGTTGGAGAGATTGTCTTGAAAACCATTGATGGCTCTACTCTCCGTTTGCAGGATGCATTATTTGTACCAAGCACAAAGAAGAATTTGTTGTCCATTTCTTCTTTAGCAAAGTGTGGTATGCACGTTATATTTGATGGTGACAAATGTATGGTCAGGGATAAAGAATTCTTGACTATGGTTTTGACTGGCACATTATGTCATGGACTCTATGAGGTAGATACTTATACGATTGATCAATCGCTCTATTTAGCATCTACTCTTACTCCTACTATGTCACAAGCAAAGTTATGGCTTGCTTGCATGGGGCATGTCAACTATAGCAGTTTGATGCTTATGTAGCATACTCAAATGCTAGATGGTTTGCCTCTCTTGGAGAGACCTCTTAAGCATATTTGTAAGGGATGCATTTTGGGAAAAATGCATCGATTCTTATTTCCTTGTGATGTTGCTCTTAAGGCAGCCGCCAAATTACAAGTTGTGCATTCAAATGTATGTGGACCTACACTAACAAAGTCACTGGGTGGATGTTATTATTTTTTCATTGTCATCAATGACTTTACTTATTTTTGTTGGATCTACTCCTTGTTGAATAATTTTTTGAAGCGAAAAGGCATTGTCCATTAATATACTACTGCATATACTCCACAGTAGAATGGAATTGCAGAAAGGAAGAATCGGTCACTCATGGGGATGGCCAGATGAAAGCTAAGAGTCTGCCACATGGCTTTTGGATGGAAGCAATTATGTTTGCTTATCATGTTTTGAACAAGTGCCCTACCAAGGCATTAAAAAATGTTATGCCTTTTGAGGCTTGGAACAGCCAGAAACCTTTAGTTGGCCATTTTCGTACTTTTGGGTGTCTTGTGTATGCTCATATTCCCATAGTACTAAGAAAGAAGTTGGACAAGGCTGTTAAATGCATTTTTGTAGGGTACAATAGTGAGAGCAAAGGATATAGACTGTATGATCTTGTTTCCAAGAAAGTCTTTGTTAGTAGGGATGTGGTTTTTGATGAAAAATAAGAATTATCCCTTGCTGGTTTTGATACATATAAGGTTGCAAATGATGTGTTTGAAGGGCTGCTGCCCATTTCTTTTGGTGATACAACTAGAGCTTCGGTAAATGAACACAATGTTCAGCCAGCTACTCCATTGAGCAATGTAGAAATTCAGCCTATGGTTGATCTGAATATTCAGCGAGAGATGCAAGAAGTACACTGGGAAGAATTTTTTGCTACACAAAAGCAATTTGATGATTTAACTGCTCATGTGCAAGCATAGGGGGTTCAAATGGAATTGCTAACTCAAACACTCACCGAAATAAAATCCCAATTAGCCTTATTGTTAGAAAGGGCTGAAAGGGCTAAAGGTAAAGCAGAGGCCTCAGATATTCCATCTTCATCGAAGGATGTAGATGTGACTATGTGAGACCCAAGGGAACCCCACCAAAAGCTGAGGGATAGCCCAGTGTTAAAAGACATGAAACCCCCTCAGTTTCATGGGGAGGAAAAAGATAGAAACAAATACACTATATTTAACTTCCTCCAAAAATGGGAGGATTTGTACAAATTAAAGAATACTCCACCACATCTTCAAGCGCTGGAGGCCAATTTAACCTTGGGGCCAAAGGCATATAAATGGTGGAGAACTTTAAAGGAGGCAAATAAAATACTTGAAACTTGGGCTCAATTTGAATCGGTCTTTCTGAAAGAATTTCTTCCTGAGAATGAAATGGAAAGAAATTTTGAGGATTGGAATTTTGTCAGACAAAAGGGAAGACCTTTGCTGACATATCTCGAGGAGAATCATTAGATAATCCTCGAATTGGAAGGAATAGATGAATTTCAAAAGACGAGGATTTATAAGGGGACTAGATAAGGCGTGTAAAAAGGAAGTGAAAAGGAGTTTACCTAAGACGCTTAAAAGAGGCAATTAAATTTGCATTAATCAATGAAGATAATGCCCGTCCAAGTGCACTCACTAGTCCCACCAACATAGAGCCCAAGACTAAGGAATTTGAGGCCTCAAAATTTGTAGATAAATCCAAAAGGAAAATGCCATTTCTTAAGGGTAACAAACAGCCCTTTGAAAAGAGACAATATGTACAGCCGAAGCTAAGTCAAGATGACTTTGATAAGGTCAAAAAAGAAAGGCTATGTTTCAATTGCCTATCCCCTAACCATGTTGCTTGGAATTTCCCTCAAAGAAAGAAGGGGGAAGATAAAGGAAAGGATAAGGATAGGGGCAAGGGAAAAGAGAAACAAATCCATGTAGTGCAGACCTTGGAGGGGCATGAAAGGTATAAATCTTTAGAGGTCTCGCTCAAGGATGTACAACACGGGTATTGTATGTCAGCTTTCATGTGGCAACCTACCTTTGGGCCGCATGATTTACTTAGAGTGCATGGATCGATAGGTGGGAAGAGGGTGAGAGTCATGATCGATGACTCTACCACCCACAATTTCATAAGTTATTCACTTGTCAAAAAGTTGAAACTTCCCCAACAAAAGAGTGAGCATCAATATATTGTTCGTATGATGCAAGGTCAGGATAACAAAATATAGGATACATTGGTATCCAATTTGGAAATTGAGATCCAAGGATATAAAGATAAGCTTGATTTCCAAATTATAAATATCGAAAGAGCCGATATCGCTCTAGGGAGGGAGTGGCTATGGGGATTGGAACCATTCTTAAAGCGTAGTTATCATCATAATACACTAGAATTTGAAAGGGATGGTAAGACTTTTGTGATTAAAGGTGAACATGAAGTATTTGATAACCCTTTGATGTGTTCCCTAGAATACAGAAGTTGATGAAGGAAACTTGTGAGGTATACATGTTATGGTCCCTCCCTATACAGTTCATTTGACGACTCAATTGCTATAGCAAGGCATTGAATCTATTAACATTCATTTGAAACTGCAAGAACGGTAGTCAACAACCCCTCTGGCAAATCACACGCTCGTGGTCATCTCCAAGCCCCCAAAACGATGCCCACATATAATTCAACAATAAATTCATTAACTTGCTTGTCTCAGAGACAATTGCTAAAAGTTCCCTCGCTTCACCACCCAAACCACTCAAGACTTGTTGAAGAACACTCTGGGTGTGCTTTGTCTCGCACACAACACCGTATAAACCTTTAGCTTGTTCATGCATCTTTGCAGAGTAAATGGCAAGTGCATGATCAACATGTGTGGATAAACTCATATGCAATTCCATCAACTCATTCATCTTGGTCTCGAGGTGTTTAATCCCCAAAGAACTTGAAGCAGCCTTTGTGTTTCTTCGGATCGTTGATGTCCTTGTGGATTTACTAACATGCCCTCCCTATTGCCTTGCCACTTCATTCATCTTTCGCACATTAACTTTATTCACTCTATTAAACTCCACATTTTGGCTGCAACAAAATACACAAATGACTATCTCCCCAAAAAGAACACAATACCTTGACGAAAATACAATTATTAGAATAACTATCTCCTATATCCATGCGAATAGCTCCCAGCAAGCAAGCGTCGAAGAGATGATGTTGTGGCTGTTTTCTTTGATTCAACCAAATCAATTGCATTCAATGGAGTTGAATGCAGCCCAGAGTTCCTCATGCAATAAAATTGCATAAGAAAAAGGTTCAGGCAGCAAAAGATTTTTTGGAGGATATGAATAGTATGTTAAAATTTGCTCAAGAAAATATTAAGAAAGCTTAAGACCGAGCTAGAGCTTATGCAAATCCTCACCGAAGAGACATCTCCTTTGAAGAAGGGGATTTGGTCTATCTTAAAGTGCTTGGATAAACTAAAACCATGAAGACGGGACAATATCCAAATCTTTCACCCAGGTATTATGGCCCTTTCACAATACTTAAGAGAGTGGGAGAACAAGCTTACAAGCTCCAACTACTGTTGGTAGTAAAACACATCCAGTTTTCCATGTAAGCAAGCTAAGAAAGAAGCCGGGTGATATAGATAATCTAGTCTTAAATGATAAGATTGAGGAGCTATTCAGTGACCAATCCATTCCACATGAACGAGAAAGAATTTAAAATGTTTGTAATAGACGAACAAGGCATACTATTTATCAAGAATGTCTAAAATGGAGAGATTGTTCAGAAGAAAGCTCAACATGGGAGCGAGTAAGCACTTTAAGAAAAAGGTTTCCCAATTTACAGTTAGATCTACCAAGTATCGTTTTCGAGGATGAAACCAATTCTTAAGAGGGAGGAAATGTTACATTAATGAATGTAACTTATGGAGAAACAGCACGAGAGATGACCGTCCGGGGGCCTTGGGCACCCATATGGGGTTCAAGGGGGCTTACGAAGTGAGTTATAAATTAGTATAACTCGTTAGAAATTGACGGCTGGCAAGAGGAGACACGTTTTTTCTTCCGGTATATTCCTTGGCGATGGCTGGGTGGTGAATCAAGAGCTCTCGTGCTTTCCTGATTGGGGGGACGATTGCAAACATAGAGTTCGGTGACACAACAATTTGGATGTCCTTGCGACAACGTCATGGATGCTTTCCGTGGACTTTTTGGCGATGTCTATGGGGTAGTGAAGGCCATGGAGGGTGTCCTACTTCATCTTACACATGGGGACTTCGTAGTTGGGATATGGTTGTCCTAGATGTAGCACGATGGAGTTTGCAAGCGTTGCCCATAGCTACACTTGGAAGCTCCAAAGCATTGCCTTTAGTAATGCAATTGATCCCAATTGATGTGAAAAGTAGTTTATCATATTCTATGTTATTTGATGCCTAGCTTGGGGTGCATATTTTGGGGGGGGCTTCTGTTTCCAATAGGATGGAGGTTGTAAGTGTTGCTCACCGGAACACTTCGAAACTCCAAAGCGTTACCTTTGGTGATGCAAGATAGCCCAGTTGGAGTGGAGAGGAGTTTTGTCGTATGCTTCATGGTTTGGTGCCTAGCCCGGGGTGCATATCCTGGGGGACCTTTTGTTGAAAGGCGGTTAACCAAGGCTACTACTTACTCTATGAGACTAAGGTGCATGACACTATCTTCTTCATTGAGGCAAGTTTTTGCATTGTGGTTGGCCTAGATGCATTGGCCACCCATTAGGTACTAGAGCCTAGAACACCACGCTCAAAGGTGTGGGAGATAATTAGAAGCCTCACAAGGTGGCACATTTGGAAGGCATGCTATCAGCTGATTTTTATCAATGAGTGCTTCTTCATATACATGATCTTGTTAGACCATGGCCGCTGGGACTAGGTGAAGGGGATTATCTGGCCCTTTAGGAACTCTAACATCATTTTTTGTTCGCCTAAGGTGGCCGTGACTTGTTTTTCATGATGCAAGCCAATAGCCCTAAGGGGATATACTCCTCTATAGCTTCTTTCCCCCATACCCCCCCTAGACTTCCTTGAGAGGCTTATATATATGATTGTTTTGAGAGACTGAGTCAGCTCTAGCTAGAGTGTTGAGCACATGTACTTGATTCTAATATTTTTGTGAGAAATATAATTAGCCACATTTTTTAAAGTTATAAAAAAAGCACCAAGTGGGGCATCCACTTGGCTTTCAAATAGGTGAGCAGGGATCAGACAGTTAGGTACCTTGGGTTCTAGGTGGGTGACAAATGACTCAGAAGAAGACTATGAGCCAGAAGAAAACAGTCGGGATGGATGAGCACGAGTGATTCCTGTCAGCTCCCAGCCTTGCCTAGTATATTGCTGGCCAGACCATCGTGATCCAATTGCCAGCGGTCAAACCTTGGTGAGTCCTACTATTCTTGGACTCTCTTTATTTCTAGGCACCCCTTAACCCCGTTCGGGCGCCCAAGAGCCCGGACGGTCATCCTCGTGCGTGTTCCCCTTGATTTACCTTAATGCCACATTAAATGTCACTTTAATGTCACATTCAATGTTTGTGACATTAATGTCACATTAAATATCACTTTAATGTCACATTAATGTCACATTTCCTTCCCCTTAAGAATCGGTTTCGTCCTCGAAAACGATACTTGGAAGGTCTAACTGTAAATTGGGAAACCTTTTCTTTAAAGTACTTACTCGCTCCCATGTTGAGCTTTCGTCGGAACAATCTTTCCACTTAACCAAACATTCTTGATAAATAGTATTCCTTGTTCATCTATTACGAACATTTAATATTCTTTCTGGTTCATGTGGATTAGATTGGTCATTTAATAGCTCCTCAATGTCATCATTTAAGATTAAATTATCCAAATCACCTAGCTTCTTCCTTAATTTACTTACATGAAAAACTAGATGTATTTTACTACCAGCAGGTAGTTGGAGCTTGTAAGCCAATTCTCCCACCTTTTTAAGTATTATGAAAGGACCACAATACCTCGGTGAAAGCTTTGGACATTGTCCCTTTTTCATAGTTTTAGTTAGTTCAAGCACCTTAAGATAGACCAATTCTCCTTCTTCAAAGGAGACGTCTCTTCGGTGAGGATCTACATATGCTCTAGCTCGATTTTGAGCTTTTTTAATATTTTCTTGAGAAAATTTTAACATACTATTCATATCCTCCAAAAAGTCTTTAGCTGCCTGAACCTTTTCCTTATGTAGTCCTACTGCAAAAGGAGCTCCGGGCTGAAACCCATACATTAACATAAATGGACTATATCCAGTGGAAGAGTGCTTGGCACTGTTATATGCAAACTCTGCTATCGGTAAATACTCTTCCCAATTAGTTTGCCTTTTACTTACATATGCCCTAAGCATATCTTCAAAAATTTGGTTAACCCTTTCAGTTTGCCCATCTGTTTGCGGATGATCCGCTGTACTCATGCTAAGTTTAGTGTCCAATCTCCTAAATACCGCACGCCAAAATTGGCTATCAAATTTTCTATCCCGATCAGAAACTATATTTGCCGGAAGGCCATACAATCGGTATATGTTCTCTATGAACAATCTAGCCAATTCTGGTGTTTTAACATCAGTTAAAGTTGGAATGAACCCAGCCATTTTGGTTAACCTATCCACAATCACCCACACAGAGTCGTGCCCCCTCTATGTTCTAGGTAAAGCAACAATAAAGTCCATGGAGATACTCTCCCATTTTCCCGAAGGAATTTCTAGTGGTTGGAGAAGTCCTCCCATTTTCAATCTTTCAACTTTATTAATCTGGCATTTATTACATTTGACCACATAGTCAAGGAGGTCCTTATTCATTCTAGGCCAATAGAACTGCCTTTTAATAAGACTATAAGTCTTATTAACTCCTGGATGTCCCGCACTAGGGGTATCATGACACTCAAAGAGTATCTGGCGCCTTATTTCTATATCTTTCGGGACACATACTCTACCCTTGTAGAGTAAATAACCATTATCAATGGTAAAATTCTTCCACTTAAATCCAGTTTGAGCAACCCCTGATGCTCCATTTCCTTGTTGAACATCGTCAGATATTCCTTCCTCAATAGAAACACTTTCATTTGGATCCCCATTTTTTATTGCTTTCCATATGTTGGAATATGCCCGATCAACCTGGCATTTCCCTTTTAAAGATTCAAGCAAGTTGGAAGTGAACTGAGTAAAACTTAATTTATTAATGATGGGCATTTTGCTAAGTGCATCAGCTACTATATTATACTTTCCTTTTCTATATCTTATCTCATAGTCGAACTCTTGAAGGAGTTCGGCCCATCTGGCTTTATGCCCGTGTAAATCCGGTTGATCATTAAGCCACTTAATGCTTTCATGATCCGATAAAATCAAAAGTTTGGCACCATACAGATAGTGCCTCCATTTCTTCATTGCATGTACTATTGCATATAGTTCCCTTTCATAAACAGAATAATTCTGTTTTGCACGGTCTAATTTCTTGCTTTCAAAAGCAACTGGTCGACCTTCTTGTAATAAGACCACGCCTATTGCCTTATCACTGGCATCAACTTCAACCACAAATGGTTGATTGGGATCCACTATTAATAATACTGGAGCTGTAGCAATAGCTATCTTAAGTTTTTAAAAACTTTCATTTTGGTCTGTTCCCCAATTAAAACTTTTTCCTTTCCCTTTAAGTTGGTCTGTCATTGGAACAGCTATTTTGGCATAATCTCGAATGAATCTACGATAAAATTCAAATAAACCTAGGAAGATCTGCAGCTCTTCCAAGTTCCTTGGAGATGGCCATTCAATAATTGCCCTTACTTTTTCTGGATCCATGTTGATTCCCTCTTTCGAGATAATATGCCCCAAATATTTGACCTCTTGTGCAAAGAATTCACATTTAGTTTTCTTCGCATAAAGGGAATGTGTTCTTAATAGTTGGAATACTAATTGTAAGTGTTCCAAATATTCTTCTCTTGATTTACTAAAGATCAAGATATCATCCAAGAAGACTACTACAAAATGTCCTAGATAGGGCCGTAAAACACTATTCATCAGCTTCATAAAGGTAGCTGGTGCATTAGTGAGGCCAAAAGGCATGACCAAAAAATCATAATGCCCGTATCTAGTACAAAATGCTGTTTTGGAAACATCTTGTGCCTTAATTCTTACTTGGTGATAACCTGATCTTAAATCTATCTTTGTGAAGAATTTTGCCCCTTGTAATTGATCAAAAAGATCTTCCATTCTGGGCATAGGAAATTTATTCTTCACCGTTATTTTATTAAGTGCTCTATAGTCAACACAAAGTCGCATAGAACCATCTTTTTTCTTTACCAATAAAATTAGTGAAGCCTAAGGTGAATTACTAGGTTGAATAAACCCTTTATCAAGGTAATCCTTAATTTGTCTTTCAACTTCTTGGTGCTGTGTTTCACTTAACCTATACGGTGGTTTAGAAATAGGGTGTGTATGCTTATTTATGTCAATTGGGTGATTTATATCACCCCTATCTGGTGGAAGGCCACTTGGTAAATCAGAAGGAAACACATCTTTAAAATCATCTAACAAACTACTTAATTCATTATTAACATTCAACTCACAAACATAAGAAAATTGTTGCTTTATATTACAAAAAGTAAAAGTGTTCTGTACAGGAAGAGACCATAACATATATACCTCACAAACTTTCTTCTTTATCAGCTTCTGAACTTCAGTAGAACACAGCAAAGGATTATCAGATACTTCATGTTCACCTTGAATGACAAAAGTCTTACCATCCCTTTCAAATTCCAGTGCATTATAGTGATAACTATGTTTTAAGGATGGTTCCAATCCCCATAGCCACTCCCTCCCTAGAGCAATATCAGCTCTTTCCATGTTCATAATTTGGAAATCAAGTTTATCTTTATATCCTTGAATCTCAATTTCCAAATTGGATACCATTGTATCCCATTTTTTATTGTCTTGGTCTTGCATCATACGAACAACATATTGATGCCCACTCTTTTGTTGGGGAAGTTTCAATTTTTTGACAAGTGCATAATTTATAAAATTATGTGTAGCAGAGTCATCAATCATGACTCTAACCCTCTTTCCAGCTATCAATCCATGTACTCTAAGTAAATCATGTGGCCCAAAAGTAGGCTGCCACATAGAAGTTGACATACAACACTTATGTTGTACATCCATGTGCAAGACCTTAAAGATTTGTACTTTTCATGCCCCTTTAATTCTAAGGTCTGCACTACATGGATTTGTTTTTCTTTTCCCTTGCCCTTGTCCTTATCCTTTCCTTTGTCTTCCCCCTTTTTCTTTTGAGGGCAATTCCAAGCAGCATGGTTAGGGGATAGGCAATTGAAACACAACTTTTCTTTTTTGGCCTTATCAAAGTCATCAGGACTCAACTTTGGCCTCACATATGGTTTCTTTTCAAAAGGTTGTTTTTTACCCTTAAAGAATGGCATTTTCCTTTTAAATTTGCCCACAAATTTTGAGGTTTCCAATTCCTTAGACTTGGGCTCCGTATCAGTGAGACTAGTGAGTGTACCTGGACGCACATTATCTTCATTGATTAATGCAAATTTAATTGCCTCTTCCAGCGTCTTAGGTGAACTCCTTTTTACTTCCTTTTTACAGGCTTTATCTAGTCCCCTAATGAATCCTCTTGTTTTTTGAAATTTATCTATTCCTTCCAATTTAAGGATTATCTCACGATATTCCTTCAGATATGTCAGCAGGGGTCTTCCCTTTTGTCTGACATAATCCCAATCTTCCTGATTTCTTTGCATTTCATTTTCAGGAAGGAATTCTTTCAAAAAAACGGATTCAAATTGAGCCCAAGTTTCAGGTATTTTATTTGCCTCCTTTAAAGTTCGCCACCACTTATATGCTTTGGGCCCCAAAGTTAAACTAGCCTCCAGTGCTTGGAGATGTGGTGGGGTATTTTTAAGTTTATGTAAATCTTCCCATTTTTGGAGGAAATTAAAAATTGTATCTTTATTTCTATCTTTTTCCTCCCCGTGAAACTGAGGGGGTTTCATATCCTTTAGAACTGGATTATCCCTCTATTTATGGTGAGGTTGCTTAGGATCTCGCATAGTCACATCTAAATCTTTCAATGAAGATGGGACATCCGAGGTTTCTATCTTATTTTTATCTCTTTCTAACAATAAAGTTAATTGAGATTTTATTTTAGTGTGAGTGTTTGGGTTAAAAATTCCATTTGAACCCCCTAAGCTTGCACACGAGCAGTAAGATCATCAAATTGCTCTCTTGTAGCAAAAAATTCTTCCCACTGATCTTCTTGCATCTCTGGTTCATGGGGATCTACCATAGGGTGGTCCCCAGAACTAGAACCTTCCGTTACTCTCTCTTTCCCTTTTTCTACCATTAATACACTGGAATTGGAAACCAAAGATAAGAAATTTGCATACAAAGTAAAGTACTTCCCTGATTTTAATGGCAAGCAGTTGTTATTGGTTTGTAAATAAACCCGAAGAGTAAGGAACAAATTTTATCGCCCGAACAAAGTCGGTCACACTGGAAATGGAGCTTCTTTGCAGAAACGTCTAGTATTCAACCCCTTCTTAATAATCACACAGGCCATCAATGTTTCTTTCCTGAACTTGTTCTCTGCTGAGCTTGTACTTGTGATGCTGACCGAACAAAGTCGGTCACACCGGAAATGGAGCTTCTTTGCAGAAACGACTAGTATTCAACCCCTTCTTAATAATCACGCAGGCCATCAATGCTTCTTTCTTGAACTTGTTCTCTGCTGAGCTTGTACTTGTGATGCAAGTGCAGTCGAGGCTGGTGAGAAAAATTCCAAAACATGCAGTTGACTGATCACACATGCATCAGAAAATAGCTTCAGTCTCAGCCTGCGAAAAGGGGAAAAAAAACGTGTGGTCCGTTGGTGCGTTTTCAGACAGGCTCACGCCAGGATTCGACGGCGCACTATCCAACATACGGCGTTCGATGTGAAAGATAGCTTCCCCTCCATAAATTATATGACGTAGATAATCGTCACGTCAAATTTTACGTGACGTGTCACCAAGCACTTTAGACCAGCGGCTTCACGGGTCGACGAGGCAAGACCCGTCGACTGAAACAAATAGCGGGGCTACTGAAACCCGTCGACTGAAACAAACCGTGACCTGTCGACTGAAACGAACCGCGAGACCCGTCAACTTTGCCTTTTCGTTGAAGAACTTCACAGATCCACACGACTAGACCCGTCGGCTCTGATACCAATGACAGATGACTCAGAAGAAGACTATGAGCCAGAAGAAAACAGTCGGGATGGATGAGCACGAGTGATTCCTTTCAGCTCCCAGCCTTGCCTAGTATATTGCTGGCCAGACCATCGTGATCCAATTGCCAGTCGTCAAACCTTGGTGAGTCCTACTATTCTTGGACTCTCTTTATTTCTAGGCACCCCTTAACCCCGTTCGGGCGCCCAAGAGCCCGGACGGTCATCCTCGTGCGTGTTCCCCTTGATTTACCTTAATGTCACATTAAATGTCACTTTAATGTCACATTCAATGTTTATGACCTTAATGTCACATTAAATATCACTTTAATGTCACATTAATGTCACAGTGGGACTTGACATCACCACAACCTAGCAATTTGTTCTTATAATTGCCTTCGTTAGGTAGAAGCTGGCTTACTAGAGAACGGTCTCTCTCTCTCTCCTCTTTGTGGGTAGGGTCTTAGTGGTCAACTAGGTTCTATTAGTGATAGCATGGTAAATTTCCTCTTGCTGGTGTTTCTCTTTATCATCTATGGCTCAGCTACATTGCTAAACTTTTGTGGTTTGGCTTGGATGGGTCTAGGGACTCTTGTGTTAAGGTGTCTTGGTAGGCTATGTACACATTCATCATTGCTTTGAGGGGGCCTAGGGATCATGGATTTAGAGTATTAGAGTCAAGCGTTATTGGGCAAGCTAGTGGTTGGAGGGCTCCACCAAGCAGGCAAACATGGAAATCCTTCTCCAATAGGGCTTCCAAGAGTACAAACTTGGTCTGGCAAGCCAATGGCTGGAGGGCTCACCCCAAGCAGGCAAACATGGAAATTCCTTTTTCAAGAGGGCTTCCATGAATATAAAACCTCGTCTAGTCGAGGACTAGAGATCATCTCTGAGATGGATCTTCACTACAGCATTGACTGGACTCCCTAGATCATCCTTTATTCCTAGCTTGCTGTGATTCTAGTAGAGCTTGCACAAAACCCTACAATAGCAGGCCCTAGAATGCAAAGAGGAGATTGACGAAAAGCTTGTGATCGTAAATTCATAGATCCGAGACAGAGACATGATGCAACTAGGGGAGTGCTCTTACATCTAGTGGGTTGGTAGACCCTACCCTATCTATCAGGGTTTGGAGAGATATCAATAGGATTGTGGATCTAAATTTTCTACAATAAGCAGCATGCTGGAGAGGGGTAGAGGCCATGAGGGGGATCATTGCTTGGGGATTCCTCTACAAGTGGGTGTGAGACTTTGTGGTGCCCCCCAGGCACCTTCTTAGTACAAGAGGGTTACCAATTAGCCCTTGACAAAGGATAGTAGGGTGTGGCCTTACATGACATCCCTTGGAGGAGGATCGGTGTCGTTTGTCTCCAAGGGAAGTCATGGCAACTAGATCTACACATACGTTGGTTTGGCATCTTGTAGTGGCATCTATAGATATGGGAGAGTTACTTTTAAACGAGTTAGAGTGGATTCAAAGTGAGTTTTTCCGACAACAGTAGTCACCTAGAAGCTCTAATGTTTATTGGCTCATAGAGCTTGGACTGGTAGATGTGTGTTGACACAAGTTGACATTGATTGGGCACCCTCACATGGCAGACACTGGAAAAAGTAGAGAATGATGGATACTTTCTGTTGAACATTCTAGCGACGTCTTTGGCATAATTGGCCGCCAAGGAGAGAGTCCTACTTTATTTGGCTTCAAGCGCATATGGGCCTAGCAATTGGGAGTTGGTTGGTCTAGATGCACCACGATGGAGTCTGTAAGCACTGCGCAAGCAACTCTTGGAGACTCCAAAGCACTGTCTTTGGTGTGGAGAGGTGTCTACCAACAACTGCATTGAGTTGTGCCTCACCTCATCTCTTGGGGGGCCTTTTGCTGGCAGTTAGTCAACTAGGGCTGCCATCTTTTGTATGAGGCAGCAATGCATGGCATGATCTTCATTATCAAGGCATGCTCTTACGTTGTTGTTGGTTTGGAGGTCTTGCCCAGCCACAAGGCATTGGAGCCTATGACATGACGATCAAAGTTCGTGGACATCATTGGTAGGTTTACAAGGTAGCACATCTAAAAGGCATGTTGCAAGTTGATTTTCAGTGGCAAGAGCCTCTCGATATACGTGACCATGGCAAAGCTCTAGAAATCCATCATCCACTCTCTCCACAATGGGTGGGATGAGTTGTAGGGTGACACTCCACATCATTAGGAGCTCGGTCACCAGTTGGTTCTCCCCTTGGGTGTCCATGGCTTGTTTCTCAAAATGCAGATGGATGCCTGACAATGGAACCACGGAGAACAACCATTCCCTGCCATTCCAATGACTGCAAATCTAACTCCGTGCAACTGAGAATGGCTGATTTCAAAGCATTGATATGAAGACCAGAAGCATGACCAAAGAGAGTCCAAACATCTAATGCTTTGCGAAGATTATCCTTATCCGCACGCAAAATCATAAAGCTATCATCAGCCAAGGATTGACTAATGAAGTGTTGTCCAAAAGGAAGAGACAATCCAGCCAACTGAGTAGAAGCTGCCATATGAGATAACATCGAAAGAATCGGATGAGTCACAAGGGCAAACAAGAGAGGACTCAAAGAGCAACTCTGTCTCACAGAGCGTGCAAGGACAAAAGGTTCGGTTACACCACCATTCAGCATAACTCGCGAAGAAGCCGCAACACTAATGGTGTAGATCAAACGAGCCACCCGAGTACCAAAGCCCATAGTAGACATAAGTTCTGCAATGAAGGACCGGTCTAAATAATCAAAAGCCTTTTCCAGGTCCAATTGAATCAATACCACCTCCTAATTAGAGTGCCTTGCATAGTCAATAGCCAGTTGCACATTCGAGACATTATGCAAAATGTTTCGGCCCTTAATGAAACCATATTAAAGAGGATGTACAATGGCAGGAAGATGCTTATGAAGCCGATTCGCCATTACTTTGGAAAAGATTTTATACATAGAACCCATCAAAGAAATTGGTCGCCAATGTTTCAACATAGACGGCGAAGGAACTTTTGGAAGCAGTTTGATAAGTCCTTTCCATGAGGAAGGCATGAACCCCGTTTCCCAAACCTGCTGAAACATAGCTGTCAATAGTTTCACCAGACTGGTAGCAAAAACCTCAAAGAATTCATTGGTGAGACCATTCCAGCCGGGACTTTTATCCTTGGGCAAGTGTAACAAAACATCCATAACCTCCGCCTCACAAATATCTGTCTCCAAAGTAGTTTGCATGTCATGTGGAACCTGATTGCAGACCAAACCATAGAAAACTGAGCGAGCATGAGTAGTTTGGTGAGAAGGTGAAGGAGTAGAACCAAGAAGGTCTAGAAAATAATTCCTACACATATTCACAATAGTCTGAGGATCAGTGACCATTTGACCTTCTGCATCCTGGAGTCTAGTCATATTCTCTCGAGCCGGAGATGCATGAAGAGCACGAAAGAACTTATGAGTCTGACAAGCACTATCTTGCAAATTCTCTGTTAAATTTTGCAATTTGGCCTGTTGATAAGATTTCAACTGAAAATCTTTAAGAAGATCAGCCAAACGCATAGCCAATGGCAACAGAAATACATCATCTGGAGTCTCCACCAGTAGAGAACGAACCAAAACCAGTAATTCCTCCACTGCGTGCCGATACCCTCGACAAAGAGAGGCATGATGGATCCCATACTGCCGTACAACCCGCTGCACATTAGAGAGCAATCGTTCAAAAGAAGCATTGCCCTTAGAAGGGAAGTCCAATAAAAATCTATCAATCAATTGCTGCATATAACCTTGAAAGATTGAATGCTTCAAATAAGACGAGTTGAAACGCAAAGGGAGTCTATCCGAAAATTGCTTAAAAGGTGCAATGGGTTGTGCAAGCATCTCAAGCTGTAGAGAGGAAAATGGTCCGACAAGGCATATTGGTGCAACACTTTCATTTCTAGCATCTCAGGAAGAAAAGCATCATCCTACATGATGTACATGCAGTCCAACTGTGACCATGTAGATGTATACTGTGCAGAATGAAAAGTAAACCCTGTAGAAGAAGGGTGTAGCCATGACCAGAGATCTTGCTTAAGTATGGCAAGAGCAAACGCATTCCACACACGGCTTTCCGGGGTATCCATCACCGAATGCTCTAATGTGGACTACGAAGGATTAACACACATATTAAAATCCCCCATCAAGAAACCCCGTCTGCCAAGTGATAAGGAGGTCTGCAAAGTATTCCAAAGATCCCGGCAGGATAAAGGGTCATTTGGAGCATAGAGCCCAAGTAACCATAAGATCTCTCCTTCAAATAAAACTTCAATCACCACAAAACGACCATGTACATCATTTTTTATAAGAACAGGTTGATATTTCTCATGTACAATCATAAGCACACCAGAATAATGCATGGCATGGGTCCCTGCATAAAACAAGCGAAAGCCATGGCAATCCACAACTTTTCCTGCTTCGCCGTGACTCTTGTGCTCAACAGCACACAAGACATCCCACTGATTCTCATGCAATAAACTCCACATGGCATTTTGCTTATTGCGAGAACAAATGCCTCGCACATTCCACGTGGCTATCTTCATGTATATTCAAAAAGAAGATCAAGAACGAGGCAACGCTTGCCTCGATTTAACCTTTTCTGCTAGAATGTCAAGGACTCCCTCATCCAAAAAATCAGCCAACACGGCAAAAGAGTTCCGACGGGCAGATTTCGAGGTAGACGGTGTATCCACTGACTTGGGGATGGAACGGGGATAACGCCGATCCCATGGGGTAATCACAATACCTCTAGCATCAAAAGCCAACTTAGCATGTGGGCCCTTCGAACCATCCGTATATACTTTCCTAGTGGGCTGATTGCGAGGAACAGAAGAAACCATAGCATGAGAAGGGTGCTCTGACGACAACATGTCTTTCCTGCGCATATAAGTACGCAAGGAATCTTGTGAAGCATTAAGCACAGTATCCGCTATGCGAGCATCAAACCTTTTACCTTTTTTGGCACGTACATCTACCCAATCATTGTCACGGGAATCCAAGCCCGAAACTTAGTGTTTGCCTTTATCCAAAACTTTAGGTGGCTGGGTCGCATCCTGCAACGGAGCATCAAGCACCATATCTTCCCTGGGAGGCAAAACATGCTCAGCATCTGAAGTCGGTTGCTTTGCTGGACATTCGGCCATAAAAGGCCTCAATTTTCCACACGAAAAACAATGGCTTGCAAAGTTACCCCATTTCAGACGAAAGTGCAAAGGATGCATACTAGAGCAGTTAAGACGTAAACAAGCAGGCCTTTTCTGAGCAGTGCCCCATAACATACACAAACGGTTACGATTCGTGGCCCTTAGGCTCGGGGGGACCAAAATAGTGCCCACAACGGCCATGGCATCCTTTAACAGTGGCCAATAGGCAGCCGGACAGTTTTCCACCTCAACCCACACCAGACATTCATGTTGAAGCAAGCGCTGAAAATCTGCCATTCGGCGCCATGGCACAACATGGACCAAACGGCGATCAAAGAACAATGGTAGTTTAGTCAGCAAATCGGCACGATGTTTCTCGAATTTCAACAGCACCTCATAAAAGCATCGGGGCCCAACAAAAATCTCTTCAACACACTCCCCTTGTAGTAGACTTTGCATCCACTGGCGAACATAGGAAAGCACTGGAATCCTACTAGTGAAGAAGAGTATAACAGCACGTTCATAAAACACTGAGAATGAGCGCAAGACATTTTTTGGGTCCACAGTGGCTTCCAGAACATCTTCAGTTCCAGAGTCAGAAAACGCTTCATTATTATATTGAACATAATCACCAAGCAGAGTGTTGGCAAACTCCAACAAATGCTCCCAATCAACATCCCGAGAATCCACAAAATCAGAAGCAACCTGCGCATAAGAACGTTCCTAATGATCCATTGTCTCTTCCGAAGTATGCTTGGTGCGTTTGCCCACAGGCTGGAAGTCAGGACCAGGGAGCAACTCCTCCGTACAAGGAACCATATCCTCTGGTTCCTCTGTATCAGAATCCGGACCAAGGGCTACCACCGTTTGGTCGATAAAGGCCATATCCAGACCAGCCATATTGTATCACCACTTGTGCAGGTCAGATGCTGTACTGACGAATGTCCTGTGACAAAAATACATGCTGTGACGAATGTACTATGACAAATGAGAATGCTGTGACGAAGGTACTGGCGCAGGAGCACTGAGAATGCTGTAAATGTATTGTCGCAGGAGTACTAAGTGAACAATGGTGGGCCTTGTGAACAGTATTTGCAGGGATGCACAGTGACTGATGGGACAGTTTTGTGTCGTAACGTGACTGTATAAGAAATCTATTGACTCTCTCAGACTGACGTGAATGCAGACCTGTGTAAATGTACTAAGATTGCAGATGTACTCAGACTGATGTGAACCTTGCCATGCTGTGTAAAGTGGAGACCTGCGTGAATTCAGAATGACGCACATTAACATTTCATGCTACAGTGACAGTTAAGGTGAGATTGACAGTTCTATGCTACATTGAGAGTTTATGCTACAGTCATATTTTATGATGCAGTCACATTGACAGTTTATGATATACTGACAGTTCATGCTATAGTGATAGTTTATGTTACTGGTTTACTACTCTAGTCAAACTGTAAACAGTTTTATGCTATAGCACATACTATAATCATGATGGAAAAAACTGACAATGAAGGAATCACAAAACCAACCATGGAAACAATGTTTCATACACCGCCAAAGAACACAAGATACAAAACCTATGGGCGTAAAACCCGAGATTGGAATGTCTCTCCAGGGTCAAGTAGATATGGGAAGATATCCGGTAAAATTAATGAAACACTATATGAGGAGATGTTGACCATACTCCGTGCTGAAATGCGTATCATGAGGAAGGAAATGGAAAATGATATACAAGAGCGGGTTCGAGCTGAAATGATGGAAGAACTAAAAAAGGAGATGCAACAAACATTGGATGCACACATGGCAAAGAAAAACTCAATGATCTCTAATCTACAAGAAGAACTAGAGCAATGCAAAAAGATACTGGACGCACAAAAGGAACCACAAATCACACCGGAACTACAAAAAGAAATGGATGTTTTAAAAAAGGATATGCACACCTATGCAAGTGTGGTGGAAGGCACCCAAAAGAAAATGGAGAATGTTGAGAATACTGTCAAAGAAAATGCAGAATGGATAGATGTGGCAAAAAAGAACAAAGGAATGCATGGCAACAAAGTGGAAGTTATGAATGCCACCTTGGAAGAAGAGGCAAAAAGACGGGCATGCGCACTCCACGTAAGAGTGGTTGGACTAGATGAGAAAAGCTCCCCAATTGAAGATGCTACAGCTCTTGCCACCAAAATTGGGGCTACAGATGTACCCATCATTGGGGCTTGGCGAGTCGGGAAAGCTGACACAAAAACAAAAGTCCTCATCTTAAAGTTTGGAGACTTGGAAAAGAAGAGAGCCTTGCTCTCCAAGAGGATCGCTTTCAAAGGAGAAAAGATCTACCTAGATGAAGACCTCACCCCAACCCAGATAGCCCACAAGAGGGAAAATATGCCACGTGTTCTAGAGGCACGGAAAGCAAGTAAATGGGCTGTCTACAGAGATTAAAGAGTCATCATCACAGAGAAAAGGACAGCATGTCAGTGCACGGCCTATGAGACCCTGAAGTTCACACTGTGGAATTGCAATGGCTCCCTTAAGACAGATGCAGGTTATTTTGAGGATACTTTCAAAGGGATAGACATTGCTATGTATACTGAGACACATCAATGTAAAGACAGCCGTCTACCTGATGTATATGGATATAGATGGGAAAGTGTATATCGCCCTCAACCTAGGCAGCCTGGAGGGATGAGGGGATCAGGAGGTGTGGCAATTCTATTTAGAGAAGAGCTCCGAGATACAGTCTAAGTGGTACATAGAGATGTAGAGGCAAGATACATGTGGATCAGGTTAAGTACAAGTAGAACTCGAGACATGTATATTGCTATATGCTACTTTCCCCGTACATACTCTAAGTTTGCCCCTAAGAGGCATCCTCGTATACACCACTATATGAGGACATAATGAGATTTATCAGAATTGGGGATGTTCTACTAGCAGGGGAATTTAATGCACGCACAGGAAGCAACCAATCTGCTTTCTTTGACACTAGTGATGAGATGTTCAGAGATATTGCATTAGATGAAGTGGGATTAGTTAGATCAGCCCAAGATAGAGAGATAAGAGAATATGGAACACACCTACTGGCATTGGGAAGTGCACATGGTTTGGCCATCCTTAACGGGCTGCCACAGTGGCCAAGATCTAATGGTTTCACATGTTGGAATAACAAGAAAGGTTCAAGCACAGTGGACTATTTGATTGGATCACCCAACTTGCTATCTAACATAAAAAGCTTTGAAATCTCAGACAGACCAATTGGATTAGCAGCAGACCATGCTATTCTAGCTTTCACAATGCAATATGGGCATATACACGAAGCACAGCCACACATACCAAAATTACCACGCTATGATTTTGTGGAAGTGACCTCACACATATACAGCACTACTGTGCGAGATGCATTGAGGGAGCTAGACACACAGGCCTCTCTGGATGAGTTTACAGGACAGTTGACCGAGATAATACACACTTTAGCAGCCTACGCTTTCCCACACACTACACCGTCAGATAAACCTCCACGAGGTAATGCCCCACAGAATGGCTGGTATGATGATGAGTGCAGAGAGACACGAGCACGTTTTCAGCGAGAGGTGGCACTTAGCATATGTACACATAAGCATGCTCGAACACTCTTCAGACGATTGGTACGCAAAAAGAAGCGGAAATACTTGAGCAAACTAGAAACAGAAATGTATTCCATGTTCTTGGGACAGGACAGCAAGAGAGCATGGAAAAAGATGCATGAGAACCAGCCACCCTTACAAATTACTACACCGGATGATTGGCATGGATATGCTTGCACACTCTATGATGTTCCTGGCCAAGAGCCTATGCCACTCCCCTCAACCTCAAGACCAGCAAACTGCAGATTTTTCACAGAAAAAAAAGTGAGGAATGCCATATGGAAACTGAAAAATGGAAAAGCCCAAGACCATGATGGTTTAATAGCTAAACACTTCGCGCATGCTTGTGATATCTTGGCACCAACGCTGGCTCACATCTTTAATAGGGCAGTTTGTGAGGGATTTCCAACCTATTGGTCAGACCATATTATTGTGCCACTCTTTAAGAGTGGAGACCCCGCGCTACCTAGTAACTATTGAACTATCATGATTGGACACATGCTGGCCAAAATATATGGCTCTATCGTGGAACAAGCATTGAGTGAATGGACCGAGATGCATGGCCTGAGATCAAAAGGCCAGGCTGGCTTCAAGAGGGGATATACAACTCTAGACCATGTCTTTACATTGAGGGCGATCATCGAAGAAGGCAAGGTATTCAAGAAAAAGATCTACTATTGTTTTGTGAACTTTCACAAGGCTTTTGACATAGTGCCACGTACTAGACTCATGAGAAGAATGCAAAACATTGATGTGCCTGTAGAGATACAGTGGAGTATCTATGCCTTGTATGAGACAGTGACGGGCAGAGTACGAACACCTGAGGGCATCTCAGATACAGTCAATAGCACCATTGGGATAAAACAAGGCTGTCCACTTTCACCGGCATTATTTGGGTTGTACATAGATGAAATTTCAGAATATGTGGACAGAACTGGTGGAGCCGGAGCCAGCCTAGCTGGAGTGCTGATACCATTACTGCTTTATGCCGACGATATTGTACTTATATCTGACTCACCTAAGGGACTAAATAGACACTTGGATGCATTATCAGCTTTTTGCAGAGATAGAGATCTTAAGGTGAACCTTGGGAAAACTAAAGTTATGGTATTTAACACTTCAACTGCTTGGGTGACAAGAGCTAAGCACCAGTTTACTTTTGATGGAGAGCCAGTGGAGATGGTTAGGCAGTATGTCTATTTGGGGGTCACATTGAAGGGACCACAGTTCTCTTGGAGAGAGACATCAGAGACTCGTTTGGCAAAAGCATATGCAGCCTTAGGTGCATTGGAGAGGCAATGTGCTCACATACAATTTCATGAGCCGCGCACCAAATTTTGGCTTTTTGACACCCTGGTTACACCCACACTCCTATATGGGGCAGCTATTTGGGGTCCGAGTCTCATTCACACGAGGAGACAGCCTTTGGGAGACCAGGATGGACCAAAGAAGGAATACTATGACGGGTGGGAGCATATAGAAAGACCACTGGTCATGATGATCTCACGTATGATACGAGCGAAGAGCTCGACCCCACATGAGATTATCAGAGCTGAGTTGGGAGCATCACCCATGGTGGCTGAGGCCTTGGTCCAGGCAGTGACTTTCATACATAGACTATGGGAGCTCCCCCAAGATAGATACCCATGGCTAGCCCTGACCTCTTCTAGACAACTAGCAGCAGATGGTGACAGACATTGTTGGTATGCTCAGATGAGTACATGGATGAGTCTACATGGGCTGCAGATTGACAGACTACCCCCCTTTGACTATAGCCTGGATTGCCCTATACTTGACCTAAGCCGATCAGAGCTAAACCATGTGATCAAAGCAGACATACTGAAATTAGATACGGAGAAGACCTGGATCCGACCCCCCTCCCCCCATGGCACGAGGATGGCACACTACCAGACCCACTTCCTTCAGGTATCTGAGGATGGTTTCATCGCCCAATCCAATTACATGGACACACAGCTGCCTCATGGACTACGCACAGTTATTGGTCAGATCCGCACCTCATCCCACCACTTGAGGATTGAGACAGGCAGATGGGAGGGTATACAGACAGAGGAACGCATATGCCCACTATGCGACAAAGAGCCAGAGACAGAGGAACACTACATCTGCCGATGCACTGTATATTATGATATACAAGGTAGATACCCCTGAGACGGATCATGCAGTTTGAGGATCAGAGATGCTTGGGATTCTTCCTCTTGGAGCTCCAGAGGCGCAGAGCAACAATTCTATGGAGTAGGAGGCCCCCACAGCTCGGGAGAGCAGTCAGTGACTTTTTGACTGATACACAACAAAGTATGGCAGATACCACTACTACTACCACACAGCCTACAGGAGTACATCATCATTGGACCTCATCTTCTGTAGGTGTCCCTTTGGATAGAGCAGTGGCACTTAGCCGGTCTAGGCACCCATGTCAACCCGGATGAAGGCCTAGACATCCACACCACAAACAAATTAAAGCCATCATTGAGCGCCACAAGAGACAGATGCCGAGACGCCTCAGCCATGCAGAGATACACCTCCTGAGAGGACAAACATCTCATTAATGGAGAGTTTTTCTTTTTCTACTTTCACTTTTAGATCATTGACATGTTTCCCTTTTATAGGACCCTATTTCATTTTTTCAATCTTATAGGCATGTTTTTCATCTTTTCTCGTTCCAGATGAGAAACACGCCATCATTGTATGTATTGCTTTGGTCTCATAGGCCACATTGGCCTTTTAGAGATGTTAATATACTCTCTCTCTCTCTCTCTCTCTCTCTCTCTCTCTCTCTCTCTCTCTCTGTGTCTGCTGTATCACAGATCTCTTTCTGCTGTGTTAGAAATCTGCACCTCTGTATGCTTGTTTCTCACACTGCTGAGGCCGCCCCTCTGCTGTATCACAGAATTCTTTCTGCTGTGTCAGAAACCTGCATGACTGTGTGCCGTTCGCTCTTACTACAGGGGATTTGAAGGCCAGAACAGACAGGGGACTGACGGTCAAGTCTGTAGTGCACCCGCCTCCTGTTTATACTGCTCCCGCTAGCTGATTCACTCCCTCGCCTGTGGTAGATGCGATCACGGGGGTGCTGGGACAGAGTGCGCGCAGGACAGAAAAAGGACGTCTGGAAGGCAAGGGCAGGATTCGACGGGTCTGGCAGGGAAGACAGCTCGCGCCCGCTCTCTCTCTCTCGCGTACCTGCTGTATACAGGGCCAGGTTCGTCGGGCAGGGAAGACGGCTCTCTCTCGCCCTCTCTGGCTCGCGTTCCGTCTGCACAGAGGGTCAGGTCGAACCTGCACAGCCCTGAGGGAAGGACTCAGGCGACGCACAGGGCAGGGAGGTGCGCCCACAGAACAGTAGCCACACCCATCTATATCCTTGTACCTTTGGTAAATGTCTACTAGTGTGCTGGTGCGTGTTAGTATACATGGCAATATGTACATTCCTGAAAGTATTTGCAAATTATCCAGCATCTGTTTCAAGAGCCCCATTACACTTCCACAATATAAAATCTCAACATCTTCTGGGCTATTACATCATCATTTCGACCAGCAGCTGGTGATGATGAACCGTCCATCTTGATAAACCACAAATTTTCCCTCTTTGCAGGCTTTAAGTACCCAGCACACATGCTCTTTCCTATGCGCAACTTGGGCTGGAGTGAGTTCTTCATCCAAATATCTCCTCTTCCCTTTCAAAGTTTTGCTCTTTGACAGAATGCCTTCCTTTTTTTCCATATCATCAAACTTAAGAATCAAGCCCTTTATCACATTTACACATGCATTTGTAATTGGCACCTCATTTGCACCAATTTTTACCCCAAGTGATTTTACATCCTCTTCTGGGTGTCTCTCTTGACTCAGTCTAGTACATGCAACAACAAAGCGCGCACACAATAAATTGCCTCCGTATATTTTTTGCATTTCTGAGCCCCTCTTGGGTTTCTACCATTATATTATTTTCCAGCATGTCTTTCATCATTCTTGCCATCTATCTTTTGCATTGCATTTCTTCTTCCCTCAGCTTGGCAATGACCACATAATTTCATTCATGCTGTTTTCTATGCCATCTTTCTGCGACACAAATTGTGCATAGAACCGTGCCTCTGTTTCTTCCTTGAAGTTTGAGAGCATTCGTGTTGTATCAGCCTGCATGGCATCTTGCATGTTGCTTAACATTTCGTCCAGATTCCATACATATCGTCATCTACTTTTGGCATCTTGCGTGGTGCCTAACATTTCATCCAGATTCCATACATTTGTCATCTACTTTTGAACAATCTCCAACTTCCTCTCTTGCTTTTTGCATCATATTTTGCAAATCTCATGCATTGCATTTATGCAACTCTGTACATTTGAGTTGGCTATGTGTTTAGAATGGCTCCACATCCTGTTGTATTTTCTGTCTGTCTCCCCCTTGTGCAAGGAGTCTCAGGAAATGACCTTGCCATAGTAACCTAAAAGAAAACAATTGTTGTTGCTGCTGAAAAAAACCCTTGTTGCTGCTGCTATATAGAGAGGGAGAGCAAGGAAATGAGGGAGTTGCCGATGAAGATGATGAAGAAGTTCGAATTTCAGTGTTACCTTTCTGCATGACAAAGTTCAAATTTTAGTGTTACCAACGTTGGTTATCTCATAGATGTACAATCAGAAAAGACTTCATAACACAGGCTTTCCCTAAAATGAAAAACTCAGAGATGTACACTCAGGCACCACAATTTGCAAGCATGTGCACATGCACACACTCAATCTTCATTTCTTACATTCTTTTCTTGGTATGCAGCATGGGTGCAGCAGCTTGTAGGCATGCAGTACAGCTGGTGGGTAGTATGTTTGAAAATGCAAGAGTCATTTACGCACAAACTGACAGTGTATTTATTCAATTTCTTGGAGCAAGCATCAAAGAAGCTGTCCAACTAGGCCAAAAGGCAGCAGAACTGATTTCAGAAGCTTTTCCTGCTCCGATGACCTTGAAATTCGAGAAGGTGATTGTTCTTCTTCTAAAAGAAACTTTGTATATGTCACAGTTTCATGCTCAGGTAGATAGTCCTATTCTAAGTTTCATGCCAGTTAACTAATGTGCATAGAGGGGCACTCTTGTTTTTGTGATGGTCCATCATTAAAGCAAAATCTTCCTCTTTATCACGCATAACAAGATGACATACTTGTGTATATACTGACTGCGATTCACACTGTGAAAACGCTTTAGATGCCCTTTCTAAGGGTCAAGCTAGTTGGAATATATCTATAATCACAATTATCAAAATAGTGGGAATGCAGCTATAAACAATGGCCTTTTTCTTTATAATCCATTTCTGTCTTTTTCAATCTTCAAGAAATTCTCTAAGTGTGTCTTATCTATAATCACAAGTATCAAGGTAGCAGGAATCTGGCCACTATATAAACAGTGTCCTTTTTCATTATAATCCTTTTTTTTTCAATCTTCAAGAAACTCTCTAAACGTGTCATTTCTTTTCACCGCTGACACTTCTCCAAGTGTTCCACCTCTTCCATCCTACATTTGGTATTAGAGGATTTCGGCCGTGTATATATGTGTTCTCCATTTTGACATTTATCTTCTTCGCCCTCATGCTGAGGATTGCTGTCCTTGTCATCCACACACTATCCCACTGAGAATAGGCATGACTAAAAAAGAACAGCACATTCTCTGATTTCTTCCTTAGATGTATAATGTAATAATTTACATGGTCACATATGCAACTGTGGGCTCTTAATTCTGCCAACACAGTTTCTCGTCATCTCAGATTTGAATAACTTAATCTGCTCTTGATGGTCTAAATGCATCCATATAAATTTTAACTCTCTGTTTTCATTCTAAAAGTCAAATGTTTCTCTGCAGGTTCTATGCCCATTCCTCCTGCTGCAGGTCCACCTTTTTAAATCACTACAAACACAATAGCAGAGAGTATGTTCAGTCCTATGCCAATTTTATACTCACTATTGTGACATAATTAGCTGTCCCCCCCCCCCCCCAACAGGTCAATCGATATGCAGGTAAAGATGTAAGTACTCTGAATTCTGGGAATGGAGCATTGTTTGTACGTGGGATAGAGTCAGAAAGACGAGATGTACCGCTTTTCGTACGCACTGTGTGTAGAAGTGCTTTGCAAGATATCATATTGAACGAGGACGTCAACAGAGCATTGCTTGATTGTAAGCATGAAATCAGGCGGCTTGTTTCTGGAAAATGCAGTATGGTGGAACTTGTTATGACAGGGGTATTAATCTCTTGCTTTTGCAATTGCAATCTTAGAAGTTGTCATTTTCAATTTTTGGTTGACTGATTAAAATAGTTGTTTGTTCAAGGCATTTTTCTGGTTTTCCATATCTGCAAGAGCCTAGGGCACCTTAAATATGCAACAAGTGACAATGTTGGTACTCTAAATTGCCATTGCAAGGCACCTATTGCTGACCATTGATCTTTGGTGTAACAAACATGTCCACACCCTTGGAAAAAAGCATTTCTTCTGTCTAGCCACTAGGAAGAATATCAAAGATGAGGAATTGCTGGCACACATCTAATACAAACAATAGAATGCCCATGGGCAACATTGCAGCACTGCATCTCTTCTATGGGGGGTGATCGATTAGATCTCTCCCTATCACATCCTCATGGCTATGGGTACAAACGGAAAGTGGAGAGTGTGCAGCTCGGCTACTTGCCACTATGTTTCTTTCAATTGAGCTTGCAGAGTTGCCCCCACAAGGGACAAGTCTGTGTCTCACATCATGGAAGAATATCCTTTGGGATGGTGCCCATGTGTGTGCTCAGGTTTGAGAGAAGCCAATTGGGCATCTTCCACGTGTTGAGGTTCACTCACAGGCGATGCCCAATCTAATAACTTTACATTTAAAATGTCGGTCAGACTACTACATGCAGGCATGAATATCTCTTGCCACATGAAACGAAATCATGATCATCTAAGAAAAGACCACGTAAGGCCAGTAAACAAAGACACTGCCATGCAGGCAAGTAGCCAGGAGACTGCCATGTAAGTGCCCCCTCAATCCAACCTGCAGTTCATCAAGTCACATGGCCTGTGCATCATGACACAGCCCACGTCTCTCCCTCCCATCGCCCATGACCGACTTGGCCCACCAACATGGTGCCTGTTGCCCAGCCACATGGAATCAATGCGATCCCTGCAGCCTGCCAGGCAAAAAGATCACACACCTCTCTTTCTTTTTTCTCTCTCCAACATTGCTTATCATTTCTCTTCTCTCTCTCCATCATTGTTTCTTCTCCTCTCTCCCAAACATCAGTCAGAATACAACAACGCTAAATGTCACAACTACATTAACATTAATGATCACATCAACATTAGATGCTAATGTTAAAACAAATTACTGATGCCTATTCGGGCAATAAGGTTTCGACTACTAATGATAGTTTTCCATGGCCTTAGAGTGGCAACTCCCCTGGCTCCAATTGCTAGTACCATCAAAGACACTTGCACACAAGCATCACCTCAACACAACCTTGAACATGACTCATGAGTATAAGGAACATTGTTCTATCTACTCATTGTTATACCCATCACCTACAGCACATGCTCCTCGTGCATGCCTCTAATAGTGTCCCATACCACCCTAAATGAGATCAAATTGTACATGTTAGGTGAAACCGGTCTATGACTCACATAAAGCGGTAGTTCCTTCAATTAATATCTGGTCTTTTCACATACACACACAAACAGAGACCTCACTCCCTCGTTCAACACCAGATTGGCCCCGAAGTCTGGTGCCCCTTTTGGTATTTCTTTATCAATTAAAAGATGGAAAGTCGCAAAAATGAAATGTTCCAAAGTACAAAACCTGTGAACAGTTGGCTTTCATCTTTTTTGAGCAAATTTCAGCTACATAAGGACAGTACAGCATATCCAGAAGAACATCCCAAGTAGGAAAACACTTTTTGTGACCATAACTCAATAATTCAAGTGCAGAATTGCAATGTGCAGAACTTTGTATTTACTGTTTTACTGTCCAACATATCTAGAACAACATCCCAAGTAAGAAAACACTTTCTGTGACCATAACTCAATAATTCAAGTGCAAAATAGCAGTCTGTAGAACTTTGTATTTACTGTTTTTACTATCCAACATATCTAGAACAACATCCCAAGTAGGAAAACACTTTTTGTAAGTAGAACTCAATAATTCACATGCAAAATTGCAGTCTACAGAACTCTGTATTTACTATTTTTATTGTTTCTTGACTTGTTCTCAGCCTTATTCCATTCCAGATCTGTTCCATACCAGTTGGACTACAAACCCTTTGACCCTGGCATCATTCCAGCAGTAAAACACTCCCACAAACAGCATTAAATCAAAGTTGAAAACCCTGTTTCCGTGTGTCGTGGTCATCACTTTCTCTAGTTCCTACATTGGAGAAGCATCAGCTGCTCCTGAACCTGGACAGTGAGGCTCTTGCCTCAGCAGAAGTGCAAAGAAAACACAGAACTATATATTCAATGGAATCAGCCCATCATGCAGAGCATTTTCTCTAAGAATAGAGAGAGAGTTGATCAGAGGGAGCAAGCTCTACCTCCGTACATGAGTCAAAGACGAAGAAGTACTCTCCATAGCTGATGTACTTGCAACAATCTGCCCTCAGTCCCTGAAAACTTCACTCTCAAATTTGCCCCTCATGCCTATTACGTTTTTTTTAATGCTCTCCCTCTCTTTTGGGAATTTCTGCCCAAATTGTGACACGTGGCATACATGTAACAATTTTCCCGTTTAAACTTTTTGGTCTAAAATTCACCATGATCGGTGCAAAATTTGACATCGGCACAGACTGGAGAATTAATCCTCGGGCAAAAACGAAGATAATGACGCGAATAGATTCTGGGGTCCAAAAATAGTAACTCCCTAAATTTTAGGTAGGGTGACAAAGTTGTTCTAAGCAACTTTCATCATTGCAACCACATCAAAAAGTGTAATGTGGCTCAATTACGGTGACTTTTATTCTGTAAGCATTCTCACATGTGCATCTTCTGTCTTGGCCAGGCTCATTGTCCTGCACCATCTCCAATGGCTAAGCACACAGTCCCAAACCACTGGCATTCTATTCTTCAATGCCCATTCAATATGGAACCGGTCTTAAGGCTCAGACAAACCATTAGTCCAATTTGTCCCAATGGCTGCCTCTTCTAGCCATGCAAAGATCCCGGCTTAATCTAAGAGAACTCTGGGGGTAAAAAGCACTAGCAACTAAAGAAAAGAGAAAAAAAAATATTCATATAAGTAAATAAGGAAAGCAATTGCAAAAAGTATCACCCCTGGTGACATACCCCTCTCTTGAAGGATGCAAACAACCTTGGTTGCATGCCATACATGCTAACGGATGACACAGGACGATAACAAGATTCTCCATGTTATTAGTGCCATCACATGTATCACTTGCTAACAAATGATAGGGCAATGGTAGGAGTTTTTCCACTACCATTTGTGCCATTGTAAGTTCAAGTTTCACATAGGTGGAGGATCACATCATGTATCCAACTATGGTTACTAAGAGCCTTTCTAATATACATGTTTCTGGATGCAACACAGGGCGATAGCACATATCCCCAAACTAGTAGTGTCACAACATGTATAATCATTCAACTAAAGTGTAACAAATACAACTTCAAAGCACTGAGATTTCATTAAATGATACACATGTTAATGCTAAGTGTAAACCATACATTGTGCATTATTCAATGAGATGCAGTATTCAACTGTACAATAGAGGATGTACATTGCTTCAAAAAGCATTCTAAGTCACTGTAGGTTCCAGCAAGGAAGCTTCTCGGTAAAGTTGTAGTAACTGAGGCGAATCTACCAGTTTAGCCTCTTCCATCCATTTGGCATCCATTGGTGAATAGTTCTTGAACTTCACCAAAAATCTTCTTATAACTCTACCTTTCACTTTCCTATCCTTATGTGCCAGGATCTGCTCAGGAACTAGAATCTCATCTAATTCCTCTACTTCAGGCTGTTCCTCTTGAACCATATCTTTTGGCACTTCACCAATAAAATGCCTCAATAGGCTCACATGGAATGCATTATGAATTTTCCAATTCTCTAGCAATTTCAGCCTATATGCTACATCATTAATCTTTTGTGAGACTTGAAAAGGTCCATAGTAAGGCATACTCGGCTTTGGAAACAAACATTCCTTGCCCTTCTGTTTTCTCAAACGTGCCTTTTCAAAACGCAATAAGACCCAATCATCCTTTTTTAACAAGAGTTCGCGACAGTGACTATCAACAGCTCTTTTCTGTTTAGCTTATCACTTTTGTAAAGCATACTTGACCTTTTTATATGCTTCTTCCCAATCTTTTACATAACAATCTACTTCAAAAATGTTATCTTTTGTCTGCAAAATGGGAGGCAATTTCTTTCCACCTTCCACAATCTCAAAAGGTGCTTTTCCAGTAGATGAGTGCACTGTATTATTATATGCATACTCAACCAATGGCAAGTAGTGTTCCCAAGAAGTCTTATGATCTGAAACATAACACTTCAGTAGATCTAAAATAGTCGAATTTGCTTCTTCAGACTGTCCATCAATTTGTGAATGAAAAGAATATGAAAATTTCAGCGTAGTGCCCATGTTTTCAAACAATGCTTTCCAAAACAAGCTAGTCATTCTTGGGTCTCTATCACTGACAATTGACCGTGGCATTCCATGGTACTTGAAGATACTATGCATAAACATCTTTACCATGTGTTCTGACTTAACCTTTTTCCTTACAGGAATGAAATGTGTCCGTTTACTGAATCTACAAATGATAGTCCAGATGCCATCATTCCCTGAAGAAGTTCTTGGAAGATCAAATGAAATCCATGGCAATACTTTCCCATGGCCTTTTTGGAATAGGCAGTGGTTGCAATAACTCTCGTGCCTTCTATCTATCAAATTTTGACCTTTTGGCATACAAGGCAAGATCTGACATATGCATCAACATTAGATCTCAAGGCTGGCCAATAGAAGAAAGTCTCTACCGCTTTGACTGTAGCATCTATACCACGATGTCCTGTTTATGGTGGAGCATGACTTTCTAATAAAACTTTTGGCCTTAGCTGTTTTGTAAGCATAGTCTTCCATGCATCATGATAAAGCCTTCTTTGAACACATAATGATCATGATGTTGGCCATTGATCAACTGTTCATAGATTTCAAAGAAATCTTCGTCATCAACATACTGCTCTTTCATACCATCCAATTCATGGTGATAAGAAATTGAAATAGCTGACACCTGTGGTTTACGAGATAAAGCATCTGCAACTACATTCTTCTTGCCTTCTAGATGCACTATCCGAAAATGAAACATAGATTGGAAATTTGCCCAATACATGTGTTTCTCTGACAATTTAGCCTATGTGAGAAAGTATCTAAGTGTTTGATGATCCGTTTGCACTACAAAATCAGCACCAAGCAAATAGTGCTTCCAACTAGAAATTGCGTGGATCACAGCCAATAAATCTTTCTCATAAATTTGGTAAGTCCTTTCAATGACAGAGAGTACTCTACTCTCGTATACTACAACTTGGCCATTTTGCATTAATACAGCACCAATGTTGTTTCCACATGTATCACATTGCACTATGAATGGCCTAGACAAATCTGGCAAAATAAGTACTGGATTTGTAGTCATTTTTCCCTTCAAACATCTAAATGTTGATTTCTCTTTGTCAGTCCATTGCCATTTGACATCCTTCTTTTCAAGTGCATGTAAAGGAGAAGCAATCTCTGCAAAGTGTCTTACAAATCTTCTATAGTAAGAGCATAAGCCAAGGAAACTATGGACATCATGGATGGTTTTCAAGTCTGGCCAAGAGACAATTGCTTCTATCTTTGGAGGATCCATCTTCACACCATCTTTAGAAACTATGTGCCCAAGGAAGTGAATCTCTTCTAAAAAGAACTCACTCTTCTTGCCATTAATGAGCAATCTATTACGCTTAAGCTCATTAAAGACTGTAACTAAGTGTTTTCTATTCTCCTCTTCATTCTTTGAAAAGATAATCATATCATCAAAGAATGTGCCAACGAAACTAGGACAAGGACGGAAAATTCTATCCATCATCTTGTTAAACGTGGCAAGAGCATTGGTCAATCCAAACAGCATGACTAAAAATTCATAGAGACCAAATGTCGTTCTAAAAGTAGTCTTACAGATATCCTTTGGTCTGATTCTGATCTGATGGTACCTACTTTTCAAATCTATCCTACTAAACATTCCTACTCCTTGTAATCGTTCAAGAATGTCATCTATCCTCGGAATCGGAAACCTATTCTTGATCATGTTCTTATTCAAGGCTTTGTAGTCAATACACATTCGCCAAGAGCCGTCCTTTTTCTGAACTAGCAACATAGGTGAACAAAATGGAGAACTAGTCCCTTCTTTAAAAGCTCATCAACGTGTGTCATAATCTCTTTCTGCTATGCTGCATTGACCCTGTACGGTGGCCTATTGGGCGGACTAGTCCCTGGAATAAGATCTATGGTATGATCTTCAAGCTTCTCAAGGGGTAACTCTCCTAGTAACGAATCTAAAAAACAATCATTGAATTTATCCAAGAAAGCCCTTCTACTTTCATCTAGTACAGACACATTACTATCAACTTCATTAACTTGCTTTGCAAAAACCAAGTACATAGAAAGATGATTTTTCATTACAGAAGTAATTGCAAAAGTAGAAACAACTGGGATAGACTCTCCTTTAAGCTTCACATCAAACACGAGTCTCGCTCCTATGTACAAGAGTAATCGTTCTGTTGTAAGTATCCAAGATATCATCCTACCTATGGCATCATGGAATACCCAACAGAACATTCACAACCCTCTAAAGGCATAATATGGAACTCCTCTGTGTCCACATAGCTTTGGATGTGTATACAGAGTTTGCCAAGAATGGGGGTGACAGGTTCAGTATGTCCTGGGCATGCCAAATCAGCCTGTCCAATTGGTCCCATTTCCTCGGGACGTATACCTAGCTTAGCTGCCAATGCCGATGAGATAAAGTTTGCACGAGCTCCGGGATCAAAGAAAATAAGCATTGTGAAATCTCTGATATTTTCCCAAGCTCTGCACAATTCTGTAGCATCATCAACTGATTGATCTCCCACCATATCAAGCACTAAGCCAATGCTAGGCTTCTTTTTACTTGGCGCATCTTTATCCTCCACATCTTTAGAAAATTGTTGTGGACACTTAGAAGCAATATGGCCAATAAAGCCTTTCTTTCTTCAAATGATTTGCCAAAAAGTGTCCTCTTCTGTCCTTTGTCGTGTTTAAAAGAAGTCTGAGGCTACTGCTGAAAACTTTTCTTCCAAAAAGACTTCTTTGTAAAGCTTGTCTTTTCTGGAAATTTCTTCTTCTTCTTGCCAGGATCCTACTTAAACTGAGAATCCTTCTTTTCGGTGCCTTTAAAGCTATCAACTTTTCCTTTCAACAATGCATTTGCCACGCCAGTATTTTCAATTAATTGTATCATATTTGTAACCCTGGTTTTGGTACAATAATCCTTGATGACTTTGGGCAAACCACAACAGTACTTTTCAATTTGTTTTGACAGGGGCACTATCCTGGAAGAACTCACAAGCAAAAGTGCTTCCCAAAATTTCTTATTGTACTCTTCTAAATCCGCACAATTTGCTGCATCCAATTTATGCCATGCAGTCATGATATTTACTTCAAACGTGTTAGTTAACCATGAAGCTGCAAACAACTGTTTAAAATGGACCCAAGTGGCAAGTGCATGTCCTTGCATCAACAATATTTTCCACCACTGCAAAGCATTATCTTTCAAAAAAGTCCGCACCTTAGAAGTCTCAGTAAAATTCCCTCCAGTGTAAGCTACATCAAATCGTTGTATAAATGTCAAAGCTTTCAGCTTATCTTGCATACCAGTGAAGGTTTCAAACTTTAATGCTTGACCACCCTCTTTATAGTCTTTAGGCTTTGCACTTTTTGGTGTCAAGTTGTCATAGATAGGTGGCTGTAAAAAGGGAGTCCCTTAGGCGCATTATCAGCATTAATTTCACCTGTCTTAGCTGCCATATGCCCACTAGGCTGAGAAAAACCAGCCACTGCATTTTGTACTCTAGGCATCAAATAAGGACTCTGCAAAGTCTGATAACTAGGCTGTAGACCAATATTAGCATAAAGTGGGTTCACTGTCTCAATAGGCATCATTCCTGGTGGCCATCTGGGCAAGTATCCCTAATAACCAGTGGGTAATCCAGCCATTGCTTGAAAAACTGACCCACCACCAAAGTAACCAGGATAGGTAGCAAACTAAGGAGGAATAGTCTGTTGTGCCACTTGTGCATTACTGCCTTGACCATTCACTCCCTAATCCTATGCTCGTGCTTCTTGTTGCACTGGACCGGTCTCCATGTTTGGTATCTTTTCCACATGCTAAGGCACATTAGAGGTTTGCCTTTTTGAGCACTCCATGGTATGATGTGATGACTCAGCCTAAGAATCCTCATTATGTGACTTCAAAAATTGTTGCATCCGAGGCATGACCCATCACGGTTTTATGAGCAATCAATGGTTTTGTTCATGGCATCAAATCTCGTGTCAAATAGCATGTTGACACTCTGATATCAATGAAACGTCCTCCTAGGATCCAACCTACATTGATGGCACAACACAAGCTATATTCATGAGCCTACGGGTAATGGACATCTAACTTAGCTCGCAGCCATAGAGCCAAACAGGCTCACTCCCATGCCTGGGAGCTAGTAGCAATTCGAGTTATGACCGTGTCTCGAGAGCTGGCTCCCCATACTACCAGCCTATTTGAGCTATTGATTATGTCATCGTAGTCTTCCCAAAACAAATAAACTTTCAAGGGCTAAATTATTTTCTTGCAACCTATGAATAAGGAATCACGTGACCTATTCTTGAGGACTTCATGTTGTGGCCAAACTAGGTCATGTTTACACGTGTTCTCAAGGTTTTTTGACCCTTTGAGGGCATTTTTGGGGTTAAAACAGTCAACCATGTAGTTTTATATGGGTCCAATTTGTTCATGTAGAGTTGAGTTACTAGTAACTTCAAGTTCTTTTGCAATGGGTCCAATTTGTTCAAGAAGAGTTTATCTAGGAGTAACATCAAGTTATTTATCCCAAAGAGATGAACTTTTATGGACTATTCTAATAATCTTTTCTCACACAAGCTCCACCTAGCTAGACAAATAACCCAAAAGCTTGCCTAAAAAAGCTCACCAAAAAGTGTTTGCCATGTAGAAAGCACGTTGTGAGTTGGTCTTCAGCAGAGAGGACCCTATAATGTATGCTACCCTCGTGGATCTCTATTTCTCCATCATCTACTTGCTGTAGGGGCACTACGAGCAGCTCCAAGGAGACTCCTATTACTTGTAGGATCTTCAACAGCTATTTCTCCACACATGTGGTCACCATGGCTTGTTTTTCACATTACAAGATGGCCACCCCCAATGTTGCTCACTGTTGCACCACACACACCCCAGTTGAGCTAAAAATGCATTAGCTTTACTTAGAGCCCCAAAACTTGCTTAATTAATGAACAAGCCTAGTTTATTTAAAAGAAACGCAATCCTAGAGAGTTTTCGTGTACCATAAGCACAAACCCACTTGGGAGGGCCCAAACTTTCTATAAATACGTATATTGCACTCCATTCAAGTAACAATCTCGTTTTTGCAGATTTTAAGTGTTTCGGCTTACTGCCCACACCCCGTTCACAGAGGACATCTCAGCCGAAGCTGTCCATTGTTGTCTACATCAGTTGGCACTTGATTTCCATCCCTCTTTTTGTAGTTTGGAGCTGATCCGAGTCAAGTGACTGCTATTCCTGTAGAGACCTGCTGCCGTACTCCTTGCCACGTCATCTGTAGCCTGCATTTGGTAGTTTTTTCTCTCCTCCAGCTATCGCCCAACTTCTGCAAGCTATCGTCAGGCTGTCCAACCTATGTTTGGGAATTTGCTCTCTCCTGCAAGCTGTCCTGCTTGTGTTTTTAGTCTTTCTCTCTCCTCGCTGCTGTCTGCATCAAATCCAGCTTCTCATTGCTGTGTTTGTTGGTGTTCGACATCCGGAGGCTGCCTTGCTGCGATTCGGATCCGTTCAGAGAACAACACACTCTCTAGCTCATTACCCCTGCCCTGATCCTTGAGATACAGGAGTTCGAGGTTCAGTATTCATTCACGGCATAGTGTGTTGGTTGCATGAGTATCGTATATTCAGTAATTATATTATTTCAGTTATTTTCTGTGATCATTGTCTCTCAATTACCCTAACCCTAACTAAGTTCTTTTATCAATCTGTGCTTTGTCGTACAATTGTTATTTGTGCTTCTGTGTCAGTATTTCTTTACATGGTATCAGAGCCTGGTACTCTCTAAGAAACCTAGGCCTTTGATCTGAAAGCTCTCCATAAAAAGCAAGAACAACAATTGTGTTCAAATGACTTCGAACATATCACCAATTCAATCTCTAGAACAACCTATGCAGAGAACTGAGCGAGAGTGGGCAGAACAGCTTGCTCCACAAAGTTTCGACATGGTGGAAGATACTTCTGACAACACGGAAGAAAGGCTATACAAGCTTTCTACTGAAGAATATCATGTGATCATGGACTTTAGACAAAAGAAGATTGAGAAGCTCGATCCAAGAATTGCCCTTCAAGAGAAGCTACTCAATGAAGGTATACATGAATTTCTCTCTTCAAATATTGCACATAAATCTGATGATATTGCAGGACTGTCGAGACCTCCCTCAGGAATGGGCCCCCCTGTTGAAGAAAGAGATTTGGAGTATGTGCCATTCCTTCATCCTCTTCTGTCTACTCCAGTGCAAGGCACTCTAGATTCGTCTTTTGTTCCTTCGTCTTTTACCTCTTCTTCTTTGCAATATATTGATAGAAATCATGAGGAAAATAGAGTACAATTAGTTGACTATGGAAAAGATTTTCTTAAGACCAATTTTTGTATGTTAACACATGTCGTGGGGATTATAAGAAAAAGCCAGGTACCTCTTCTTCTACCCTTCCTTCTTTTCAGTTTACTTCTCAAAATCAAAATGAATTTGGTATTCTTATTTCTACATTGCATGGTGCATCATCATCATCATCATTTCATTTTCAATCATTAAATGGTAAAAATGAACAAAATGCATCTGCATCTTTCACACCACAAATTCAAAACCTGCCCATCCGACCACATTCTTCCATTGCTTTCCCACTTCCCTTTACACCATTTATATTCTCCTATCAAACACCTCATGTTGCACATCACACTGCACTGAGGGGTTAAGGAAACATAGGCACGGCCTTTAGGACCTCATCCTTTCCTCCATCGGATGGTGTTCCATCTACTTCCCACACACTTTCGGGATCGTTGCAGCGTGGGTATCCCCCCAGTCTCTCCCGAGTGTAGATCAGTTGGTACCACAGTTTGCCTCTATAGTATTACCTAGTGGATCTCTTGGTCATGGTGGTGTCCTAGCCAAGCTTTAGACAGGGCTTCCATGTCCCAATGCCTCCACCTCCATCGACACCTTATGGAAACATTCATGTTCTAGCGCCTCCGCATCAATCAGCACTCATTGGACACTCCTCGCCTATTTCTGCCTACCCACATTTCCCCCCTCATTCTTTCTATCAGACACATCTACCACCACCATCTTACCCTCCACCTCCATCTTATTCCACTTTCTCGACATCTCATGGTTCCATCTCATCTTCTGCCAAGCATGCTTTCAATGATAAGACTCGTTTTAACGGGTCAAACTTTACCAATTGGTCGAATTTGATGAGACATGTCCTTGACTCCAAGAACCTATGGGATCTTGTGCAGGGGTTGGAACCCCAACCTGATCTCGCACTTATTCTATACGAGGTTGTCTGCTCATGGAAGACTAGGAATGCCTCTACTATTGTCGAGCAGGGCTTATTGCATGAGTTTCACTCTCAGCTTAAACATTTTGACTTATCGTCAGAAGGATAGGTACACTTGACCGCTATGTGGCTCGGGATAGAACCGGTCGTATAAATCTTGACCATGAGCTCCAACTCTTTAAAATCACTAACCAAGATGACTTGAAAGTCAAGTTGGTTGAGTATGAGACTTCTTGCCAAATTTTCCACTACGCAGACTCCCAAGTTCTCTAACAATCAAGTCACATTGTTTCTGAAAAAACTCCCTAGGAAATACTTTAATTTTGTGGAAGGTATAGTTTCAAAGCCTACCATGCCTGCTTTCTGTGAATTTGAGTGTCAGCTGTTGTGTTATGCACGGTTGTTCAATCAATTTCATATGAATTCTTCCTCAAAGGGAGCTCTTGTTGCTCATTCTCAGAAGGGGCGACAAGGGAAGGGCAAACAAAATTAAACCTCCACTCAAAATCAAAAACAAAATCAATCTGGGGAATCACAAGGAAACTCCTAGTCACAACTTAAACAAGGGTGCCAGAATGTACCTAAAAAGAATAGGTATTGTCAACATTGTCAAAAGGCTGGTCATTTTGACGAGTGTTGATCAAAGGTTAAAGGCTCAGTATCCAAATCTAGGTCTCAGACCCCCGCCCCTCAGTCGGGCAACCTCCAGTAGGGGAGGCAGGGTGATGGCAAGGGGCAATTTAAAGGTCGGACTCATATTGCCACCACTGAGCCATCTCAGTCAAAAATGTTCTCAACTCCAGAGGACTTGTATATTGGTCTGTAGAGGCCCACATCATCTCCATAGAGATATCAGACGCGAATCTCGTCCACATCTGTGAGTTACCTCTTGACGAGGTTACCGCAAAGGCCCACTCATCACGGCTGAGTACTTCAGCTCTTGTTTGGATTGTGAACAATCGAGCTACACATCATATGACTCCTATAGAGGACATTTTTTGTACCCAAGCCCCTGTAGCCGAGCAAGTCCGCGTAGGAAACAACTCCTCGGTCAAGATTCAAGCTCAAGGTAGCATTAGTTTTGCCACTGACAAGGTTCTAGATCTGGCTTCACTAGACAATGTATACCATGTCCCCCAACTTGGGGTGAACTTGTTATTTGTTCAGCAGCTTTGCCAATTAGGGCGAGCGATTTTCTTTACGGTGACCACAGTCAAGATCCTTAACTCTCAAATTGGTTTAGTGATTGCTCGCGATGAGGCACAACCTAATGGCCTTCACCACATGACTCACTTTCTGACCGAGCCGATAGTCGAGGGCTCAATGTTCCATAGTTTCCAGGCATTAGCCACATCTCGGGAGCCTACGAACAATGAGCGTCTTTGGTACTTTTGCTTAGGACATATTGATTATGACTCTCTTTATGAGTTATCCGGTCGTCAGTTGGTTGAGGGACTTCCCCGCCTAAAACTAGCTCGCGATGTCTGTAAAGCTTGTCAGCTCCTCAGAAAGCAGCATTGTACCCCCTTCTCTCAGCAATCCACATATCATGCTGAGGAGCCTCTTAGATTGATTCATGTTGATCTTTGCGGGCTGATATCCACTGGCGCCTTAAATGGTGCACTATACTTAGTTTTTATAGTGGATGATCATTCTAGATACATGTGGATGTACTTCCTCAAGCATAAGTTCGATGCTTTCATATATTTTTCTGCTTGGGTATTGCTGGTTCATAACCAGACTGAACATCGTGTTGGTTGCATATGGAGTGATAGTGGTGGTGAGTTTATCTCCCATGAGTTTTCCGAGTTTCTATTAAAGCATGACATCTCACATTAGCTCACCTCTACTAACTCCCCCTCTCATAATGGAGTCGTAGAGCGCAAAAACCGAACAATCATGGAAATGGTATTCTCTATGCTGTTCGCAGCAAAGCTTCCTGATGAGTGCCTTTGGGTCGGGGCTGTTAACACTTCAGTATACATTCTCAACCGGTGCCCAACTGCGGCTCTTCTTCAGAAGACCCCGTATGAGGCATTTTTTGGCTCTCGGCATGCCATTTCCCACTTAAAAGTCTTCGGGTGTTGTGCCTACACACACACACGTGATGATAAGATAGAAAAGCTCACTCCCCGAGCTGACCTCCTTATTTTTGTTGGATACTTCTCTGAAGCGAAAGCCTATCGTTTGTTCAATCCTCAGACAAACAAGGTGATCATTAGGAGGAACATCGTTTTTTACGAGAGGAATACCGTACAATCCTCTGCATAGGATTCCAATCCTATTCCTCCTTCCACATCATCGGAGATTGTGCCTACTAATCTTGGTCTACTTCCGCTCCTGACATTCCTATAGATTCATCATCTCCGAGACCCCCTCCGCAAGACCCGTTACCTCATTGGTACGAGCAAACCATGCGGGATTCAGGGATCCTACCACCGGATCCCACTCCGAAGGGACCTAGAAGATCTGCCCGGTTTGCTCCTCAAGCTTCATTTGCGTCGCTATTTACAATCGATTACATAGCGCATTCTGAGCGAGGCTCTTCAGCACCCTCAATGGTGAGAGGCCATGGAGAAGAAGCTAGAGAATATTGACCAAAATGAGACTTAGATATTGGTGGATCGTCCAAGCCACAAGAAAGTCATTAGGACAAAGTGGATTTTCAGGACCAAACTAAAAGCTGATGGGACTTTAGATAACTACAAGGCTCGCCTTGTCGTGCAAGGGTTTCGACAAAAGCATGATATTGATTACAAAGAGACCTTTGCTCCTACTGCGTGGTTGATATCTTTCCGGTTGCTTCTCATGCTAGCCGCTCATCACGGTCGGCTGATATATCAAATGGATTTCAAGAGTGCCTTCCTGAATGGTTATTTGAAGGAGGAACTCTATGTGGAGCAGCCACCGGGTTTTCCTTTAGGGAACCTGAGGGATAAGGTATTCCACTTGCAGAAATCTCTTTATGGGTTGAAGCAAGCACTGCGATCTTGGCTCCATAGGATGGATGAGTTCTTACGGACTCATGGATACCATTCTACCCCTTATGATCTGAACTTATATATTTGATCTATGTAGAGGGGATCAGCTATATCTTGCTATATGTTGACGACTTACTCATCACAGGCTCAGATTCTGCTACCCTAGCAGACATCAAGGCAAAGCTTAGTGCTACTTTTGAGATGATAGACCTTGGTTTGTTGTCTTACTTTTGGGGATGGCGGTAGTTCATTCTGGGAGATGTATTTTTGTGTCACAGTAGGAGTACGTACTTCAGCTAGTGGAACAGCACACTTCGCAGCCTGTGGCCACGCCTCTTGATCCTATTGTTCACTTGTCGAAGGATACCCTAGGACTGTCCTTCAATGCACCTACCTATCGCTCTGTTGTAGGAAAACTTCTTTGGTAAATTCACACTAGGCTAGATTTAGCTTACTCAGTCAGCATACTCGGTCAGTATTTCACAACACCTAGGATGTCACATTGGATTGCATGTCTTCGTGTGTTGCGTTATTTACAGTGTACTTATTCTTATGGCCTAACATATGGTTTTGGTTTATATTTGCAAGGATACACTGATTCCGATTGAGCAAGAGATCCCCACACCCGACGTTCTCATGGCAACTATCTCTTTACCTTGGGCATGACTCCCATTTCTTAGTCCAGCCGCCGTAAGCAAGAGACGTTGGCGGCTTGCACGGCCAAGGCTATGTCAAGATTGTGGAAGAGAAGGAAGGAGTCTCACTTGTAGCTTTCTTGCTTGCACAATGGGGGAATACACACATAGGTGGAGACTGAAAACAGTTTTCCTCTTCTTAGTTATGTAAGCCAAAAAGAACTCTCATACAAAGAAATAGAAGAACCCTATATATGGGTCTCAAACCAAACTCAACTAACTAAGGTGGCATACTAACTGAGCCACGAACTAGAGTAGATAAGGATAGCTGTCATCTAGCTATTATTCATGGGCGGTGTACCAACCGCATCTGCAAAACTGACAAGTCGGTAACATAAATGCATAATGGTCACCCTGGCATATCACGAGTGGAGCTCGATATCTCAACACTCCCCCTCGAGCTCAATCCCAATTCCTACACACCAAGCAGGTCTCTGAACTTGCGCAGTTTCTCTGCGCCCAATGCCTTCGTGAATATGTCAGCTACCTGATCCTCTGTGCTGATATAAACTAGATTAATAAGACCTAGTAAAACTCTCTCTCGCACATAGTGATAATGCACCTCAATGTGCTTTGTTCTAGCATGATAGACTAGGTTATTTGCCAAGTGTATACTACTCATGTTGTCACAATAAATGACAACTGGCCCATCTGTAGGCTGATGCATATCATAAAGTAGCTTATGCAACCAAGCTACCTCACATGAAGCCATTGCTGCACCCTTGTACTAAGCCTCTGTGCTTGACAAGGCAACTGTAGGCTGTTTCTTGCTGCTCCAAGTGACTGCAGCACTCCCAAAAGAGAACACATACCCACTGGTAGATCGTCTATCAGAAATACTAACAACCCAATCAGCATCAGTGTATCCATGCAACTGTATCTGAACCCCAATCTCATAAAGTAGTCCATACTGCAATGTGGACTTCATATACCTGAGTATGCGTCTAGCCGCATCCAAATGCGGTTTCCTTGGAGCCTGCATAAACTGACTTACCAATCCAACAGCATAGCTCAAATCTGGCCTGGTAATAGTCATATAAATCAAACTTCCTACTATGCGTCTGTACATAGTAGGGTCTTCCAGAAGCTCACCTGCATCTGCGCTCAGCTTTACATTCTACTCCAAAGGAACTGAAATAAGCTTACAGCTTGTCATCCCATATTTGGACAGCATATCCAATCCATACTGCCTCTGCAAGAGCCGTATCCCACTTGGTGATCTAATCACCTCAATGCCCAAGAAATAACGCAGCTCTCCCAAATCCTTCATCTCAAATTTCTGCTTCAATAGCATTTTCACATGAATGATATCTTCATCACTGTCACCTGTCATAATCAAATCATCAACATAAATGACAAGTAGCATAATACCTTTCTCTGTTTTTCTCACATAAAGTGAGAAATCTGCCTTGGAAATCTGAAAGCCAATAGTGACAAGATACTGTCTTATCTTGTCAGACCATGCTCTAGGTACTTGCTTCAAGCTATACAATGCTTTCTTCAACCTGCAAACAAACTCAGGATGAACAGCATGCACATAACCTGGTGGCTGCTCCATATATACCTCTTCTTGCAAATCACCATGCAAGAAGGCATTCTTTACATCCATCTGATGTAAAGACCATTCCTTTGATACAGCCATAGCAATGACTGCTCTTATGGTTGCCATCCTTGCAACCAGACTGAATGTTTCTTCATAATCAATGCCATATATTTGTGCATACCCCTTAACTACTAATCTTGCCTTGTATCTATTCACAGAACCATCTGCATTGTGCTTCACCTTATAAACCCACTTACAGCCAATTACATTCTTACCTTTAGACAAAGGTACTAATTCCCTTGTAGCATTTGTTTCCAAGGCATCCATTTCTTCATCCATGGCTTTCTTCCATTTTTCTTTTCCCATGGCTTGCTCAAAAGAAGTGGGTTTTGGTTCCTGTATCACTTTGACCATATAGAAATAGTGAATGGCTATAAATCCATCATATTTCAGCCTATCCACAGGATACCTAACTCTGGTAGACTTGCGCAAAGTAGGTTCACTCCCAGGTGCTCTCAAAACATCCCTGGTTTTCCTTACTCCAGGTGTAACAATAGAAGGAATACCCAACTCATCATCAATGCTCTGTTCTGAGCCACTGAATTCACCATCCACATAAGAGTGACCTGCATTCACATCAAACATGGGCTGATCTACCTTCTCTTTTCCTTTTCGTAATACCTGAATACCACTATCTGCATTGCTTTGACAAGATTCTCCTGATCTCAATCTGCCTATCCATGGCAAAGAGTGTGAACCATTGCTAGAGGACGCTCCAGGTCCACTAATATTTTGTGACTGCTGCTGTGAATTCTGTGCAGCATTACCATTTTGTGCATCTACATCATCAATCACATTTACTGGTTTATATCTGTTACTCATCTCATCAAAAACAGCATCTTTGCTCACTGTAAACTTACGAGTAGAAGGGTTATAGCATCTATACCCTTTCTGCTGCAGAGAGTAACCAATAAAGATGCACTTCTCAGCTTTTGGATCCAACTTGGATCTCAACTCATCTGGCACATGAACATAGGCAATGCAACCAAAAATCTTCAAATGAGAAATATCTAGTTTCCTACCAGTATACCTCTCCTCTGGAGTCATGCCATGTATTGCTGCAGTGGGAGTCCTGTTCATTATGTAGACTGCTGTAGCAACTGCTTCAGCCCAGTAAAAATCTGGCAAGTCTTTTTCATTGAGCATGGCACGAGATACCTCTCCAATATGCCTGTTTTTCCTTTCTGCAATTCCATTTTGTTGTGGGGTATGATTGCATGAATATTGCTGCTTTATGCCATGCTCCTGCAGGAACCTTGTAAACTTATTTGAGAGGTACTCTTCCCCTCCATCTGACCTTAGGCATTTTATTTGCAGGCCTGTTTTTTTTTCAACCATAGCTTTAAGAGTTTTGAAATGCCCAAAAACTTCACTTTTCTTTTTCATAAAATACACTCAAACTTTTCTGCTATAGTCATCAATAAAAGTGACAAAATAATGATAGCCTCCAAGAGATGCAGCTTTAGTAGTCCACACATCAGAGTGGATTAATTCCAATGGCTTCTTACTCTCTTGAACATGTCTAGGAAATGGTTTCCTTGCCTGTTTTCCAAACTGACAGGCTTCACATACCTTATGCATTTCTGCAACCTTGAATTTAGGCAATCCTGCAACAATATTTTGGGCCTGCATTGATTTAAGTCGCTGTACATTAACATGACCAATGCGTCTATGCCAGATATCAATATCTGCAACTACACCGGTCCCATGTGCAAACATTGCTGCACTCAATTCAGGCACGTTTGCATCCAATGTAAACATTCTGCCATTCTTCTTTCCTTTTGCTATCAAGTGACCTTTATTTTTCATATCCTCAACAAAGCATCCATGAGGATTAAATCTGACCTGCAAGCCCTGCTCAACCATTTGACCAACAGAAACTAGATTCTTAGTAATATTCGGAACATGAAATACATCTAACAGGTATTTCTTTTTCCCATCCTGCATAGACAAATGAATTTTTACAATCTGCACAATAGGATGTGCAGTATCATCACCAGTCCACAAATCCTGGTTTTTTCATTTTTCTTGCATCCTCTATCCATTCTGCATGACCTGTCATGTGGTTTGATGCACGTGAGTCAACGTACCATACATCGTTGCTTTCTTCTGCACTTGTCACAGAATTGTTCATGTGCTGCACCATAAACAAATGCTCATTTCTGTCATCACCCTGTCTACTAGAAGATGCATAATTCCCTTGTTGCAATTTTCCATTCATGATGTCATTTTGCTTTTTATAGCAGTCTTTAGCCATATGACCCATTTTACCACAGTAGTAGCATTCAACATTGCTATTTGCATTTTGGCCTCTTTGCCATCCACCACGACCTCTTTGGCTCCCCCTGCCTCTAGAGTTACCACGTCCTCCTCCATAGGACTGGTTTTCTTGAGTTTGCTGCATATTCTGATTTCTATCACGGCCTCCAGATCGACCTCCTCTACCTCTGCCTCTACCTCTTCCAGCATTTGAGTAGAAGACAGCCTCTTTTGAAGTTCCTCCTGAAAAAGATGTACCACCATTTCTCTGCTCCTCAGAAATTAGAAGAGCAATCAACTCCTCAAAATCAGGAAATCTTTCACGGACGGAAATGGATGTTCGGAACTGTGCATAATCCTTTCCTAGACCATTCAAGGTCACAGAAACTAAATCATCATCTTCCACTGGCGACCCAATGGAAGCAAGTGCATCTGCAATCTTCTTCACCTTCATGTGGTAGTCATTGATGCTCATATTTTCTCTTTGCACATTATGCAACTCTTGCTTGAGCTACATTTTTCTGGCTTGCGTATTTGTGCTATACATTTTTGACAAAGTATCCCATGCCTCCTTTGGCGTACTTGCATCTTGAATATGCACAATCATAGAGTCTGAAATGCTGATAGACAGTCAGTACATAACTTTCCTGGCTCTCTCATGCCATGCTTTAAATGCCTGCATTTGCTATTGATTGGAAACATCAAAAAGAACTGGTTCTTCTTCATTTCCTGCAACAAATTCCTAATATCCTTTTCCCATAAGGAAATTTGTCATTCTAAACTTCCATGCTTGGAAGTTGTTCTTGTCAAGCTTTTCAGTGACAATCTGTGAAAGAGAATCAGATGCCATTACAGAACATTGCAAAAAATTCTGTCACTGCAAAGAACACAGCTTCAGCCTCACAAGGGCAAATCTGCAAAACTGACGAAAGTGGTATTTGACCACACAGTCACTTCCTAGTGACGATTTTGCATCAACAGGCAACAAGGATGATTTTGTAACTCCCAATGTCTCTGCGCACAGGCATACAATGCAATTTCTACAGTAACTTTTCACCGACCTGTAGAACAGTGGTCGCACAGCATAAAACTGGGCCTTTTTCTGAGTGTGTGCAGAAAACTTCCGCCTCCAAAACAGGCCCCGAAATGGCCTCAAATCAAAAAAACAGGACGTCTCAACCTGAGACAATGCACTCTTGCACTTTCCGGCTATGCTACCTGCAGAGACTTGCTCCCAAAATAGAAGAATGAAAGCAACACTGGTCGTCTTACCAGAACACCACGAACTTGGCTTGCTTTCTTGAGCTCCTTACCACGAACAAGGCTCTGATACCATGTCAAGATTGTGGGAGAGAAGGAAAGAGTCTCACTTGTAGCTTTCTTGCTTGCACAATGGGGGAATACACACACATGTGGAGGCTGAAAACTGTTTTTCTCTTCTTAGTTGTGTAAGCCAAAAAGAACTCTCATACAAAGAAATAGAAGAACCCTATATATGGGTCTCAAACCAAACTCAACTAACTAAGGTGGCATACTAACTGAGCCACGAACTAGAGTAGATAAGGATAGCTGTCATCTAGCTATTATTCATGGGCGGTGTACCAACCGCATCTGCAAACTGACAAGTCGGTGACATAAATGCACAACAATCACCCTGGCATATCACGAATGGAGCTCGATATCTCAACAGGTTGAGTACTGGGTTCTCTTCGATGGCACCACCGAGGCCATCTACCTGAGGAGTTTACTGGTGGCACTTCATTTCCCATGCGGCTCTTCCATCGTTGTCTATTGCAACAACCAGAGTGCCATTACCCTTGCGAGCAATCCGATCATTACACCCCGGATGCGGCATGTGGAAGTCCACTTCTTTTTTCCACAAAGTAGGTTGAGCTATGCACTATCCGCCTAGAGTTTGTGCCTACATTCGACAATTTTGCATATATTTTGACCAAAGTGGTTAACCGGCCGGTTCTTCAGTACCTGTTACCCAGGATCGGTTTGGGTACACCCTCCCCTACTTCTTCAACTTAATGGGGAGAGGGTGCTTCTCTCTTGCTTTCCCTTTCAGATTGAGAGGGGGCGGCTTCTACTCTTGATAGTGACAATGATGACACTTACAGTTTTTAGACATTCACTCCTTTATTGTATTATGGACATTTGTAACTTCATCCGCACTGTCAGGATGATATGATTGTAAAAGGGTGCTTGGGCAAGTGAACAATTCCCCTACGAGGACACTATCCAAATGGCACCGTTGCATTGCATCTTGCGTGAGCATGACATCTTGCATCGCCCTTTGCATTACCCCATGCATTGGCATTGTGTTCATGTAAACATGTATCTGTGTGCATTAATCCCTTTTCGGTCTTTTAGAGTGGTCGACTCTGGATTCACCATATTCGTGGCATTATCCATGGCAATCTCCCAAGGCAGTTTTTTTTCTTAGCTTGCTTGCTTCACATATTTGCCATATCCTCCCCTTAGCCTTATTCTTCTTTATCGATACTCAGTAATGGTAGGGATAGTATGCTTGTTTTGTGAAGGTCTTGGGTCTAACCATCCTTTTCATTCTCCCTTTACAACCTGAGCACCCAAAACCCCCCCTTCCCCCTTTTCCCAGGTGGGACTCGCTTTGTTCATCCGACCCTTCCAGATTGTTTTGAAAGTCTGTGTACATTTTGATGTAACTCATTAGCTTCAGCCAGCTGTTGAGCCCTTGTATTCTCTGATATAGAGTAATATAATCAGATGCACTTTTTGTAAGCAGAAAAATCAAGCCTGTCCAGCTTCTTGCAAGCCCTGATTAAGGATCTGTTTGCTGTCTTGAGTCCCCTAACCCCACTTCTCGTGCATTTTAGCATTGTTGTATGGAAGAAGTGTCTGTAGGTCATGTCTCTTCTTTGATTCCAATAGGAGACTCTAGTTCAATCAAGGTTTGTTCATGGCATCTATGTTTGCTTCGGCATCATACATCCTCTTGGCCACCCATCTACACCCTGGACGTCTCTCCTGAGGAGTCCCCTCTCTGAAGTGTTGCCAAAGATGCTTGTACTTGCTTTCCTACAAAAATAATTGGACATATACTGCTTAAGAGAGCTTGGCCCACATGTTGCATTAGCAATTAGGCTGTAACAAAAGGATCTGGACAGGCAATTTCATATTGGTGATTTGACTTTGCGAAGGGTTTGGGGTCATCACATGTGGCTATATACACCACCACATGCATAGATCTCATGGCCAAAGTGCTGCATTTTCCTCTTGCCATGCAATCAAGCTGCACGACAAGGTTTCTTGTCACATGGTTACAATTGCAACAATCTTTTGTTTATGATGATTTCTTCTTGCAATCAAGTGATGTCCTCCTTTCCCTTCATCACCATTAGCATTGTAGCCTGCACCTTGATACCATGGTGAGAGTAGCTGTTTGAAATGGAAGATAGGAATGAACAGAACACTAACCTATCTATGTGCAATGAACAAGTGGGATGTCGAATTACATGGCATGTGTGTACAAGTGTCCTTTTGTCCTATAAATAGGACAAAAGAGGGATGCCACAATAGAGTGGGTAACATAAAAAGGTGCCTGACCCAAAATATGGGCATGCTTAAAATGGAGGTACATGAACTCTCAGCAGAAACCTTTATAGCAACCTCTCTTGGGAATGAACCAGCCCATCCTAAAGGCTAATTGATATCAGCATACTTATGCACCAGAGCATTTCCTTGTGATCCTTCACAGCTTACTCTTTAGGTGTCTGAATCTTCATTATGAGAAACTGCATCCAAGCTATTGCATTCTCTATCCATCTATGATTTAATGTATTGCTGTGAATAAAGTAGCTATGAAGTTGAGATATCCCTTCTTCGACAAGTTTCCTAGTATCAACTTTTCCATTGCAAGAGCAATCTAGGCAGGAGAACTTAGACGGACAAGATCAGCGTGACTCCAGCAGATTCACAGCATTGATACAAATAAGCCTTCTCTCAGCCTTTTCTGATAGATCTTTCAAAGGAATTGGAAGGGGAACTTGGAGAGTCTATCCAATGATTGTAATGTATTTCTACCTTCATGATATTTGACACCACCAAGTTTTCAATAGAGTTATTTTAAATGTCAAGGTCCAGTCCATCTGCAAGTATTGTCAGTATCTCCTGTAACTTGCATCCACACACATGCATGTATGCATGATTCAGATGCTTAATTATCAGACCAAACATCCTAGTGTTTGCTGTTTTACCAACTTCCACTCTTAACATGTATTGGGTACTCTTTACACATCTAGTGTTATGCTTTTACAAGGGTCTCTGGCGGGTGGATCATCATGACATATCAAGACTAGCTTCATCTATAAAAAGTCCTAAGAAAGAATTGGGAGGTCCATCTACTGCTGAAGAAGGTCGTGGCCCACATGTTGCATTAGCAGTTAGGCTAAAACAAAAGGATCCAGACAGGCAGTTTCATATTGGTGAGCGAATCCAATATGTTTTGGTGGAGAATTCTAGCAAGCTTCAGGTAGCTTGGTTTGGAAAGCATGGTCTTCCAAGAAGAGGTCTTGCAGCAAAATTTGACAAGGACTGAAATATTTGCAGGACAACATGGCAGAAGATCCTATTGATGCAATCAGAGGGAACATGCAACTGAATGTCCAAGTTTATCTTGAGAACAAGCTTCGCAAGCCTCTTGAATCTGTAAGTTCAATAAAGAACCTTACAATGGTAATCTATTTAGAGTTTCTAAAACGTAGCTCTTTTAACTGAAAAGAATTGCAGCTCAAACTAGATTCTGTGTGGCTTGGTAGAGTTCCACACATGTATAGTGTTTTGAGTAGATGTTTCTTGATGCTAACTTGGAGTGAGTAATTTTAGTGCATCCTGTACATCGGTTGACAACAGGTTATTAAACTTTTAAGATTGGGCATCTGCTGTTCAGCCAATCACAAAAGAAGACCTAAATTTTCCTGTCTTTTATATCAGTTCTGCAATGTCCTGTGATTGTAACCTTGTAATGTCAGTTGCTGGTTTGAAGCTGTGTCAGCATTCATTTTCATGACCTGACCACTTCTGAGTTTGTGGAACCCCCATGTAGTGGTTGGAAACTCTCAGCCTCTTGGTAAGAATCAACTGCATGGTATGTTTGCAGGATGTTAGTGTCTATCCATTATCTTTCATGTTTATATAGGAGGATCTAATCATAAAATCCAAATATATCATATTTTCATCAGTCTCTTTTTTTGGTCCAAAAAAAGAAAATTCTATCGATAAAACCTCAGAGAAAAAACCCTAATAAGACAAATTTCAAGTGCAACTTTTAAAGAGCAGCTAAGTGTATCACAAATACGATGTTTGTGTGAACAACCAATCCGGTTATAGTGACAAACCATATAAGGAGCAGTATGGAAAAAAGTACTGGGGTTCCAAGTTCACAAGAAAGCTGCTCTTCTCTTCCCCATTCTCTTAGAGCTTCTCCCACCTCCTGCAAAGAGTGTGGATGATCTGTATCCAGATCTTGATCAATAGAGTCTCTACTGTGGATACATTCTGAAAGTCTATGGTATGACTGCATCTGGCGATGGATATATACTAGGCTATGATACTGGCAATCAGCTTCCAACAGTATCCTTGGGTCCACTTCACCTACAAGTAATCTAGTGTGAGGATCCTGATTCGATGTTACCCAATGATGAGAAAAGAGAGGCTTTTGTGAACATCCTTGTAGCAACATCTTAGGCCTTTTATCTATGGCTCAGGCTACAACACCCAGGTTGCCACCATGGTCTTTGCTATGCCATGGGATATCATCTAAGGGATATCCTCCATACCTCTTGGGTTTTAGGGCAGTCCTGTATTTAGTCTCTGTGTCTCCTTTGGCTCGCCACGTTTCATGCATGTCATTGGGTCCCTGTTGTATCCAAGCCAACTGCCAACCACTAAGCTCCTGTAAGCGACAAGCCATAGGAAGAGAGGGATCTTCCTAGGCCTAAAGTTGTCTTGTAGCCTCCTCCAAAAGTCATCTAAGAATTGATCTGAGATGCTCTCTCCATGCCAATAGGAGATGGTTGCTGGTTGTGCAGCGTGCTCTAATCCTGCTTATTTGAATCCTCCTCCCAAGCCTAATAGTGTAGCTAAAGAAGGCCACATCACATGGCTTGTCAAGAAATGGATCCTTCCACACTCACTCTCATGGATCCCACTGTAATCTCTGAAGAAGCCTCCTCTGAGAAGCCCAAAATCTCCATCCAGGTGTTAGGTAGGTGGTTGGATTTGGGTCAATGTAGGACTTTCTCTCGAAATGTGCCACTACTCTGATTCTCTGCCTAGAGCCAGTAAATGCTATCTGGTCAAAGGCGCAAGTGGCTACCCTATTGGTAAGCTACTGCTTTTTTATTAATCCACTGATCCGGGTTCAAATCTTCCTTTTTCTTAACACCTATACTAAATGACCATGCAGAATGTAGGAGGTCCAGTCACCACACGTTCAAGTAGATGAAGGAGCCATCAAGGGTCAAAGGGGAGGAGAGGGACATGGGGTAGAAGAGAAAGGAGGGGGAGGAGTCGTAGATGGAGGGGTGCTAATGGGTAACCTGGAAGAAAGGGGAGAAGCTGATGGTTGGGTTCTTTTTTTTTTTTAGAGGGGGAAAGGGGAGTCAAATTTCAATCGATGACGAAGAACCACTTGTAACAAAAGAACCATCAATTGGGACTTCAATGGCCGCAACCTCATCGAATATCACATCCCTACTCACCTCAATATTTCAAGTCTTTGGGTCGTAGAGCCAATAGCCCTTCATGGTCATACTATAGCCCACAAAGATAAGCTTCTTCAACTTGGGGTCAAGTTTGCTCCCTCTTTTCTTCTTGTTCACATGGACATATGCCTTGCATCCAAAGATGTGAAAGTGGGATATAGAAGAAGTCATATTCTTCAATGCTGAAGTAGGGGACTTGTTACATGTGAAAAATACACCAACAATGGAGAGGGAGAAAAAAGAGACAATGATAGTGAGTGAGCTAAAGCAAGAGAGCAGAGTGTACTTACTGAACTAAAAGATAGAGTGAAAGTACAACACTAGTTTAGGTCATGGATTGACCTAACCAACCTTCCATCAACTAACTAGAGCTAGGCTAACTTCCTCTAGTCCCTAGTGTCACTACTTTAAATGTCTAAGGACACTAGACACACACTACATTCACACTTATTAAAGTGTCCACACCACACAAACTATATGGGCATTGCCCAAAATTGGCAAATTCTAACACTCCCCTATAGGGCCAATGTGATGAAGTACAAGGATGATCAATCACCAAAAGGTAATAAGTTCAAGGACTTTCGAAAATCCTCAAACTTCTCACGTGGTAATGCTTTGGTGAAGATGTCCGCAACATTTTTCTCTATGGTTATATACATCAAGTTGATCTCTCCTGTATAGCATCTCTCTCTGACATAATGATAATGCACCTCAATGTGTTACATGCAAGCATGAAACACAAGATTTCATGCTATTGCAATTGCACTTTTATTGTTAGAAAGAATGGGCATAGGACCCTCCAATGATAAATGTGGATCAGCCAAAAATTTACACAGCCATACACATTCCACTATTGCCATGAAGGCTGCTCTAAACTCAACCTCACAAGATGAGGTAACCACTATAGGTTGTTTTACTTAGCCATGAAATGCATGAGCGGCCCAGAAAGAAACAATATCCACTAGTAGACTGCCTAGTGTCTGCATCACCAACCCTATCAAAATCACTATAAGCCTATAGATGAAAGCGCTATAATAATGTATATGCTTAAGCACCTTCCAAATATCTGAAGATCCAGTTAACGGCTTGCCAATGTATGGTCTATGGGCTGTGCATATGCCTACTCACCTAAGATATTGTATACTGAATGTCAGGGCGCATGTTGCAAAGATAAATAAGACAACCAATAGCTTGGCTGTAAATTGCAACATTAGACATCTCTTCACCATCATGTATAGACACGACTCCATGGGAGTGCATGTAGGTTTGCAACCTTGCATATTAAACCTATGTAAAAGCTTGTCCACATATTATGACTGTGACATGATGATGCCATGATAATTTTGGGTGAAGTGAATCCCCAAATAGCAGTGTATACAGCCCATATCTAACATAGCAAATGCATATTTCAATTAGGTCTTGAAATTTGCAATTTATCCTCTTGAGGTCCAATGAGCAACGTGTCATCCACATAAAGAGTAATAATCAGCAAGTCCCCCCCCTTCATTCTTGATGTAAAGAGTGGGAGCAATTGGACTATTTTTTGACCTTTTTGTGGCCAACTAAGCATCAATTTTAGAGTACCATGCACGAGAGAATTCTTTGTAATGCAAGGCACAAAGAAAATATCCAAAAGCATGAAATTGGAACCATCTGCAAGAGTAATCATGATTGAACCTGCCACATACATCATAATTCATAATTCTTAGTGTTTACACATGTAACACGCTTCCTAGCAAGGGTTGAATGCAATGATGTGAAAAGACACTTCCTAGAAGTGATATGCTTGGATGCTGCACTCTCAAATGCCATGTGTCCTGCATTTCAACAGCATTGAATGCTGAATCAAACATCGAAGAATTAGATATGCATAGTCCTCTACAAAGTTGGTTGAAGCATCACCATCATTGGCTCTGCTGGTAGATGTCTCTTAGACAGCCGTCTCCTTCTCTTTGGCCAATTGCTTCTTACGTTCATCAATATATGATCGGGATTTTTTGCAGTAATGACATTTCCCCTTTGTGTTGGACTTTTCTATGTCTTGGGTAGCCTTATTTGATGGCTGTCAAGTATCAACCTTCTGCTGATTTTTCACATTCTACCTAACTTTCTTTTGTCTTTGTACTTCGAGACCATAGCCACATCACCCGAATGCAATGCAACATTATTCTGAGTTTGTTTCTCCTGCAGCAAGAGGATTTCCAATTCCACAAGTGTAAGGGGCTGCCCACTCCTCCCCCCCCCCCAAAAGGCAACATCAAAGAGGTGTGGAACCAACATACAACTCAGGAAGTAAGTTCAATGTGATGTTTACTAATTCTGCATCCAGAATGACTTCATCAACATTAAGCGGCTACTCATGCAAATCCTATATATGTGTGAGGTGATTTGTCAGACTATCACCCTCATCCATGTTTACATTAGCTAGCTCTCTATGGAGATAGGATATCGTGGCCTCATTATGTGCTGCAAACATGCGAATACATCCCAAGTAGCTTTTGATTTCCTACAAGATCAAATATGTGGAATGATAACCATTTTCACTAAGAAGGTAATCAAAGATAGTGCATGTGTATCCTTGGAGTCCCACCTTCACTTATCCTCAATAGGAGGGGGAGAGGGTGCAACACCAACTTCTTGTCCTCTAGCATTAGGCTAAGGTGTCCAAGGTGCAAGACCTCCTAGTCATTGCAGATCACCAATGACATAGTCTCACAAATCCTTTGCCACAAGAAGGTTACGGACCATGAAACTCCACAATGGGTTGTTGGTGCTATCAAGCTTGTCCTCTTGAGTGAGGACACCAAGGTTGCTGCTCTCGTTATTATGCCCATGCCCTTGATGTGCCATGCTACCAATGATGCACAAAAATTAGTAGCCAAATACTTCAACGCTAAAGTATAGAATGTACTCTGCTGAGTACCAAAAATCCCCACACGAGATTAGAGTGCAAGTTCCAAACTATCACAAAACTTTCCAAGTGTGCCCCATGTTGCATAAGTCAACACTCAGCTTGCAAATTACAGCAATGCACTATTGAACCACACTTGCCTCAATATGCATGCCCAAAAAAGATTGAAAAGTCCTAAAATTTACTGTCAAATCTGACTATCAAACCAAGTTAATACTACTGTACCACCTATTATCTACCTTGGAATGCGTGTATGTTGGGTTTGTTGACTGACACCTACGCTCATAGAGGAGTGTCAGTGATCTTCAGTAGAACAGTGGGTACTTTTTACTCTCCATACGAGAGGTTTTCTCCCCCAAATTTATTTATTTTATTTTATGTGCCTATGTTACACAGTTTGAAACTTATCGTGTTTAACACACTTCGGGTGTAAACACTCTCTTACAACCCTAAGGTTTAAGGATTGTACTTTGTATTTGCACCTTGCACTTCAAATTATTGCATTGGGTGTCGTGCTCTCACACTCTACACTGTCTACTCCACTCTCAGCTAGGCTTCTATCTCTTACTGTTCTTACATTTGGTATCAGAGCTGAGTCTCAGCTTAGCTGACCTCAGAGCCATCGTCTCCAGCTCCTTTGCCATTGTTAGCAGCTCCACCGTCACCAACAAAGCTACAAGCAAGCTGCCAATTGCAGTGCCTCATCCGCCCTATCACAACATGCCAGCCTACCCCACCAAGTAGAGTTCTCACCTGGCCTGCAATAGCACATCTGTCCCCTGTCCATTTCCTACAGGCGGTGCCAGTCAAAGCGCCGCCTTCTATCCCATCACCAATCAGTGAGTGCCACCCTCTATCCCATCACCAATCAGTGAGTGCCACCTATCTCCAATGCAGCCGCCTGCCTGAAGTGCCCTACTCCTAGTGCACACCTGCCCGCCAATAGCCACCTGCGACCTACTCCAACAGCTCCGACAAGTGCCACCCGCCTGCTCTAGGCTTGCCGCCTGCCTCGCGCCACCTGTTTGGCCTCTATGCCACCAACCAGCCTGCCAAGTCCGCCTAAGCTACACCTGCCAGCCCAGCTCTCAACCTCCAGCTGCTACCTGCACCGCGAGGTCTGCCACCACAGCTCAGAATCAGAGGTAAAACGTTTTTTTTTTAAATCAATTTTTAATTCAAATTCACTTCTCGGGAAGGGGCTTCTTGTGCAGGCAGGCATTCTCAGTTTCGGCCCATGTCTGGGACACGATTACAGCAGAGATTTTATGCATTTTGGGCCAAACATTTGGGGCTTTTGTAGTCAGCTCAGTGATTGATTGACACACATGCATCTCTGACAGTCTGAAATAGACTGATTTTGTGCATTTTGGGACCCAAAATATATATATATATAGGGCTTTTGCATTTTCAGTGCTGCTGAACATTAATTGCACCTTGGACAGCGTGCATTTCAGACAGTTTTGACAATGTGCTTAAATTTGCTAATTACAGCAAAGTACTTGCTGTAATTTCTGGAAATTCTGAGATTTCCAGATTGGTCCAACTTGAGACATTGCTCTTTTTCTCTCTGATCAGCATCATTTATCATGGCAAATCAGGAAGGTGATGTATTTACTTACGTATCCAAGGCGGATAGGTTGGATGGTAGCAACTATTCCCTCTGGTCCTTTATGATTGCGAAGAACCTTTGGGATTATGTCAATGGTGAAGAAGTTAGGCCCAGAGTTGTGGCTCCTACTACTCCTCCTCTAGGAGGACATGGACAACGGGCAACTCAGCCTATTCAACCTACTCCAGCTCAGCCACTTCCTCAAAGATTAGCAGCACAAAAGGCATGGGATACACAGGATGCACAGGCTTTGTCATTGATTGCATTGGCAATTCAACGGTCTATCATCCCTCACATTCAATTTGCAGCTTCTTCACAAGAAGCATGGTTGACCTTAGAGTAGATGTTTTCTAGCAAGAATGAGACATGTATCTCTTTCTTAAAGAAAGAGCTTGAGACAGTGAAGATGGATGAGGGTGATTCTATGCATGATCATATAAATAAAATTCAGGACTTGCGTAAGCAGCTTATGAATGTAGATGAGCATTACTCAAATTCGCAGATGATATCTACTACCTTGAATTCATTGCTGCCCTCGTACTTGGCCTTTCATACGGCCTTAAACCTCACCATGAGGATTTCCCCACAACCACTTAATTTCCTTCAGCTGATCAATTTGCTCTTAGAGAAAGAGCAGACACGAAAAAATAGTGGTGTGGATGTTATAGCCTTTGAGCAGACTTTTATGACAAGGCAGAAGGGCAAGGGTAGCCAAGCAAAGAATGCTCCACAGAGCTCTGAGACTTTAGGTACTTCATAGAGCAAGAAGAAATAGGGGGCACGCATGCCAAGAAGGGAAAATGCCACTATTGCAAGAAGCCAGGCCACTACATCACTAAATGTAGAAAGCACATAGCCAAGGAGGAGTCGTCAGGGATGTCTATGTCTGATGCACCTTCTACTGCTACTAAGTATGCGGCCTTTGTTGCAAACAAGGACTATTGTTTTTACACATGTAATTATACCTCTTCTTGGGCTAATATAGCAATTAGCTCTACTGAGAATGCGGGCACACGGTTTTTTGATAGTGGTGCTTCTAGGCACATCACATATCATAGAGATTTGTTAGCCCATGGCTGATCTGAATATTCAGCAAGGTGCTGAATTTGAAATTTAGCAAGAGCTTGTACACAGTCAGGAGGCTAGACAAATGCCTAGATGGTATTTACAAAGAATGAAAGATAGTCATTTAGATGCTCCTATTGCTGGTCGTACTAGAAGGCAAGCTTGTATGCATGATGGTACACATACCATGGAGTTTGTTATGACAACAGATACATTTGATGATGAGGAGCCTGAATGTTTTGAGGATGCACAACATAGTGTGCATTGGATGGCAGCAATGCAAGCTAAGTTTGATTTCATCATATAGAATCAAACATGGGATTTAGTGTCTTTGCCTTTTGGAAAGAAATCCATTGGTACAAAGTGGGTCTGTAAGCTCAAAAGGAATGCAAATGGATCCATTGGCAAATATAAAGCCAAGCTTGTGGCCAAGGGCTACGCACAGAAGAAAGGCATTGACTATGAGGAGACATTTGCTCCTACCTCCCGCATGACTATCATTAGGTCTATGGTTGCTTTGGCTGCCCTTTATGGATGGACTGTGCATTAGCTTGATATAAAAACTACATTTTTACATGGAAAACTTCAAGAAGAAGTGTATGTACATCAGCCCATTGGTTTTGCAGTTGAGGGATCTGAACACTTGGTCTATAAGCTGAAAAGGGCTTTATATGGTTTGAAACAAGCTCTTGGAGCTTGATATGCAAAGATTGATGCCTTTTTACTCAGCCAAGGATTCATAAACAGCTCATTGGAGTCTATCCTTTACATTCCTGATTGCATTAAGAGCTTTTGCATAGCTAGGGCAAGGTGGATTGCAGAAACATAAATTCTTGTAACATGAATTCTTGAAACAACAACCTACATTCTTGCAATAGCAATGAGAAGTGTTGCAATATTTTAAAATGCATGATATGCAGTAGAAAGTGCTACAACAAACTCAAAAACAATGATAGTTTGCAATTTCAGCCCTGAGCAAATATATGCATCAGCCACACATGTCACATTGGCAAGCTGTCAAGCATGTTTAATGTTACTTGCTGAATACTAGGACTCTTGGATTGCTTTATGCTTGTCAAGGGGGGACCACTGCACTTAGTGCTTATAGTGATTCTAATTGGACTGGTGATTATGATTCTCGTCACACCACTGGCGGCAATTGTTTCTTTCTTGACTCATCTTGCATCTCTTGGCTTAGCAAGAAACAATCCACTATTGCCACATCGTTATGTGAAGCTGAATACAAGGCAGCTTTCATTACCACAGTTGAATGCGTATGGCTTAGACGCTTGTTAGCTGACTTGGATGTATCTGTCACAAAGTCTACTCCTTTGTTCACACTGGCAGTCAGAGTGCCATTGCAGTGGCATGGAATCCAATGTTTCATACATGCACGAAACACATTGAGATCTAGTATCACTTTGTCAGAGAGAGGCTACATACAGGTGATATTAGCCATGTCTACTGTCCTAACACCAATAATGTGGCAAACATTTTCACCAAATCTTTTCCTCCTGACAAATTTAAAGCATTTTGCAATGCTTTAAATTTAATCTCCTTTGGTGGATGACCCTTATATCTTAATCACTTTTCACTCCAAGGGGGTTTGTTGGATTTGACTCACGCCTATGCTCATAGAGGAGTGTCGGTGATCTTCAGTAGGACACTGGGATACTTTTTACTCTTTGTACGAGAGTTTTTTCCCCCATATTCATTCCTTTTATTTTATGTTGCTATATTACAGAGTTTTAGGCACTTATCGTGTTTCACACACTTTGGGTGTGAACACCCTCTTACATCCCTAAAGTTTTAGTGTTGTGCTTTGTACTTGTACCTTATACTTCAAATGATTGCATTGGGTATCATGCTCTCACACTCTACACTGTCTACTCCACTCTCAATTGAGCTTCGATCTCTTCTTGTTCTTACAGTATCAAGTAAAAGCTCCAAATTTCTTCACAAAATTTCAAAGAAATTGAAAAAATGTATATCTTATAATTTAAATTTCTATTGAAATATTGCCTTGGGACGCGTGCCAACAATAACCAACTATTGGAATCGGCCTCATAATGCATGTTGGGGCCTCTAGATCAAAAAGCCCCAAATTTGTTGCTCAAATATGGAAGAAATTGTGTAATGTCAGCTTTCCCAATGTCAATTCGTGCATTGGAAGCCAATTCGAGCAAAAGCCCCAAATTTTGGGCTGCTTGGTAAGCGCACATAGTGCTTGGGACCCTTGGGCGTGGTCTCCATGGTAGTGATGATAGCTACTACTCAGCATAAGGCAAGTGGTGGTTGAGAAGGTGACGTTGGCAATGGTACCTTGTAGGCACTGGGCTTACAACCAGGGGCGTTGCAAGTGGGGATTTCAAGCATTGGCACAGCATGGTACTAGGCAAGGCTAGCGCTAGCAAAGCACAGTGTTGGAGCCAATAGGGAAGCATGTGGTGGTTCCTCTATGTAGGCGGACAAAGTGCAAGAATAGTAGAGGAGATGATGAGTGGCACTAGGCAACATGGGCGCTACAATGAAGAGAGAGTGGGCAGTGCGAGAAGAAGTGCAGGAAGTGGAGGCTATGACCGGCGCAATGAGTGCTAAGCAGCAACTTAATTGGCAAATGTAGCAACAGGAGCAACCAAGAGACTAGTGGTTTTGGCAATGCTAGCGCTGCCTATATACAGGTGACGAGTGTGGCGTACAAGTGTAGAAGCACTAGTAGACTAAGGCAGTGATAGCTGCAGTCAAAGTAGGCAGAGCTAGCTTCAACCAGGTGATTGGGTGGCAACAATGTGAGCTCGGCGGCACTTCTCAAACTAGAGGCAATAGCTTCAACAAGATCTTAGCTAAGCGAAGTAGCTCACAGCTTTTCCTTCTCTCTGTCGCACGTATGAAGGCTGGTGGCAACAGGATCTTAGGCGAAGTGGCACCGTTGGATGGTAGTTCAATGAAACCCATGCAGAAGCTGCAATGATACCAAATGTGAGAAATGCACTAGCTATGGAGGGGAGAAAAATGAGAGTGACAATGACTGAGCTAAAGCAAGAGAGTAAGTAGTGTGTACTTGCTAAACTGAAAGATAGAGTGAAAGTACAAAATGATATTAATTCATGAGTTGACCTAACTAGCTTTCCACCAACTACCTAGAGTGAGGCTAACTTACTATAGTCCCTAGTGTCGCAACTTTGATGTCGAAGGATACTAGGACTACACACACTATATTGATACTTATTTTAAGTGTCCATTCCGCACGAACTACATGGGCACTACCCAAAATTAGCAAATTCTAACATTGCGGATATGTACCGTGGTAGCTACAGAGTCACCCCAAAGGGAATGGAGGAGACTCCTATGCTCCAACACTAATTGGGCCATTTCAAGCATAGTCCGATTCGCAACGCCCCACCATGCTATTCTCAGATGTTGTGTTTAGATGGAAATACTCTACTCAAATACTGTGATCCCTACAAAACTGAGAAAGTATATTAGAACAAAACTTGCCACTATGTCATGCTTATACACCGCGAGCTTTGAAAAAGGTTTGCATTTCCACAAACACATTCCACTCACATAAGTGGGAATATGCCTCGCTCTTGTACTCCAAGAAGTAGGGCCATATATAACGGCTAAAGTCATCAACAATCAGCATGAGATACTTGGTCTTCTCAAGGGAGGCCATGCCCACAAATCCACAAAGGTGGATTTGAACCAACTCAAGTAGTATCAAAGCCCTTTGAGTAGAAACCTATGGATGAGGTTGTCTATGCTGCTTGCCCCTTAAGCAACTAGAGCAAAGAGTGTGAATAGGAGGAAAATATGAAAGTCCCTCCAACTTCTTCCAAGAATTCTGTGTAACAGCCTCAAGGTTGAGATGCCCATAGCGAGCATGCCAAAGCAGTCCAAGCTCATGAGAAGACCACACAACAAGGGCCGTGAGTGTGTAAAGTCCACCCTCTTATGTACCTATCCAAAGAGCAACTCCAGTAGATGCATCCTCCATAGTGATTGCATCTTAGGTGAAAATGACTAGGGTACCTAGCCGTATAAGACGGCAAACAGACAAGAGATCAAAACCCAAATCTGGTACATAAAAGGCTTTGGCCAAAGAAGTATGCTAATTCAATATAGGGAAATGTTCCCCACTCCTTGTACAAGGGTGGAAGAGGTGTTACCAATGATGACGGATTACACTCTAGATCTCATGTTCTAAAGCCAATCGTGGCGGTAAGTTATGTGGGAAGAGAGTCCACTATCCAAGGACCACAAGCTAAGGCTTCTCCTTGGAAGAAGAAGCAAGAGTTGTATCCTTCACCTCGAACATGTGACAAAGATGAACTCAGTGGTAGCAAGTGTAGCCTTTGAATCCTTGGACCCCTCCTTGGGCTTCAAACAGGGGTACTTTTGCCAACACTTATCTAAATGCGTGCCCTTGCTACAATGGGAGCACTTAGGCTTCTTCTTGGAATATTTTGAATCATCCTTCTTGTCCTCTTGGTTCTTGGCCTTAGGCTTCCCCCCCCCCCCCCCCCCCGGCCCCTCCGAACCTATGGTAAAAGCCTTCGTGGGGTCAGATCCACTAGCACCTATATCTCTAAGCCACTTGTCATACTCCAAGACTAGCAGGCAAGGTCCTCCCAAAGAAGAGTATCTCAAGACCTCAAAGTCAGAAGATTGATATAGAATATATAAAACTTTGGAGATGGCAGTTGAGTCAAAAGAATCATGGCCATGTTCTTGGAAGTTATAGTCTATCCAAGAGATGCAAGGTCATCTTTCATGTCCTCCAATTTGTTGATGTGGTCCTTCACGGAAGGAGAATCATCGACATTGAGTATCGAAGCTTCTTCTCAAGGGATATGCGGTGGGTAAACATCTTCTTATGGTAGAGAGACACTAGCTTCTTCCAGATCTTCGCTGCAGTCTTCAATCTATGAACATGTAGTAGGACAAAATCTATTAACCTCACGAAAAGAAAAGATCTAGCTCAAGAGTTGAGCCAATCCCATAGGATTGCATGATCCAATGTTAATCCCACTTTGGGATGCTCAACCGGATGGGATACTAGATGGGAAGCAAACTCCCAAAGGTCAAAGGTGTCGAGAATGCACTCCATCGCACACATGACCACAATGAATAGTTGGAACCATGGTCCTCTTTGGGCAAAGAAGGAAGTACGGGCACCTGCATTGAAGGTGCCATAGGAGGCATCTTGAGGCTAGTAGAACAGGCCTTCTGAGAAATATGGAGAGAATGGGGAGGAGAGGGCTCCCGCATAAACAAGCTTGGTGACTGCCGTTCTTCGCAGTCATTGTTGAGTGGTACCTCCATACGCTTTTCGTGATAGTCTTTGCAATAATCTCGCTGCCCTTCAAAGGAATGATGAAAACGCTCATCCTCTGAATCATCAAAGCCATTAAACGGGTGGTAAGACATCATCTATGATTTGAAAATCACCCTCAAATCTGTGAGAGAGGACGGCAAGATCGAAGCTCAACACACAAAACAGTAGACAGTGTGAGAGTGAAGCATGACACCCAATGCAATAATAGTGTAAGCTGAAAGTACAAGATACAACCCTTAAACCTTAGGGTTGTAGGGGGTATTCACACCTGAACATGGTAAGTGCCCGTAAGTGTATCATAAGCACATACAAAAGCTAGTTTCTGAAACTTATGTTTAATTATCAAATTCAAGACGAGAAACATCTTTTGATGTTCTTCAACATGACCCTAAAAGAGAGGGCCACAATGTGGTATCACAGCTTAGAAGAAGTGGGCACCATAACCACAATCAACCTATTTATTGTAGCCTTTCATAGAGAATTTTCCCCTGAAAGAGGTGGATAGTATTGGCTACGTGTTCTAAATATGACATGTCAGGAGACTCATGAAAATACTCAAGCCTATCCTAAGAAGATCAAAGAGGTCTTTCACAAGTTGCAAGCCTCTATCCCTATTCCACGTGCTGCCCAATTGCAATACTTCTTGCATGCATTGGACTTTAATATCCAAGTGCAATTGAGTAGTGTTCCTCTAGTGGATATAGATGCGGCTATAACCCAAGCAGAGGAAGTAGAGTTCCACTTACAAGCAAATACCATAAGTCTAGGGGAAAAAACCTCTCCGATCGGGAGTAAAAAGTGCCCCAGTGTCCTATTGATCACCGACACTCCTATGTGAGCGTAGGCGTAAGTGAGGTGTGAGTGAAATACCTAACAAACCCCCCTAGAGTGAAGAGTGATCAAGAGTACAAGGATCATCCGCCACCAAAGGAGATCAAATTTAAAGCATGGCGAAATGCTTCAAATTTTTCACAAGGAAGAGCTTTGGTGAAGATGCCTGCCACATTACTGGTGGTAGGACAATAGACAAGGCTGATATCACGTGCATATAGCCTCTCTCTGACAAAGTGATAATGTATCTCAATGTGTTTCATGCATGCATGAAACACTGGGTTCCGTGCCACTACAATGGCACTCTGACTGTCAGTGAACAAAGGAGTAGGCTCCGTAATAGATACATCCAGATCAGTTAGCAAGCATCTAATCCATACGCATTCAACTATGGTAGTGAAAGCTGCCTTGTATTCAGCTTCACATGACGATGTGGCAATAGTGGACTGTTTCTTGCTAAGCCAAGATATGCAAGACGAGCCAAGAAATAAACAATTGCCGCTAGAGGAGTGACATGAATCATAATCACCAACCCAATCAAAATCACTGTAAGCATGTAACTGCAGTGGTCTCCCCTTGGCGTAATGCAATCCAAGAGATCTAGTACCTTGCAAGTAACGCAAGACACGCTTAACAGCTTGCCAATGTGACATGCGTGGCTAATGCATATATCTGCTCAGGGCTGAAACTGCAAACTGTATGTCTGGCCTAATGTTGCATAAGTAAATAAGACATCCAACTGCTAGAGCATATGTGTGTATATCAAACAAATCACTGTCATCATGTAATGGCAGCTTTAGTCCAGGCTCCATTGGTGTACAGACTGGCTTGAAATCCTATAAGACAAACTTCTCAAGAAGTTTACCAATGTATCTTGACTGTGATAACCCAATATCTCTAGCATCATGTATGAACTAAATGCCCAAGTAATAATGCAAAGACCCCAAGTTTGACATGTCAAAAGTTTGCTGCAAATTTTGTTTAATATGCTGAAATCTCATCAGCATGTGTCCCTGTAAGCAAGAGATCATCAACATAAAGACAAATGATCAGCATGGATCCCCCCTCTTTACATACATAAAGATTAGACTCAAATGTTTATGAACCCTTGGCTAAGCAAAAAAGCATCTATTTTTACATACCAAGCTCTAGGAGCTTGTTTCAAGCCAAATAAAGCTTTGTTCAACTTGCAAACCAAGTGTTCCGAGCCCTCAACTACAAAACCAATGGGTTGCTGTGCATATACTTCCTCATGAAGTTCCCCGTGTAGAAATCCAGTTTTAATATCCAACTGATGCATAGTCCATCCATAATGAGCAGCCAAAGCAACCATAGACCTGATGGTCGTCATGCAAGAAGTAGGAGAAAATGTCTCCTCATAGTCAATGCCTTTATTTTGTGCACAGCCTTTGGCTACAAGCCTTGCCTTATATTTGTCAATGGATCCATCTGCATTCCGTTTTAGCTTGTAGACCCATTTTGTTTCAATGGCTTTCTTCCCAAATGGCAAAGACACCAAATCCCATGTTTGATTCTCAGTGATAGAATCCAATTCAGCTTTCATTGCTGCCATCCAATGCACACTCTGTTGTGCATTCTCAAAACATTCAAGCTCCTCATCATCAACGGTGTTTGCTGCCATAACGAACTCCATGGTGTGTGCAGTATCATGCATGCGAACTTGCCTTTTAGTACGACCAGCCATGGGTGTATCCAGATGACTATCTTTCATAGTCTGTAAATACCATCTAGGCATTTGTCTTGCCTCCTGACTGTGCATAAGCTCTTACTGAATTTCAGTTTCAGCACTTTGTTGAATATTCAGATCAGCCAATGGCTGATTTTCTGCATTTTCCAAAGGAGCAGTTGGGTGAACATTGGGTTCACTTGCTGAAACTCCAGCTGAATCACCAAATGTAATGGGCAGCAGCCCTTCAAATACATCACGGGCAGCCTGATATGTGTCTAAACCAGCCAAGGACAATTCTGATTTTTCATCAAATAGTACATCCCTATTGACAAACACCTTCTTAGAAACAGGATCATAGAGTCTGTAGCCTTTGCTCTCACTGCTATATCCCACAAAAATGCATTTAACAGCCTTGTTATTCAACTTTTTTCGAGTACCTTTGGAATATGTACATATGCAAGGCACCCAAAGATACAAAAGTGTCCAATAGAAGGTTTCTGGCTATTCCAAGCCTCAAAAGGTGTAATTTTCTTCAAAGCTTTGGTGGGGCATCCGTTCAAAACATGTCAAGCACACATGACTGCTTCCATCCAAAAACTGTGAGGCAAGCTCTTTGCCTTCAGCATACATCTGGCCATCTCCATGAGTGACCGATTCTTCCTCTCTGCAACCCCATTCTACTGTGGAGTATAAGCAATAGTGTACTTATGAACAATGCCCTTCTGCTTCAAAAAAGAATTCAACATAGAGGACATGTATTCCCCCCCTCAGTCCAAACGAAGAGTCTTAATTTTACAACCAGACTGATTTTCAACAAGTGCAATAAAAGCCAAGAATGCATCATATACTTCTGACTTTTTTACCAAAGACTAGACCCAGCAAAATCGAGTAAAATCATCAATAAAAGTCACAAAATAGTAGCATCCTCCCAATGACTTTGTTTGCATAGGCCCACATACATCTGAATGCACTAAGTGCAACCTAGCTATTGCTCTAAAAGCAACATCACGAGGAAACGAAAAGTGATGCATGTTTCCCAAAATACATCCTTCGCACAAGTGCTCAGGAGGTCTCTCCAACAGAGGTAATCCATCTAGCATCTGCGTACGTTGTAAGAGCATCAAGCTGTCAAAGTTCACACGCCCCATCCTAGCATGTCATAACTCTACCTGTATCATAGCAGAAGTAAGAGTGGATGTCAAATACGCTGACTAATCAACTGAAAGAGTATCCAACTCGTATAACCCATGATATAAAGTGCTTATCAAGACCAAAATCATGTGTTCTTTGTCTCTCACCATGCATCTGTCATCATCAAATGTGACCTGCGATCCACAACGTGCCAAAGAATAAATAGAGAGCAAATTCTTATTTATGCCTGGCACAAATAAAGCGTCCTATAGGTGGAGAATAGAACCATCAATGGCTATGAGCACAATCTCCCCAATACCTCGAACAAGGTATGATACATTGTTGGCACATTGTACAAACTTGCCAACTGGAGCTACATGAACAGATGCAAATAAATCTCTGCGAGATGTAATATGCCTAGAAGCACCACTGTCAAAAAACCAAGTGTCTGCATCCTCAATAGAGCTAAATGCTCGATCTGCCCAAGAGGTATCATAACTGCATGTGTAAAAACAATAGTCCCTATCTGCAACAAAAGACGCGGACTCAGTAGCAGTAGAAGGAGCATCAAAAACATACATTCCTGACTCCTTTTTCTTCTCCTTGGCAATACACTTTTTGCTCTCAGTAATGTAGTGGCTTGGCTTCTTGCAATAATGGTATTTGTCCTTTTTGGCTTGCGTGTCTCCTTGTTTTTTATTTGCATGTGATGTGCCAGAAGTTCCAGAACTCTACGGAGCATTCTTTACTTGACTGCCTTTGCCCTTTTGTCTAGCCATAAAAGCCTACTCAGAGGCTATAGCATCCACACCACTATTTCTTCTTGTTTGCTCCTCCTCTAGAAGCAAACTGACTAACTGAAGAAAAGTGATTGGCTGTGCGGCAATCCTCATGGTGAGGTTTAAGGCCATATTAAAAACCAAGTACGAAGGAGGTAATGAGTTTAAAGTGGTAGATATCATTTGTGCATCTGAATAGTACTCATCAACATTCATGAGTTGCTGTCGCAAGTCGTGAATTTTGTTCTAGTGATCCTGAATAGAATCACCTTCATCCATTTTCAATGTCTCTAGCTCTTTCTTTAAGAAAGAGATGCGAGTCTCATTCTTGTCTGCAAACATTTGCTCCAAAGTTAACTAAGCTTCTTGTGAAGAAGCTGTTGAACGAATGTGGGGGACAATTGACCGCTGAACTGCCAATGCAATTAACGACAAAGCCTGTGCATCCCGTGTGTCCCATACTTTTGAAGCTGTTGACCTTTGTGGAAGTGACTAAAGTGGAGCAGGCTGAGGTGCCTGTTGTGCACATCCTCCTGGAGGAGGAGTTAGAGCCACAACTCCAGGTCGAGCTTCTTCTCCACTGGCATAATCCCAAAGATTTTTAGCCTCAAGTACATTCTTCATCATGAAGGACCAAGTGAATAGTTATTTCCATCCAGTCTGTCCTCTTTGGATACATAGGTGAAGACATCTCCTCCCTGATTTTCCATGATTATTAATTACCAAGAAAAAGTAAAAGAGCAATGTCGAAGCAAGACCACACTGGAAATCTGAAAATTTCCAGATATTGCAGAAAATAACTTTTTGCAATTAGCGTACAGAGGTGCACTTTGTCAAAACTGTCTGTAATGCACGCAGTCCAATGTGCAATCAGTGTTCAGCAAAATCCCCAAAATTTCTTGTCTCAAATGTGTTCAAAACAGTCTTTCTATGAATGTAGCTGCAATACATATACCAATGTCCTCAAAAAACATAAAAGCCCCAAAAAATTTTATGAATATGCCCAAAAAATTTGCATCCAATGTGTCCCAGACACGTTTCTGAATGTTGTGCCTATTGCGTAGGAACCTCCTCTTCCAGAAATTTATTTGGAATGAAAGGGGAAAAAAAAATTAATACCTGACGTAATGATGTGCTGTTGTCGCTGACCACTGGCACGTGTCAGGTCAGAGGGGTGGTCAGCGTAGTGCTGACTGGTGACGGCAGGCGGCGCAGCAGTGGCATGGAGTTTATCATCTAACGGCTGACGTGGTGTTTGATGGGTGGCCGTTCTCAAGCGCAGTTGACGAGCACAGGGCAGGCATCAGGCGGGCCAGAGGAGGCAAGCTCCTGATGTCCAGGCGGCAGGCGGCAGAGTCCAAGTGGGTGGGCTCACACTAGCGGGGCGAGAGCAGTTTGGCGTGAACAGCAGACTGACGTGGCAGGTACAGGCCTAGCGTATGCAGGACAAAATGCTGAAGGACAAAGCGTTGGTCAAGCTGCTGCAAGTCGTGCTGGACACTAAGGCAGAGTTGAGCTGAGGAGAACTGCAGGGCTGAGCTGAACAGGGCCTCAACTGAGCTGAGCAAAGCCAATGCTCTGATACCAAATGTGAGAGAGGACGGCAAGATCGAAGCTTAGCACGGAAAATAGTAGACAGTGTGAGAGTGAAGCACGACACCCAATGCAATAGACTGAAAGAGTGTAAGCTGAAAGTACAAGGTACAACCCTTAAAACTTAGGGTTGTAGGGGGTATTCACACCCGAACACGGTAAGTGCCCGTAAGTGTGTGTCATAAGCACATACAAAATAATACCATAAGTTTGGGTCAAAAAACCTCTCCAACCAAGAGTAAAAAGTGCCCCAGTGTCCTACTGCTCAGGAAATGAAACGCTAGACTTGTCTAGAAACTAGGCAAGAAATAAAAAGACGAGTCTCATGACATGTACATGAGACACATCTACTAGTGGAGATCTTGCAACAATGCAGTCAATCCCCTATGAAGAGACCTTGTGTAAGAAGCCTTCGTATAAAAAACTTTCCCTTGGTAGGGAAGCTTGGAAGCTTAGACCTCCACAACTGGAGCAACCAATCCATAGTGACATGGGACGGGTTTTGGGAATGGGAATGGGGATGGGGACTAGAATTGCCATTCCTTTTCACCATCAAAGGGGGCTCTAACAAGGGGACAGGATTGGGACAGTTTGAGGATAGAATTGGGATGGGAAACCAGAAAATGGCCATTCCATGTCACTATGAACCAATCAGGCCACTTAGCTTTACTATCTAGAGAAGACCATACTTAATTTTCTTTCTTAATCACCCATCTCTTATCCTCAACCTTCTATGATAAATTGATTGGTTGATTCTCTATGTGTGTGCGCGCGTGTGTGCTTTCTTAGTCACCCATCTCTTATCCTTAACCTTCTATGATAAATTGATTGGTTCATTCTATGCGTGCATGTGCATGCGTGCACACGTACATGTGCAGCACAAGCATCGGCTCAACCACCAGTACCACCTTCACCTAATATAGTATTTGGGGTGACTATATATAGAGCTACAACACTATGCAAACCTAGGAGGCCTTGTCTATGGGCCAATTAGCATCGATGATATTATCTAAGGATCCAAGGTATCATCTCTCAATACTACTAGGCATTCATAAGGAGATTGGCTTCAGCAAACTATTATCATAGAGGAGCTCAAGTCCCTCCACTTTAAACCGATAATGGATCTTGTAGGATGGTAGGAGAGCCAAAGCTCATGTATATGTTAATGACATTTTCTTTCATTTAGTTTATTTTTTCCTTCTTTTGAGGCATGCCATGCATTGATTGAGTACATCATTTTGTTCTTCTAGGTCATTTTGCCATCCAATAGATGTTGATGTCACTTCATCTTTCTTTCAAGAGTCTATGTTCCCAAAAACTTACATGTGCTTGAAATATGTTGTTATAAATAGCATGTTATTCTTAGCGTGGCACAAAAGATTCCATGTTTCTGTAGTACAGATGTGAGTAATATGTCTTGTTTAAAATTGCAGATCTTAGAGCACGTTGCTGATCATAGCAGTATACATGATTTATTCAACATAAGTCATAATGTTTCTTCCCCTTTTTTGGCATCTAAAATAAGCCATGGCAATCAATCGTCAATGCGGAAGTTCTTCAAATCACAATCGTCATGCTTAAGCTGCAGGTATGCTTTGCATTTTGCCACTCTACTAATTACAAACAAAGAATGTACATGTTGCACATCAGGAACAAAATTGAGCAACACTGATCTGACTTTTAAAACCCACTCAACAAAAACAAAGGGATGGATTCGATCAACTGTCGATTGTTTAATTTTCATGCGTAATGATAATGTGTTGAAGTCCCCCATTTTCTGAAAGTGAGTATATGATGTGGCTCTTTTTCATATTTACACTGTAAAATAGTTGATCTGGTAGCCACTTCCAGCTTTGAAAATTTGAGTTGTATGTAACTTTAAAGACTGGTTTGATCATGCAAGTTTGCCATCATATGCAAACTTAATAGCAGGTTTTGAGAAAGTTTTTGACATCAATTTAGCTTGGAAAAACACTTGTATTAGGGAAAAAATCGATGCATTCTTGACTTGCATTCGTGGCACTGTGCTAGCCATTCCTGTTAGCACATTTGCATGTATATGACACCGTCTTTGAACATGTTTGTTATCTCTTGAGGATCATTTGGCTTGGTTTTGACAGTAGCATGACATATTTGGATGTATTATTCATGTTCTTGCCATCTCTTGAGAATCATTTGGCTTGGTGTTTACACTAGCATGATATATTTCAATGTATTACTTAATACTCATGTGGGTGGATTTGAGCATGGTTAAGTATGCTTTAGCCTATATGATGTACATGATGCAACTTATCGTCATGGTGTATTGAGCTGCTATTGTTGGCAATTTGGACTTTATATTGTCATGCATGTCTGGCCACCTTGTTTGACCTTATTGGTTGGTCAAGTTGGCCATTGCCGTATCTCTATTCACAAACCCCCCCCCTCCCCCCCCGTTTTTTTCCCAAAGTGGATCCCATCGTTCTGGGGTTAAGGTTTCTTAGGGCACGCTGCCACTAAGCTGCCCATGAATCCATAGACAAAGCATTCTCTAGGGAGGTCTGGGTACTCCATGCTTTGAAGCATCCTCCTCCCCTCCATAGACAAAGCATTCTCTAGGGAGGTCTGGGTACTCCATGCTTTGAAGCATCCTCCTCCCCTGGTGAACAGTGGGAAATGCATACAGTTGAGGGAACTGATTGAAGAGGGAAATTGGGGGTGATACTGAGGGGTTGTAGGGGGTCCCCTTTATCACTCCCTCTCTTAATCACATGCCCAAAGAGACTCACAATCTCAGATGAGTGCACTGAAAGATGGTCATCTAGGCAGAAAAGTACAGTGTTACTGCAATGCCATCACCCAGGGATGAGTAGTCCCCACCCTCAATCCCCAGGTCAAAGAAGCCCACAGATGTGTAAAGATCAATCGTGCTGCAAGAGAACACTCCTCTATCTGTTGGGTGTCTGAATCTGAACCCTGAAAGCACCCCTTACCCTAAGGGACTAGTCACTGCTGATTCCGTAGGGCAAAGAGATGGCTGGTTGCTGATTATCCGGTACACCAGGATGTCACATTCAATGTAGAGACCCTCTGTGTTTCTATTTCAGGGAAGAATCAAACCCAAGAAAATGCATCAGTATGGAGAAGAGTGTGATTTCCTCAATAAGCATCAAGGACCAGTGACATTCCAACAGGCAAGTTTCCCAATTGTCACTGGAGTTGCTCCTGATGATGAGGTGCCAATGCTGCCAGGGAAAGATTGAGCTAGCTGGGGAAGCAACACAGGTCAACATGGATGCTAATGGCTGTGAAGGAGGGAAACGAAGCTGTGAGAAGGCTGGTTAGAGTCAGGTGGGGCAGGGGCTGAATGCTCTTGGGCTGGAAGGAGAAAGCAGGGATAAAGGCATGCAATAGAGGGAAAGAAGAGATAATGATGTATAATGTTAGTCCACAATACACCAGCAATATGATTGTAAGAATGAACTCATCACCCCTCCATACATAAGATCTACTCCAAAGGCGAATTTCAATTAGTTGTCTCCCCTAAACCATTCATTATGATTCTGCATGGTGGAAATTTAATGTAGTGACATCATTCTTTGGGGCTTACATGCTTATAGTTTTTTCAATTAAGAACAATTTCATATCTCAAACTTCATTAAGCCATTCATCACGATTCAGCATTGTGGAAATCTACTGTGGCAACATCTTTCTTTGAGGCTCATGTGCTTACAGTTTCTTCAATTAACAACTGTTTCTCTTATTATGTCCTGATGTTTTATTGTCTATTTACTAGGTCAATTTTCTGCTTAAGCTCTTCTTTTTCCCCCCTTTTAACCAGGAAGCGCATTAGTGGCAATCAGGAGACCCTTTGCAAGGAATGTTCAGAAACAGGAGCACCACAGGCTACAGCAATTTCTCTTATTTCTGAGAAGAGAGAAATTGAAAGGAAACTGTTGACAGGACAGGCAGAATGTTTCTGTTGTCATTCTGGAGGGCTTTTTAATCCCATCCTTTGCACAAACACAGACTGCCCTATATTTTATATCCGCTGCGAAAGCTTGCAGCCATTGCAGCAACTGCATTGTTCTTTGGAAAAACTTGAATTAACTTGCAAGAATATGTACAGTGCTCATTGTTGATTGATCATTTCCTAAATGCTCTAGTTAACTTAAAATATTGTAACAGTTCAGTTAAACAATGTTGAGCAAGTCAGTCTTTCCTTTTACTGCCTAAAATGATCAGTAATAGTATTAGCACTTGAAAGAACTTCTCCCCCTCATACCCCAGACCACCTTGAGAGGCTTGTATATATGATTGTTTTGTGATTTTCAGACAGCTCCAGCTAGACTGTTGAGCACATGTACTTCATTGTAGAATTCTTCTATGTAATATAAGTAGCTGCATTTTTAATTGCATAAAAAAGAAAAGCACTTGAAAGAACTGAATGAATCCAACCCCTAATTGTGACAAGAATATAGATCAAACGTATCCCATATTTCTCAGCTAGTTGTCAGGTACAAAAGGTACGGTACGGTACAATAAAATATGTTACATAAGGTATGGTACAATATTTGCAAGAAAAAAATTTAACATGATTCTTTTAAAAACCATAAATCATTAAATGAAAGAACACATGCTTAAAGTGGAAATAGTCATTTCATTAGAAAATAAGATGAATACATGAGGGTGGCCATCACAGTCGTATGGGCTGCGCACAACATGGGATACAACTAGAGTCTAGTACATACATGGTACATGGATGATGCATTATAGCGGCATGTGGATACAATGATAGTAGATACAAAAAAGAGAGAGACTTATGGATCTACAATGAGGCATCACTATCATCATCATCAAAACCATTTGAGTACTCATCAAGAGAGTCTAAAGATGACTTCTCGGCATGAGATGATGAGACACTCTCATACTCATCCTCACTAATGAGGTTACCATCATCAAATGATGGCTCCCTAGGTGCTGGTTGTATAGGCAAAGACAGGATGTCATCATGAGGCACGAGATGTGAGCTACTAGAGCCCCACCTTACATGTGTTTGCAAGCCACTTAAACCACCCCTCCTCGACGTTGAAGAGCATTGAATGTTCATGCCCCTACTACCATCTACTCGAACTTCTCACCCATGAGCACGTTGAATGCGAGTGTCACGAGTATCTACTACTATAAGCTCTCTATAGAGCTTTGCAAAAATCTTCTTCTCCTCCTCATTTACCTCCTAATGTACACTTAAAAAGAGTGTCGCCCGTCAACTTGAATGTATCAACATTCACCTACACTGAATATAAGATTGTAAATACTAAAGTCTAAATTGTAAAGTATAAACTTTAAAGTTTAAAACAGAAAATTTTGAATTTTATGGTTAAGTATTTACTTTCTTTGGACTACTTGTGCTCATCATAGCCCTCATCATGCGTATGTTAGTGTGGCAATAGACTAGTGCTCTAACTATCGTGTGCTAAGCCGATTGCGAATCTTCATGTGTGTGAGAAAAGAGGCACTCCAATTTCTCTCACTTGCATCTAAAGAGCAATCTTGACTAAGGACTCGTGGCTAAGGACTGAAGAGTCTCAAATGTATATCCAAAGTTTTGCCATCAAAATAAAGGCTTCACAAGTGATTCTCTCCTCCAACAAATGGGAGAAGCAAAAGCTACATATCCTCTCTGATCCGCATAGCATCTTAGCTTCAACACTGCATTGTGGTCATCCACAAGGACCACACAAGTCAAATAAGGAAGCTTGTCTGAACAGAGCTCTCTATCATCCAAAACCACCGGCGACTTGTAGGCTGGATATATCAATGTGGCAAAACCATGGATGGGCTTATACATCCATGCCCATCTCCTCTCTACTATCTCTAGGACATGTGCACACTGTGTCTGTGATCACCATGCAAGCACGTGCCTCCACCAATGCTACTCTAAAGAAGTGAATGAGAAGGCCCATGGTGGATTCCTCGCAATCACTCATATATAACACCCTATAAAAGGGAGTCACAACAATGACAATGACATGGACTTTCTGCCAAAACTACTCATTAAGGTACAAATGCTGCATGGCTTTGGCCGCCTCTATCTCATGCTCATCCCACTTATTCCATAGATTTGACACCACTGTCTGACGGACCGCACCTCATAAAGACACAAGGGAAACCGCACCTTATAAAGGTACTCGAGTAACAACCACATGTAAGCAAACCGAGTCGAAGAAGGCTTCTTCAACTCGAGTGTGCTATGTTCACGATACATTGCAAGCACCTTTACCTTTACCATGAAGAAAATAACAACTGATATAGCTTTGCAAATCACCCTCTTCACCCACTTGAGCTTTCCAATGTTCTCCATGAGCAAGTCCAAATAATCACTTGCACATGGAGTCTACACAATCGTGGAAAACTCAGCCTCAAGCAAATGGCCCATGCGCCAACAATTCGATGCATTGTCGATACCAACTTGCGCCACATTCAAGGGGCCCACCTACAACCACAAATTACAAGTAACAATACTTGGAGGTTAGAGAGAGAGAGAGAGAGAGAGAGAGAGAGTTGAGCTTTCAAGTTTTAAGATTCAAGAATCAAGAGAGACCGAGGTTTGGGGGAAATAGAGAATTGAGATAGATATTAGAGAAAATAGGGAGATAGATAGTTATGCATAAATGATAATGAAAGAAAGTGAAACAAACTTAAAAGGCAATGTATACCTCAATGATAGCTTGCTGAATGTGGCGGTACATAAATGTACTCGTCGTTTTCCTTCCCCTCTTTCCGATATCTATCAATCCTCTCTTTCTCTTCATCAATCTTTTTGGTCCTCGTGTCATTATATGTGGCACTAGTCCATCCTTTACATGGGCCCACATTGGCAATGGCTTTTACCATCTTCTTCCATTGCTCTTGCTTTAGAACATTGAATGCAAAATTGCACCCAATCACCATGCGTGCAATCCTCTTCTTTTCTTCATCAATCTTTTTTGTCCTCATGTCGTTGTATGTGGCACCGGTCCATCCTTCACATGGACCCACATTGGCAATGGCTTGTTACCATCTTCTTCCATTACTCTTGCTTTAGGATATTGAATGCAAAATTGCACTCAATCATCGTGCATGCAATTTCAATGTTCACGGCGACTGATCCATGTACATGATCGGGAGCTTCGGAGAGGATTCTCTCTCCAGTGCTACATGAGCCTCCACTATTTGTCTTTTGCCGAAGCCGGATGCAAATGTGGAGACCCCACCAACAATGGTAGAGGTCTCTCCCACATTGGTTGAAAATACATCCACATTTAATGTTTCCTCATTAGTACACATAGGAGTTGGTGCCGATACGCCACTTCCTCCTCTTGTGGATCCCTCTCTCATCTTGGCGAGAATCTCATCCATGATGTTTTGAGGGATTTCGTTGCATGGAGTAACTTGCCCCCCCCATCTTGGAAAGATATTGGAGAAGCTAGGTTGCACCACTTGTATAGCACTTCCTGCAATACTTGCATGTCCAATGGTGGGAGTTGGACTTCTTTGTGTCCCTCTCCACATGGATCACGTGCAAATTGAAGGCCTTGTGCTTCTCACGAGTCATGGTGCCAATGATGGATGGAGAGGCCCAAGGTAGAGAGGGAGGGAGGGAGAGTAAGATGCTTGAGCGTTGACTCTTGAAACTTGAAATTTGAAAGAGAGGGAGAGGGTTGGGGTAAAGTTGAAAGAGCAAGAGTGAGAGAGAGGGGATGCTTGAGCCTTGAGCCTTGATAGGATGCGGGAAAGAGGAGAGAGTGAGAAGCTAGAGCTTCACGAATCACAAATCAATGCAAAGATCCAAGAGATTGAGTTGAGAATGGCAAATGCTTGCTGAATTGGTGTGGAAGCATGGAGGAGAGGAGCACCTTTTGTAGATGAGCAAAGGGTCAAACTGTCAAAGAGGGATCAACGATCAAATAGGGCTGCCAGTTGGATGGAATCCAAGGGGGGCTGGGGGAGGAGTGCATAGTTGGAAAAGGGGGTGGGCTGAAGTATCCAATCCCACCCCCCTAAAGTGCCATGCATAGGAATGCAGGGAGACACGGTGGCTGGGAAAGGCCTGCCTTTCATATGATTTCGTACAGATATGTACCAAATCGTACGGTAATGACAGTACCATACGATGTACAAGCGCAACTAGGTTTCTCGCTCACACCAGCTGGCTAATGGAAGTATACTTGTTATCAAACTTGCAAATGTGATTTCATTTACACTAATTTGGACATGAACACATGAGTTGTATCAAATGCTTGGCGGATTATAAACAGGATAAGAGTTGGCTGGCTGCCTTATGGATTTGGATCAAAGTTGCTTGCTATAACAGAAGAGATGAATGGATAAGTGTTGTCTGGCTGCCTTGTGGATTGAGGTAATAGTAAGCAATGTTCATGAAAAACTGATCTTTTGTGTCAAGTGATCTGTCAGCTCCAAATATTTTCTGTGAACTCTGTCATACATATAACATTTCCTTGGAAAGGGTGTCTAATCTAATGCTATGAGAAATTCTTTGATAGTTCATCCCCGAGAAAGTGCTAGTGATTCATGTAACAGCTGAAAAAAGTAAAATGCTTGAAGAAAGCCCACCTTGGAGATGATCAACCAAGCAGTATCCAACAATATATGAGACACCACTCACGCCCTCAATGGTAGATCTGCTACTTTGAGGGATTTTTACATCTGCAGGTTGCACCCTAAAACCATTTTTGGGGAATGATTACTTTGAGCATGCAAATTAATAGAGAAAAATTTTCATTGTTTAAAGATTTAGTCTGATTTTTTAAAAGCTGTTATTTGAGGAGATTGCAAGTTGTTTTCTCGAAGCTAAAAAATGAGGAAAGTTGAGCACAAAGGAAAGCTAGGCAAGGTGGTGTAATCACAAGGGCTTGCCAAGGTAAGAGTAAAGGCTACATTTGAAAGCTTAGTGAAGCCGAAAGAAAATTTTCACCTTCAAAAAGTTTGGAGTTTCAAATATAATAACCAGGCTAGAGGGAAGATTTTCATAGCAATGTTGCAAAGCTCAAAAAGTGGCTAGGATAAAAATGAATTTGGGATGGAGTCTGAAAAATGAATTCACCCAATTGAAATAAGTTCCTTATAGCCAATGTTTTATGTAAAGTCATGTTAAGGCCCCTTTTGAATTTTGCTCCATTTGGTCGTATTATGAATATTGGCGTTAGTTTAGCTATTTATTCCCCGAGTTAGAGCTGTCATAAATATGTCTATTTGGGTCCTATTACAATATGGCTTCAAAGTAATCCCTCATGGGCAGATATTGTGCTGGACTGTCCATCTGGCATTGGAATCTAAGTGAGACACTAAGCAAATTGGCTGCAAAGCACGGTCAAAGCTAAAATATCCAGGTGGTCTGCTGCACCCAAGCCCTTTGGAGGCAAGCTGATGGTGCTAACCATGATACTGACTGCAGCAACAATCTTCATAGCTTAGGTTTTCGAATTCTCAGCAAAGCAGTTTGTGGAAGGCCGTTTATAAAAAAATGGCTTTTATTGTCTTTCCTCTGGCAGTGAATTTCAGAGGCCACCAAGAACTTCTAAGAGTGAAGGTGGCTTAGCTGCGGAAGGCCTAGAATCTAAGACAAACACAGGTTGCTATTTGATCTCTTGATGAAATTGGATTCCCATCACCCATGGACTTTGCTCGTATGGCAATGGAATGTCAATACTTAGACCTTTGGCTTGAACTGAAGGAATCTGAAATTGCACGGGGTTTATTGTTTCCTGGAGCACTTTTCTTTCCTCAACTAAATGGTCTGAGCCTGAAATTGCACAAGGGGGCTCGGGAAGAGTTATGCATGAGGTTACATCTTTGCAACAAAAGAGGTAGACTGGATTGCAGGAGGTCCTGGCCTTAGTGAACGAGAATTGGCCCACTTCAGGACCGATCTCTGAAGGCCATGTGTGCAGATATCTGATGGAAGAGCTTGTAGCATTGCAAAGCAACGACAGACATTTTTTGTCCGTTTTTTTAATGTGTCTATTCTGAAAATTTTGATTGGGCTTCACCCAATCTCTGCACCGCAGGCACCGCAGAGAGAGTGAACCCCTGGCCTACCATTGCTAACAGCCCTCACACGAAGGTACTGTGCTCGCAGAAAGATCACCATTCTAAGCACTTTTCCGAGGTGGCACCCGCTTTGCAGTTCAACCAAGCTCCCCCCTCTTACCACAGGGGAAGCCTGTGTTCACTGTGAATTGCCTGTTTGAACCAGACGAGTTCATCATGTGGTCCGTCTGTTATTGGTGGGAAAAAAACAGCATCTCAAATTAGATGTTCGCGCTGGTTAGACCAGACCTTCATGTGCGTCTGTTTCTGGAGTTAATCGAATTCAGTTGAATCAACTGACCACAGTGCATCATCTCGTACGCTATGTTTCGTACTGTACATTCATTTTGTATGGTACCGTACGGTTCGGTTTGCATGCATTCGAAATTCGAATTGTACCAAAAGCTAAAGATTATTTAAAACGTCCCTTGGTACATGTTTTTGAAATTCTATCCATATTTTGGGTGGTTACGCTGCATCCATTCAAAATTCTCTTCTTTCACACTCCTCCCTCTTCTCTTCTCCCTCACCTTAGTTCTTAAAGAAGGGCAGCCCCCTCTCCCATCTCACCACACAAATCAGCCTCCATCTTCTTTAACCACCCTACTCTCTCTCCCCCGCTCCCTCTCCCTTTCCCTCACCTTCTCTTCCTATCGGTATCCCTATCCCTTTTCCTCTTCCTCTTCCTCACCTTCTCTTCTTCTCATCTCCCTATCCCTCTCCCTCTTCCTCTCTCACTTTCAAGTTTCACACATATTACATCCTATCCCTCTCCCTTTTCCTTTCCCTTTCACAAATCCCACTTCCTCTCTCTCTCTCTTCCTTTCTTTTCATTTTTCTCCACAATGCCTAGGCCCCTTCATGATCTATCTTTAAGTTGCACATTATGTGTGTGTGTGGGGGTTGATTTTATATGCAATTTTATATGTATTTTTTAAATGAATGTACGAAACAAAATACTTTATTCTTAAGATTTTGTATACATTCCATATTGTACATATTCACATATTGAGTGTATTCTACTAAATGTACAAAACCACCTTGCCAAAGCCCTTTGGGAAACAATGCAAACTTAATGAGGAACCCTTCAAAATCTGGAATCTCATTTGAGCTACTACTACGAAGTACATATGGTCAATCAAAAAATGCAAAGGCGACATACTCATGGATGATATCCTAATAGCCTTTAATGGTGTTAAGCATAAATCCCCAGTATACAAAGTAATTGCTAAGAAGCTAGCAAGATGCAGTAACTCCCCTTTAACAAAGGGATGAGCATTTCCTATTTGCTCCCATGGTTTAAGGCTTAAGTGTTAAAGATGTAATTTGACTTTCGATAGATGTAAGCTTCCTTTTTGGGCCCTTTTGGCACTAGGTTTACCTCAAAGGTATTGTTTTGATGATGTAGATACCTCGCTCCATGTAAATGTGCATAATAAAATATATGTCAATTTTGAATACCTCTAGATGCTTTCTAGAGGGGTTATACAATCAAGGATAAGACCATCTTATACATGCGATAAGGCCTATACGTTCATGCCATTATAGACATTGTGATGTTCTTTTGGAGGGTTAAAAACATGTGGGATTTGGTGGCCTTGAGAAGGCAAGACAAGGATAGTCTATTGGCATGACTCGAGATGGAAGAAGCTCCTTTTTCCTCACTAACTGTACCTAGCATTGATGGAGAGTCCTCCTAATGTTCACCTCTTATGAGTAAGTTCCCTTTTTATCCCATGGAAGGTGGGGTTGCACTACCTATTACCTTTATTGTGCTACTTGCATCCCTTCATATGCATCAATTGTGGGAAACAACCCACATCAAGGACAACACACTTTCACCCAGATGAAATGTTGTCAAGAAAAAACTCCCTATATCATTCAAAATCGCAACCATCCATTACCTATAAAACACCCATGAGTAAGATATGTGTTTCATAGTTTGTTATCTAAACTACCACTAATATTAGTAGGGCCTTGTACAAACTCTAGTAGGTAGCTAACCATCTACCTAATAGTTAGCCAAGCTAGCTTTTGTCCAACTAGCTACGCTTCCAATAATCAATATGTAGGCAACTCTACTAGCGATGCAACTAGCAAACAACTGTCTAGCTAATATATAGTAGCTAGCTAAACAATCAGTTAGGGTAGCTAGTGGCATTTGGTCAAACATCGTAAGAAAGGGATTGTGAAGTTTCTTCAAAATTGTATTGGTTGTTTGGTAATTTGTTTGTCATTTCTTACTACAATACCTATATAATATTTATATTCTCTTTTTGCGCATAATTTTCCCTTAGTTGTAGTGGAGGGCCAATCTTTGTGATGCTTGACTAGACCATATTGTCCCATACATGCAAGTATTGGGAGTTTGCTATATCCAAGAGTCTACAAAAGTGATAAGCATAAGAAAATCTAGGCACATTATATGGTTTGCACTAACAAAGCACTAGAAATTATTTGACACACTTTTTGCAATTCATTGTAATATCATTATATATGTTCTTAGAATATAGTACATAGCTGGTGTAAACATTTAAATTCATTGTCCATAAAGTTGAGAGTTTAAAAGAAAACTTTAAATCTCTCTGTCTTATTCAAACATAAAAGGTACAAAGACAATGTATATTATAAATTCAAATATACAAGAGGAAGCAAAAGATGGATGTTGAGTCATGGGATTCTAGCAAGGCTAGTTATTGGGGTGGTTTCGGCCTCCCTTGCCCCTTTATTTTCATTTGTCACCCTCTCCAAGAACTCCCTTGCATTCAACAAGGTTGGTTGCAAGGGTCGTTTCAACCTATCTTTCCCTTTTTTTCCCTTTATCACATCCATTTTCATCTCTTAAAAATCTATAATCTTTCTTATGTCTTGCCTCAAATTGTGTTTGTGGACGGTTTGATTTTTAGTGGGAAACCTTTTTCTTCGTGACTTTAGGTACATGTGCATCGTTGATGCCACCATATGGCATGGTTTGTGTGTAGATTTTGTGTATTGTTGGGCTCCTCTAAGAAAAGTTATGGAAATGGGAATCTTCTATAGTTCTTGGAGTAGTAGGTGCATCTTATGAGTGTGGATATGGAAACAATGAATCATTCCCACACCATCTTGGCTTACACATGGACTAAAGATGCCTTGCAAATGAATTTAGTGCAAGATGTCCATGGGGCTATTACAGGAAAATGAAATGACTTCACAAGGATCTCATGTGCCAAAATGAACCCCTCCATCTAACTTTCCTCACAAAAAGATTTTATCAATTGGCCTATATCATGTTTTTGAAAACATTATTTTAGTAAAGAGAAGTCAAGAAAGTCTAATTCCATATTTATTATTAGTCTTTACATTTTAGGGTTGCATACTTATCTTTTCTTCTTCGATTTTCTCAAATATTAGAGCTATGATCACATCTTGCTCCTTTGTTATGGCTTATGCTTTGGATTTGTCATCTTACCATTGTTTCCAATAGTTTGTATTAGATCCTCCATTCTACACCCCTCTACAGACACGTTCCATAGGTACAAGAATAGTAGATTATTATGTCATTCAAGGGAAACTTGCCTCTCATTGGATCACTATGCCATTCAAGGTAGACTTAGGTCTCATGGAGGTGTGTAGCTTGCAACTCATGTTGCACAATAGACTATGATTTTGTGGTATATTTCGCAAAAAATGTGCATTTCAAGCATGTGTTGGGCTTTAAAAGCATACTTTTGTTTTTTATAGGCACCATCTTTGAGACTAGTATATGTTTTGGGTTATTTTGCTACGTTATAATTTTCTTGTGTACCTTTCACTCAAGAAAATGAAGGATGCACATCCTTGTGTATTATTGGCTCTATTTAGAAATGAAGATATTATACCTCATGTTGACTCATCTATATTTGTCGAGAAGGCTTGGGATACACTTCCCAACTTTTATCACATGCATAATTAGGAAAAAGTGTCTTCCTTGCATAAACACTTGGATTCTAACTATATGAATGAGGGTAATCAATTGATGCATTCCTTGCACAAATCAAGGATCTCAAGGAGTAGCTTGCTATAGTTTATGAAACTATTCAAAATGGCACCTTAATGTTCTACATGATTTTGTTATGGGCTCAAAGCCCAAGTTTGATCCCATATAAAACTCTACAAAAAACTAATGAACTTGGTGACAAAATAAGAAACCCTTATGTTGCTATTGTAAACATGAAGAAAAAGAAGAAGAAGAAGAAGAAGAAGAAGAAGACACTCTTATGTTGCTATTGTAAACATTATTAAGGTCCACCAAAACAACTTACAATCAAGGACAAGAAGAAGGGGGAAAAGAACAAAGTCTAGCGATAGTTCATGGATCAAATCCTACTTTTAAGAGAATTATTGTGCACATTATATACAAGAAGACAATGTGCTTATTCACAATGTAATCATGATTTGCATGTGCATAAAAATCACGTATGGTAGTTTCAAATGCTCTATTCAATGTGCCAATAACACTTTGGATCTTCAAGGTGTTGATAAGGTGCAACTTATAGCAAGTAGTAAGTGTACTCTTTTATTAGTGACTTGGACATCAAACATCAAAAAGATATTGTTGTCAAACTCTACAATTACAAAATCTCATATTCATGCTTATCAATGGCAAATATATCATTCATTATTGTAGCGAAGTTGACATTATCATTATATCAAGGATGTTAGAAAAATTATAAGATAGATATGTAATTATATTTGATAGCCAAATAGTAGCATCAAAAGATCAAATGGAGTATTGTAAATGTCTAAATTCATTTTTGAATAATTATCTTAAGTCGTCACAAAAGTAAGAATTTAAAGTTTGAGAATGGGGATCACTTCCATATGAGGTGTAAAATCCCATGAGCATGTTGTGAAGACCTAAAACCAAGAGCCATAATTCATAACAATGAAAACAGGGCAAAAAATGCTAAAAAAAAGGGTGGAAACCTACATATCTCCAAACTTTTATCTAAATTTAAAACTCCATAGTGAAAGGTCAAGATCTTACATATGCAAAGTATGGAGCTCTCATTCTCTATCTTCTTTTCTTCTCTTCCCTCCATTGCTTGAACTTGAGCAAGATTAAGGGTATTTGTTTATAAGAGTGCATTCTTCAAGTGAGAGTATTAGAGAGCTTCTCCTTTTGCTATCTTGCATATTCTTCTTCTTCTTCTCTCTTGCTTGTTGAGAGAGGGACATGTGGATTGGACGAGCATGGATTCAGATGAGACTATGGAGATTTTGCCACAATACTTTTTACTATTTTTTTATTATAAAAGTATTCTTCTTTGTTTTCTTGAATTTTTAGCATGGAGTCTAGGCTTAGATTTAGGGATAGTTTAATTTACTTTCATACTTTAGATGGTGATAAGATTGCACGCAATAAGTGCTTGAAGAGTGGTCTCACATCACACGTGAGGTAAAAATCCAACTCGGGGTAAAAATAAGTCGGTAATCTCATGATCAAGCAAAACATAAGTACGTGAAAATCATAAGGAAAAAGCTTCAAAAATGGGCACATAGAACATCTGTAAGTTGAGATTTCGCGCAAGTGGATCAACCCAATTTGCATTTGCCCACTTCTAGGTACCAAACAAGTGAGAAATCAATAACTTGAGGTCAAAACTATGTGAAAATCATAACTTTATGTTAAAATTAGCCCAAAACTTTGTCAGCTTGGGTCTAATCAAAGTAACACCACCCTCACACGATGAAGCACATTTGGGGTTCTCTAACTCTAAGTCCCCACTAAGACAAAAACATTGTAAATTTCTTAATGGGATCTTGCAATAAAGGGGTTCACTCTTTATGTACTTTTACCTCGAGGTAGAGGATTTAGACACCAATATTACCAAATACTTAAAGCCAAGGAGGCATAGTGCACTAGTGTGGTGTATACTCATTGGTTTACCTCTCATTAACAAATGTTAAGGTAGGAAACCCTAGAAACCTTCAAGACCATAGCTATGATAATGGATCTAGATCAAGAAACCATCTAGAAGCAATCATATGAGGTGGAAAGCATTAGAGTTGATATCCAATGTTGGAGTGGCTACAACATCAGAAGATTCAATTACAAACTCATTTAAGAGCAAACAGTCAACAAACTCATTGGTTGAAGAAGAGGTAGACAATTATAAATTGAAGATGGCCCCTACAACTTCATAGAGTAGTTCAAGTAAGCTATGAGGCTAACAACCTCATGATGCAAAAGATTAGTAGGATCAATCCTTCTGCTTATGCCTAGGTGAAAAAGATAGAATAGGGTCTACCAACTTGCATTGACTAGACTAGGGAAGATTTCGTATGGGTATACTGGCTTGGACTGAGTAAAATAGGGAAGATTTCTTGTGTTAAAATATATTTTCATTAAGTGATTCTCAAAGGTTGATTATGGAACAACCTTATAATTAGACTTTTGAATGCAAAGTCATGAGAAGATGAGTCAACCCATGGCTACATGTCTAAAATCCAAGAATGGTTCAAAAGATCATGGCTATCTAGCCTCAAGGAGTGTTATATTATTAGGGCTTGTGGCTGCTCACAAAGGATGATCAAATCCACATTGGTTCATAAAGAGCATGGCCTAAGAGATATGAGACTTTATCCCTAAGTAGCAAGCATAGTCACACCCCATTCTCATAAAAGAGTCCAATATGGATTCTTATCATCATTCCTAATTTACTCATCTAAAATTGCTACCAAAGTGGAAAGTTACTCAAGTTATTGGGTAAGTCTCTCTTAGTAGGGCACAATTGTCAAGTTTCTATCCACTCGCTTTCCAATTGACAAAACCCATCGAATTTAGCTTTCTAAGCAAACACCGTTACCATGATTTGGAACATATAAAGACAACTTCCCTAAATAAAATTTTCATATATTGTTTGTTTCACATTTCTTAGTTGCAACACAATAATTGAATCAAACATCTTTTTTCAATCCACTTCTTTTTGTTCAAATTAATGTTTCCATTTATAGCTCCATAGGAGTTGTGAAATATTTTCAAGTCTATAAACAACCCTCATTTATAATGGGTCTTCCACCAATGTCTATAAGAATTGGGTTTGAAGCATCATTGAGCTCCTTCTATGCCCTATGAGATGATTGCATTGTTCATGTTTCCCATTATTACCTCTTGGCCTTTGGTCTCTTTATAAGGTAGCTTTATTTTCTTTGCTCTTGTAGTGGTATGACTTGTGGACTCTCAAAAGGCTCATTGCCAAATATCTTGAATCTTTTTATCCATGTAGATCACTTAGGTAGAGGGTGGTGCTCCTAAGGGGGTGTTGCTATGTATAGAATGGCTCATCTTCTTCATAAGAGGACATGTGATGGAAGTGGGAGATGATAATAATGAATGACAATGTTAATACATATATTGTAAGGGGCTTGGTAATAGTGCAAGTAGATGATAAAAAGGCTATCATAGTGAGATGATAAACAAGATTGATGAAGATGGAAGAAGGTGATAAGAGGACTAATTTGGGTGGGGTGAGATATTGGGAAGATGGATTTTGAAGGAAGAAAGTGAAGAGGATCAAGATGATGGAAGAATTTAATGACAATGAAGAAGAGGGTGATAGAGAATAGGGAGATTATGATGAGGGGAGGGAAATAGGAGATTATGGAGGCTTAGCTACACACACGTGTGCACGCACACACGCACACGCACGCACACAACCATTATATGGAGATGAAAAATGATAATGATGGAGAGGAGAGGAGGCCTCTTTTTATGGGCAAGCGAAGGGGAAGGGGAGCACCTTGCATGCATGGAGGAGGGTGCTACCAACATGGAGGTGGTTAGAACTCCCCCTCTACTCCCTCTCTCTATGGCTTTCCCATATCCACTAGCCCTCTCCCATCTCCTCTCTCTCTCTCTCTCTCTCTCTCTCTCTCTCTCTCTCTCTCTCTCTCTCTCTCTCTCTCTCTCTCTCTCTCTCTCTCTCTCTCGCATTCTCCCATCTACACTCCCCTATACTCCCACTATCCCTCTCTCCCGCATGCATGCATGCCATTTTTGGTAGCTCAATAAGACCCTTCTTTTCTAAAAAATGTAACTTTTTGGATTATTGTCTAAGTAAAATAATGAGTTAAAGTGGGGGTGGGGTTTGACATGGTGCAAGCAATAGAATCAAAACTAGGTGTTCCATGCCCAAATAAAGATGTTTTTTTTATCAAGAGCGCACCAACTAAAATAAGGCTCAAGAAGATATAGATTAGTATTTTACTTACAAGATGCGGTTACCATGGGGATAAAAAGTTATTGATGATGGTAATGAAGATAACTTGGAGATAGTATAACTACTGCAACCAATAAATCCATGATTTCCCATCTTACATTCATAAGTGGAGCCAAGCTTTGGTGGAAGCAATGATGTTGTGATAATGATGTGATTGAAGGATGTCAAGCCCTAGAATAATGAAGGAATGTCCTTAAATATTTAAAGAAGAATGAATTCTTTAATTTTTGGGATTGCCCTTGGAGGGCTACCACCCAACGTTTGTGAATATTCACAAGTAAACCCCAAAAATTTTATTCACCTAGTAAACTATTCAATTTTGCCAAGGGTTGAATCCATCTCTAGGCTCACATCTTGAATCAATGGGGTATGTTTGTATGGTAGTTGCCCTTATAAGAGCCAAGCCCCTCGTAAGGGAAATTTCTAGTGATAGTCAAAGGGAAAGACAATCCCAACTTGGATTTCTTTAAATAGGTTACAATGAAAGGAGAACTAGCACCAATGCTCAAACCATGATAATCAAAATGCCTATACTTAGTGGAAAATCAAGAAATTGTGGGTAACAATAAGTGCTTCTAATGTGAAAAGATGAGATATATAAGAGGCAACTGTCTTAATCAAGCTAGGTATACCAATTTCCATTCTTTGTTCGCATCATCAAATAGAGGAGGATACAAACAAAGCGTAAGAGGTAGAGGTAGACTTGTTGGTGCTCTAGCCTATGCTATGATAGTAAAGATTCCAAACAAAGAATTAACCACCCTAGGAGAGGAAGTACAACTATGCCACCATTCATGTAGCCATTGATAACTAGGAAACCAACACAAAATCTCTATGATCCACACGCCTCTAACTATCAAGGCAAGACATCTCATCTTCTAATTGATTGTGGCATGTTCAAGCATTATTTCTCCGAACATTTAAGGAATTCGCAACTAGACCCAAGAATCACTAACAAAATGATAATGGAACTAGTTAGTGGAAGGGAAGCATCATCTAATAAGACCACATGAGTCAAGTTTGAGCTAGGTGGTGCTATAAAGGCTAACTTTAAGATTCTGCCACCACCAAGGACTTCTGATTGTATCCTATGAATAGATTGGCTTGTATCCAATGACAACAACAATGATTGACAATCCCACTACATAATCACCTTGGGGAGCACTAGTTTTCTTTAAGAAGAAGGAAGGATAGACCATTATATATGTGTATTCGTTATAGAGGGTTATATTAGGTTAGTGTTATGAGAAAGTACCCCATTCCTTGTATTAGTGAGCTACTTGATAGATTCCATGGATTGAAGCTCTTAATTAGATTTAGTCAATTTTTAGTAATGCCTCTTGGAATAACCAATGCCTCAATACTACTTTCAATCAACTAATGCAATATATATTCTAGCCATACTTACGAAAAATTTTCCTAGTATTTTTCAATGATATTTATCTACTCTAAATTGGTGTAACATGGATGGACTCATAAAATAACTCATCTTGGTTATTGTTAATGGATCCCTTGAGATAACTTCTTTGGGTTAGTTGTAGGTTGAGTGTAGTGACTCACAACATACCCATGACGCCCGACACAATACCGATCAAGCAGTGACCATATCCTATGAATCCAAAGCATACCCACATCGTCAAGGAGGAAATTGACAAGCTAATGAGAGCAGGTTTTGTCTACAAAATTGAGCACACGGATTGGGTTTCGCCCATAGCCATCGTATTAAAGAAGAATGGAAAGATTAGAGTGTGCGTCAATTACAAGAAGGTAAATGCTGCTACAAAGAGAGATAACTATCCATTGTCGTACACCGAGCACATGCTCAAGAGAGTGGCTAGCAAAGAGACCTACAGTTTTTTGGATGGCTTCTTTGGATACAATCAGGTGCAAGTGCATCCTAATGATAGGTATAAGACCGCATTCATCACTGAGTGGAGCATCTTTGCCTACAGAGTCATGCCTTTTGGGTTGACTAATGTGCCAGCTTCCTTCCAACGACTTATGTGCACTATATTCAAAGTTATGCTTAGGATGGAATTAGAGGTCTTCATGGATGACTTGTGCATTCACTTTATGTGGAGGGAACACTTGGACAAACTCCGAGCGGTCTTTGAACAGTGTCAACTATATTGTCTCTCGTTGAACCCCTTGAAGTGCCAGTTTTGGGTAAAGCATGAATGCATCCTAGGGCATGTAGTGTCGAAGAACGGCATTGCCACAGACTTCTCAAAGGTCAGGGTCATTGTCGATCTTCTGCCTCCAACTGATTACAAGAGTGTTCAATGCTTCTTAGGCCATAGAGGGTATTATCAACGGTTTGTGTTAAGCTATGCATTAATTGCTAGACCTCTATACAAGCTGTTGTTCATATTCAAATGGACCGAGGAATGGCAACGCACATATGAGGAACTAAAAAGGGCTTTGACCACCGCACCAATTCTACAAGCCCTAGATTGGACACTCACATTCCATGTGCACATTGACGCTTTGAAATTTGCCGTAGGAGCTATGTAGTGCCAACCTGGTGATTACAACCTAGATTACCCAGTGAGCTCTGCTAGTAGACAACTCACTGAGACCGAAATAAATTACTCAACAACAAAGAGAGAGGGTTTGGCCATGGTGTTTGCTATAGAGAAATGGCAGCATTATCTTTTGGCTATGCCTTTTACCTTCTTTGTTGACCATCAAGCCTTGTTATATCTTGTTCATAAACCTTGTGCTACTAGACACATCACTCGATGGCTCCTTCTGCTTCTAGAATTTGACTTCTCCGTGGTGGTGGTATGTAATGGGAAGCAGCACTACATGGTTGACCATATGTCTCGCATCCCCACAAGGGAAGCTGTTAAACAAAAACTGTCAGACGCTCATCTATTCAACTTATCCAGCAAAAGGGATTTTTTTAGAGCCAACATGACGCCGTATTGGAAAAATGACATAGTTCAAGTACTTAAGCACGAACTACCTGAATGACCAATAAAAAAGGCCCATCGACTCAGGTGACTAATCTTGAAGATCCAACCCTATCAGTTTGGGGCAAGACGAATTGCTACATAGATGTGTGTGTGAGCATGAAATGCATGACGTACTCACAGAGCCACACGATGGAATCGCCGGAGGACACTTTAGTGGAGACACGACAGCCCGCAAGGTGCTATAGTCGCAGTTGTGGTGGCTCACTCTTTTCTAAAATGCAACACGATTTGTAAAGCATTGTGATGAGTGCCAACAAACTAAAATCCCCATTCATAAGGATCACATGAAGCTAACCCCAATCATTGCACAACAACCCTTTGAGAAATGGGAGATTAACTTCATCGAACCCATTAGTCCTATGGCATAGTATTCACAAGCTAAGTACATCATTGTCGCTACCGATTATCTAATGAAATGGACAGAAGCATGAGATACAAGAAAAAATGACGTGAGGACCACTGCTAAGTTCTTCTGGGAGCAAGTGATCTCACAATTCGGCTACCACATTGAAGTTGTTAGTGACCAAGGCACACACTTCATCAACGAAGTGACAGCTCATCTCCTATCCACCTTCTTTATCATCCATCGAAAATCTTCGCCTTATTACCCTCAAGCAAACGGCCAAGCTATATTCACAAATAAAATCTTGGTGAACGTCTTGACCAAGGTAGTCTCTACTTCACACAGTGACTAGGATAACAAGCTGATGGCAGCCTTGTGGGCCTACTGCGCGGCTTACAAAATGGCCGTAGGTCAGACTCCCTTTAGGTTGACCTATGGAACGGAGGTAATTCTACCCTTAGAATTCTTCATTCTTAGCCTAAGAATAGCCCTTCAAGAGAGATGGGATGGGAAGGAGGCATGGATGGAACACCTGGTTGAGCTCGAATGCTTATCTCAAAAACTCGGCTTCTAGCCACCCATATGCTAATATGCGAGAAGGCAAGACGCAAAAGCTAGTTTGACAAGAATATCAAGCAGCACGACTTTGAACAGGGTGACTTAGAACTGATGTACTCAGTCAAGGGACATAAACAGAAAATGAAGTTTAGGGGGTTAGGACCTTTCAAAGTTCAGGCCATCAGCCGAATTGGCAATGTAGAACTGGAAACCTTGGAAGGTGAGGGCATAGGCTTCTTCAAATGCAGCCGCATAAAGAAGTACTACCCTTCTATGCACCCACGACATGAGCCTCCAATGCTAGTGCCTCCTATCAATGTACGAGTAGCCACTATCACTAAAATGGACGATGAGGATGAGGAAGCTGTCGAACTAGCTTACCTAAGCATAACGGTCACTGCCAAGCACACATGCACCTTCAATGCATTGATAAATGAGGGAGCTGACTTTAATGTCTTTACTTGCGATCATTGGACCCAAATTAGCAAACTGCAATTACAGCCCACTAACTCTAAACTTATCCCATATGGGGGTCGATCATACTCACTCTTGGAAAAGTGCAAGGCTGCAATTTCTATCGAGTCTAAAAGCATGCCAATGACTTTCTATGTGTTGCCCAACACTAAAGATGCAGGCATGGAGTCGAACCTTTAAGAAGCAAGCTCGTTGTAATATCGACTACGAGTCATAGTGTATCCACCTAGCCATGGGCAACATCCACATAGTTATAGCTTTCAACAAGGGTTGCATGGCTTCTTCCAAGTCCACAAAGCCACCGATAGAGAAACCTGCCACCAAGTCTAAGGAGGGGGGTGGTACTTCGTCACAACCCACCAAGCCTCAAGACCAACAAATCACTGAAGTCAAAGCTAAAGCCCATGAGCCAACGCTTAACCCCACAAGGCTAAGAACCCCACCTCGCACCCTAGGAGGCCAAGACGCAACTATAGACATCGATGCATAGTCAAGCCGCGATGTGTCCCCAAGATCCTATTGCGAGTGCAAGGCTATTACGAGGGTAACACCTGGATATGGATTCCTAAGGCCAAAACAGCCCAAGGCACTAATTGAACGCCACCCTCGAACTTGACCACACAAACCGACATGCCACATCCAAGGCCAATGCCTCAAAAGCCTCTGGATTTAAAGCCTTTCAGAATCACCAACACAAAAACCAGTGAAAACTAAGCGAGTCTATCGACCCAAACCGTAGCTTGCCACCCACACACATGCCATGACTAGTCCTACAGCTCATGGAATGTCACCCGAATGTAGCAATGCACCATCAACAGCCACAACCCAGCCTGCTATGCAAAAGGCCCAACCGCAATTTCAGGAACAACCAAAGCAACCACCATCAGCTGTTGCTGTGTGCTGCTGTTGAACCCTCTAGTTCAGTCAAACCCCAACCACCTTGTCGGCCTTACACCCTCCTATGAGCAACGATCGATTTTGACTATGGCCCTGGAGGACTTAATGGAGAACACAAGGGATGACTTGGTTGCCTGTCTTAGATGCTTAGATGCCACCTTCATGTCGCTTGCTAAAAGCTATGACCGCTTAGGCTTGGGACTCTTGGACGAGCCTATAGTGACGGAAGTACGGACACTCCCTTGTTCTTGGGAAGAATCGAAATTTGTGTTTGTGAAGGCTTCTAAGGTAGTTGAGGAGCTGATTGCCACCAATGTTTCCCACGAACAAGCGTAGAAACAATGTCTCATCACCTCATATGACAACCGCACAGCTTATGCCAACAATCAAGAGATAGAAGACTTGAAATAGCTTGCTGCCACAACAACTCCCCTTTCTTGAGGAAATGGTACACTCTTTGCCTTCAATGGGAACTCGAGGGATGTCAGATCATGACAAATGCTGAGCAACAATGCGCAATCAAGGCATCAGATTATAACTCAACTTTTGTTGCTCCAACCTCTTATAGGGTGTTATAACGACCATTCATGACCGACCCATGGAAGAGCACATTCAGGGATACCCCTACTTAGATCGCATCCTCAACGAGGAGGAACTACACATTACTAGTCACATAGACTCCAGTGACTTCTTACTTGATGTCCTTACTTACATCACCCAGGTGGGCATCCGACCTTTCAACATGGACCAGTATGCTCATATGGAATATAATCCAAACTTCTATACTTGGCTCATGTGAAAATAAAACAGTATGCCCATGCTCAGAACGCCCTCTACACTCTAGCCTTCAATCCTAGGAAGAATTCTTCTCAATTTCGAGGAGGCGGGGGTAAGGGAGTAAGGCGAATCAAAATCAAATCAAACACATAAGGAAACAAGAAAAGGAAAAACATACCTTAAAAGCCTCAATCCACACCTAAGAACAGAAGAGGAAGGAAAACATTAACTCGAGATTGAGGAAAATGTCACAAAAATTTGAAATAAAACTTGAAGGGAAAGTTTATTTCTGTACTAAATCAACTCAACAAGCATGAAGTCTTTTCTTTCAGCAAGTAACTGTTTTGGAAAGCACTAATGGTGAACCATGGTTCATGATAGGAGCTAAAGATGTCACAACAAGATTGATCCCATTGCCTTCCCTTCATGGAAGAGGAAAGAGCAAAGTACGGCCTCTCCCTTGAAAATCGGGTGTATAGCCGCTCAAATTTAGGAGCATTCACAAAATCAAAGAGGTGGTGACCAGTGTGAGGAGGCTGTCAGGAGGATCGTAGAACACTGCAACCTCGCCAAGTACATCGAAAAGTTTGGCCCGACCACACTAAGTGTGTGGAATTCTTAAGAACATATGACCTTGACAAGGAGTGTGGGACAGTAACTGTGGAAAGTAGAGAATGAACGAAGCAAGTGCAGATCCCACTCTATAAGGCCTTGGTAGAGAAGGCACTGGGATTGAAACCAAAGGTGGAAAAGAGGCAGAAGAGAGATGTTTATGCCATGTTAAAGACAAAAAAGGAGGATGTCTTGACAAACGATGGCATAAGCATCCAAGACATCCTCGACTCACAGGTCAGATTGCAGGCTAAGGTGATCCACTCCCTCTTCTCCAACCAAATGTACAACTCGCTTATGCACAGGATTAGCGTGGCCGTGTTGGAGAGCATGGTGGCCCACTCACTGGATGAGCTGAACGACTATGTGCAAAAAACCATTGACCAATTCGCTAAAGCACTAGCCCTTGGAAGCAGACCGGCAGGCGAAGAGTCCCTAGCGTCAAAAGGAGCCGAGAGGAAGAAGCCCTCAGCCAAAGCCGCGTTCATTAGGTATGAAGGAATCTTAACCACTCTCATCTAGGAAGCGATAAAGGAGGCCCAGGATGGAGAGGAGGGAGCGAATGAAATGCCTGACATGTCACCTCCTCATCATGACAGAGAACAATAGAGTGAGAGGACAATTAGTGACAAGGAGGGAGCACACCGAGGCCAACCCAGAAAAAGAAAATCAAAAATGCCCAAGAAAGAAACCACACGAGAGAGGCAAGAAGAGAGAATGACAAAAAGGAAGAAGGAAGAGCTAATAAAATCGCAAAGAAAATCCAAGAAAGCCGAAGAAGAGAGAAAAAACAAGGAGAAGGCTAAACTACAAAAAATAACAAAAGAATTGAAAAGGGCAGAGGAAGAACAATGAAAGAAGGTGGAATAAGAAGAAGAAGAGTTGAGAAGAAAAGAAGAAGAGGACTTGGCACAAGCCATGCACATGTCTATTGAGCATCAGTGCAGGTATGAGGAGTTAGCAACAATGAGCCTGCCAAGGCAGGACAAGCCGAGAACCAGTGGCCAAGCATCAGAAGACATGCCTCCACCCGTTTTAGAGGGAAAGGGCAAGGCTGCACTCCACCTGATCCCACCTACCATCTTGCCAGACACCCCGACCATCGCAGCAATGCCAAGCACCCCAACCACAGTAGACACTAATAACCTCATGGCATGGGTGCAGTTCTTCAAGGTCAATAAGGCATATACCCCAATGCCCACCTCCATTTCAAGAACTCCAACAATGGGAATAAAAAGACCAGCAAGTGCAGATGTCGAATCTCAAGAGGGGCCCAAGCGACTAAGAATGGTTACTACTACCACAGGGCCACAACCCATTGACCAGGACGAGCATATCATGGAGCTTTATGCTCAATTGGAAAGGGCAAAAGAGGAGAAGAGAGCTGCAATGACAAAGCTGGAAATGGAAAGGGAAATGTCAAATGCCTTCCAACTAGAAAAGACATACCAAGTGGCCATGCAACAAAAAGAAATCTAGGCACTAAAAGCGAAGCTGAGGGCTAGGGAAGACAAGGAGGAACAGTGGCAAAAAAGACTGGAAGAAGAGAACCAGGAGCTGGTCAGAATGCAAAGGGAGTACAAAACCTGGTTCTATAGCAGGCCGAGCTCGAAACGCAGATGAGAAAACTCCAAGAGGACATGGAAGAGCTCACTACATTGGAAACGGAGAGAGCGCAAGAAAAAGAGGAACGGAAAAAAGAGAGGGAAGAAGCAGAGTGTGGAATGCAAAGACAAAGAGAGGAACAAGCAAGATTAGAAAAGGAGATTAAGCGCCTGATAGAAGAAAAAGAAGAACTTGTGCAGAAATGGAAAAGGCAGGAGCCGATGATAGTGGCCATGTCACAAAGGCAAAGTGAGGGCTTGGAAGAGATGAAAAAGAAGGCAAGGGAATGGGAGGCCAAGAGCAAGAAGAAAGTGAAGGACCTAGCGAGCCGCTTGGCCCTTGCAGAAGGAAGCAGAATACTAGCAGAAAGTAGGGCAAGCGTTGCTAGGCTAGTCTAGAAGCCCAACAATGTACCTTTTATAGCACAATCTTAGACATCACACTCTCTGAGGAGGAGGCAGTTGAGATGCTTAAAAGAAAACTGGAAATAGCCCGCAAGGTGATTAAAAAAGGGTTATGCTCCCAAATCTAGGACACAACCCTCAACTCGATTGGGCAAGATCAGCGAGAAAATCTATTGAGAGCGGGCTTGATGCCACAGGAGGTTGACACATTGGGACTCCAAGAACAACAACCATAGGAAGCAAGAGTAGGGTCAAGCCATAACGGAGCACAACGAGATGAGGAGTGGATTCCACCACCTCCCTCACCACAAACAAAACCCCCTTAAGAGCAAGATGCCATAGCAAAAAAAAGGGCAAAAGCTAAAAAAAGAGGGCTAGAATGCTTGATCAAGCACGCAAAAGGGAAAAAGCGTAACCACTGCAGTTCCAAAGCCTCCCATCCCACCAAAAAGGGAGTGCTCACCTATGAACTTGAATACCGAGCTATCAGTTTCGGAGTAGTGGAAAAATCGTCGCCAGCCCTTCAATTTCACCTTCCAATACCTAGCGGCCCTGAGCAAAGTATTATCCATTGAAGTGGTAACAGAAGTAATCACCATGGGAAGAAGGCTTGGTGATCAATGGCTCGCTGAATGAGAGAGGAATCCAATGTCTTAGGGAATGGAATCCCCAGATTGCTAGGAAACAAGGTTGAGGAGGTACCCCACATAATGAAAGGCTACGAATCCCAACCTAAGTGGAGAAGAAGAGTCTGGAACGGCGATGTGGATGCATGGATGTCATTTTGCAGCTCCATGCCCTTCGAGAACAAAATGATCCAACCTATCTACCATATCCTCGGAGGGTGGGAGTAGATTTTGATCCTAACATCCATGGTCGATACGACTTCTCGAAGATCTACAACATCAACACCACAAAATCGGAGGAAGTGCTCACCTTCTCAGAGCAAGATCTATGGGACTTTATGGCTCATTTTCTGATGGAATTCTCCTCCTGCCCAAACCCCGCCTTTGTAACAACATGTAACTATATTAGATTACTCAGGACTCTCCTCAAGCAACCCTCTACACCAGTAGAGTACCATTTGCTGCCACTCTTTTTTGACATTAATGTGGAAATAGACGGATGCACCATGACTCCGGCTAATGTTGTGTGCTACTTCTCCCGTCATTTTGCATGGCCCTCCTTGAGGACATGAATGACAGTCATTTTGCCAACTATAGCCATCCATTTTTGTCCACCACTCCTCTCCATGTTAAGATAGGCCAAAAGGGGTACATTCTAAGTAGGCACTTCCTTAGTAAATCATTAAAGCCCCCTACCTCTCCATCTCACACTCAAGAGCCCGAGGAATAAATCCTCTATTTTGTACTACCCCACCAAAGTCAAGGTAAAAAAAAAAGCAAGAAAGTGCAAAACAAACAAGAAAACAAAGAGAATGGAAGTACAAAAAGAAATCACACAAAGACATAGCGAGTTGCACATAGACTATAGTCACTACACCCCATCGTCATCGACTCACATGATCGCCCTTTTAAGGCATCGAACCTTCACCAACTTGAAATCGCAAGAGTCCTGGAACTAGCACCCGCTTAAGAGAGGGGTCATCTTATGCGACAATGTCACCATGTAGGAGAAGCAAGGCAAAGATAGACCGAGGCAGCCCAATCAAAAAGTGAATGAAGAAGCTCATTTGGAACAGTGCAGAAGAAGGCAAGCACTGAGGGCCAAATGACAAATCCATCTAACATGATATTCAATTTCAACGATGGATCCGCCCACCGGCGCCTCTCCACACAGGGATCTGTCCAACATGATATTCAATTTCAAAGATGGATCTGCCCGCCATCCTCTCTCCACACAGGAATCTGTCCAACATAATATTCAATTTCAAAGGGCAAATCCCCTTAAGGCCAGTAGCAAAGAGGGATCCACCCTAACTTCATCTCCAATTCCAAGGGCCGGTCGCCACCCAGCTACCCCCATCCCTCCTACCAACCACTCCACATCAGTGCCATGGGATTGACACTAAATTGAGAGGGGGGTAATGTTAACCCTAGAAGAAGCAGGTCGGAGAACAAGCAAAGGTGCAAGGACGGCCTCTAAGCCTCTAAAATCAAGCTAAAGGTAAAAGCAAATTTTTAAGTGAAAGGCACCCCAAAACTTTTGTAAAAGAGTGCCACGCTCCTTCCTATGCAAATTGTAAAAGGATAGATAGGCAAAGACTAAAGAAATAGGCCAAGTAGAGGGGAATGGAAAAGAGGGCCATGCCACAATGGCCGATCATGTAAAAAGGGGATGACCACCCATAAGATTTTAGGGCATATATATAAAGTTCAAAAAGTGAATGAAAGCTCATTCTTTTGGTGTGTGGCAACAAGAGACTCTTCTTTTTCTTTTCTTCTCTTCTTCTTGCTTGCTTGTGTGTGCTTGAGAGAGGGAGTGTGAGGGAGTGAGGGAGTGAGTGTGTGAGGGTGAGGGATCAAGGAGGTGAAGCTCTCCACTGTCTCCTCTCTTCTCTCATCTCGCACGTGGCTATGGAGGATGGAGCTTGGAGGTGGAGGTTTGAGGATGCTTGAGCTTACATCAAGAATCGTGGAGCTACCGGTGTGCTTGAGGGAGGAAGCAACTCATTCAGGGATTGAGGTAAGCTCATTACACCCCGGTAGGATTGAAGGCACGTCGGTTAGGTGAGAGATAGTCATAAGTTATCGATTGAAATGCTTGAACAATAAGCGGTCCATGGGTCTTGGCAGTTGAGCATGAGCTCGCCTCTACATGTATGTCTAATTCATGAGTCTTGTTGTCTCCTTGTTGTACATAGGGGCAAGATGAGTTGGCCTAGCTCTTTTTATGTTTCCTCTCATCTATAGCCCACCAATCCTTAAACTATAAACTTTGGGAGATGGTCTTTAGGATCCTATAGAGGCTTTTCATCCTTTAGCATATTTTCCATTCTCAGAGTGGATGGTCTTGATATTGCACTACAACAAGTAGCAGTTATAGACGCGCTTGGTACACACGCATAGTCGGGCGCGTTTAACTGTGCGTATATAAGCGCGTGTATATAGACGCAATTCGTGCTCTATATACACGCGCTTATAGACGCGCTTTCAGATGCACGCACAGACGCACACTAAAATTTTAAAAAAATTTGAAAAATATTACTGGTGTGTCATTCTTTTCAAAGTAGTCCCGTCTTGTGTTTCTTTTGGGTTTTTTTTTACAGGCGCACGACACAAAGAGAGGAGAAAGGAAGAGGCAAAGAAGAAAGGGTAAAGAGAGGAGGAAGCAAGAGGCAAAGAAGAAAGGGTAAAGAGAGGAGGAAGCAAGAGGCAAAGAGAAAGGAGAGGGAGGAGAAGAAGGAGTTTGTAGCCATGTCGCCGCCCATCACAACACCGATTCAAGGTGAGTCCTTCTTCTTGTCTCTCTCTCTCTCTCTCACACACACACACACACACTCTCTCTCTCTCTCTCTCTCTCTCTCTCTCTCTCTCTCTCTCTCTCTCTCTCTCTCTCTCTCTCTCTCTCTCTCTCTCTCTCTCTCTCTCTCTCTCTCTATCTTTGCTTTGAGTTGTATTTTGCTACCTTCTTAGCTTTTGCGACGAGGAGAACAGCCAAAGAGCAAGGAGATGGAGGAGAAGAAGGAGTTTGTAGTTGTGATGCTGCCCATCACAACAAATATTCAAGGTGAGTCCTTCTTCTCTTCTCTCTCTCTCTCTCTCTCTCTCTCTCTCTCTCTCTCTCTCTCTCTCTCTCTCTCTCTCTCTCTCTCTCTCTCTCTCTCTCTCTCTCTCTCTCTCTCTCTCTCTCTCTCTCTCTCTCTCTGTGTGTTTACTCTGAGTTGTATTTTGGTTCCTTCTTAGCTTTGGGTATGTTAGTTGTTGCTTGCTTTTCCTAGTTTTATTTTGTGCTTCATTGCTAATTCGCGTCTACAAGCGCGCTTGATATACAGAGTAGACGCACTCGTAGATGCGCAAGTGTTGAAGATCCATAAAACCTCCTAGGTTTTTTTGAGTTTTGTGGAGCTGGCACATGTAAGAGCGCGTCTGATCCACAGAGTAGACGCGCATGTAGACGCTCTCGTGTTAAACAACCACACCTCCTCTGAGGTTTTTTTGAGTTTTGTGAACTAGGCGCATGTAGGAGCGCGTCTAGCGTGCAGTGTACACGTGCTGATAGACGCGCACCTTTGTTATGCAAAATATGCAAAAAGAGAGAGAGGGGGAGAGAGAGAGAGACAGACAGACAAACAAACAAACAGACAGACAAACATATAGAGAGGCAAACAGATAGACATGTAGATAGAAATACTCACTACAATGCAATGACACCTTAAGTGTAACGGATCCTTGCAATGGATCCCAGCTTATAAAATCACTTTTTTTTTTGCTGTATTAGCTACCTTGTAAAATTACTTATCTCTCACACTGGTACTACACGATCTTTGCAATGGACTTTTACGAGAAGGGGCTCATCATAGATAAAGTATGTTTTGTTATTGCATGAGAAGTATGGCTAATATTCTTGAGTAATGTTCTTGTGTTTTCCCCAAACACACAAAATTTGATGGGGGGGAAAAAAGCCAGAGAGCATGTGGTTGCATGGCAACCACATGCTCTCTGGTTTTTTTTTCATACACTGTTTTGCGCGTCTATACTTGTGTCTAATTTGCAAGTGAAATGGCATCTATGTGCGCATGTATATGCGCATCTATATGCGCATGTATATGCGCATCTATAAGTTCGTCTATATGAGCATCTATATTCGGGTGTATATGTGCGTCTATATGCGAGTGTAGTTTTCACTATAAGCGTGCTTGTAGACGCGAAATTTTAGACGCGCTAGTAGATACGGTAATAAACACGCCCGACATTTTTAAACACAATTCAAATAGTGCATCTACAAGCGCGTCTATGGAGCCTTTTTGTTGTAGTGAATTGGTGTTGGTCTAGATCTAGATCTTAATTATATATAAAACAAAACCATATCAACAATATCATATATGGCATTTGGAGAATCCAAATGGACTAAGAAGCTCAAGTTGTTCTAATTTTCCTCTTTACCCATGCCCTCAAGAATCATTTGGTTCATGAGATGGGGACATGTCACTAACTCAAAATATGTAGATCTACCACCGAATACTTCCTTTTAAGGGAGTGGTTGTGGTGGATAGAATGTCTTCTACTCTACCATCCAATCCTAGCTTAACAAATTAAAGAAATTGAGAAAAATGATTAAAATTAAATAAATTGATAGAAAATGGAAAAAATGAAAAATACAAGGAATGGGAACACAAAACAAGGTAAAAGGTTGATGCATGCATGGCATGCCAATAAAAAGGATACACTACTATGCAACAAGGATGTTTTAAACTTTTTGTACTCCTTGTAAAATCTCATAAAATCAAACATATAACTCTCTTTTTTGAAAATTTTATTCAAAAGCAAGAATGAGATTTCCCTCCACATGCCACAAAGGCCTCAAGTAAATTTTAGGTTTTAAATAATCATACATAGAGAGTAAGATTAATTGGAAAATTTTTAACCCTCATTGTAAATGTAGATAAAGTGTTAAATAGAATAGAAGGCTCACCCTTGTGTATACCAACTTTTGGTTTTATAATTATGTATTCTCTTCTTCTCTCTTTACTTCTTCTATAGCTTTGAGAGAGAGAGAGAGAGAGAGAGAGAGAGAGAGAGAGAGAGAGAGAGAGAGAGAGAGAGAGAGAGAGAGAGAGAGAGAGAGAGAGAGAGAGAGAGAGAGAGAGTGTGTGTGTGTGTGTGTGTGTGTGTGTGTGTGTGTGTGTGTGTGTGTGTGTGTGTGTGATCTCGTAATCTTCTTGTCTCTTCTTCCTTACAAGAGATTAAAGCTTGGAACCACCCTTAGAGATTATAGATCTTGCAGGCCATCAAAGGATTCAAGCAAGGAAGCATCAACTATTAGAATGGCAATCAAAGGGAATCCATGCTTGGATCACAATCCGATTGAATCTAACCATTTCTTTGATTACAATGGAGGGATCCATAGATCTAGTAAGTTCACAAACTCTCTTCTGAGGTTATAGCTTGTCAATAACTTGCATAAGAACATGAAGTACATAGCTTACTAGCTTAGAAAAGGGATGAGGAGCATCTAAGTGATAGGTAGGAAAAGCATCAAGTGTGATGAGCTCTTAACAAGATAAGAGATCCATCCATGTGTTTTTAATGTTAAGCTTGGGAGAGCCTTAACATTTTGGTTTTATTGCTAGGACTAGACAAAATCAAAGCACTCCTAGGTGAGCCAAAGGAAAACTATTTTAGGATTCAGTTTGGTTTGATTGTTAAGGACTAGGAAAGGTTGCTTGAGAATTGAATGAGCAATTGAGAAACCATAATACTTGTATGTTGCATGTTGCATTAACCATCAAAAATAGAAGTTGCACTAAATCAGCCGCAAATTTTCTCAAATTTTTGTTATCGTCCATTGTCACATAATAAACCAATCCACTGTATCACATTGATATCAAACCACTATAGTATCACAATAATCATAATATTTCCATGCCACTTTTTATAGACGTTCCAAGCTGAAGTATTGTCTTGCTCTTCTTCGTGTCTTGGAAAATTTGTTGAGGCCATCGATTAGCTTGGGCTCATCCCAAGGGATATATTTTATTTTCCAATACCTTTGATAAAAACAAATTCGTGTGAAGCCATGTTGCACCTTTTGCTTCCTCAATTTGGTCCAAGGTGCAAATTTATCACTATGTGACCAAGGAAAGATGATCACTCATTAAAGACTCCAAGCCAACATGGAATAGTGCTAAAATAATTTTCAACAAGAAAAGACCATGTAAAATGCTAATTAAGTAAAATGCATATACTAAAATGCCAAGACGGTAAGAATTGCAATCAAAAACACAAAGCACATTGGTAATAAGTGGGAAAAATAAATAATGGGGCAAATAGCTAATACAACCATCGTTGTGAGCTATTAGGATGGATAAGATCTCCTCATATCCATAAACATCAAGCATGATCCTAACACACTTGAGGAAGAGTTCCAAGCAGAAGATGGATTGACCAAACAAACACAATCATGTACAAAAACTTTTGTTGTACCATTCAAGTTTACAAGCTACAATCCAGATGGTGACAAGAATTTTTTTAGAGAAACCAAATCCTATGAATAAGGTACTATAGTACTATTAGTAGTAACTCCCAGCTTGACCTAGCCTAGTGTTGATTCCCCACAGGTATGGACCCTCTTTTAACACTTCTAAGAACCCTTAAAATTTTCTTAAATATCACTATATCTTCCAAATCTCAAATCCCAAATATCATTCCCTCCTTCAATGCTATTATAAATCTCTTCGTTATTTTTTTAGACCAACTTTCATCGATAAGCATCTACATCTCTTAGTTCTTCTCCTCAATTAGGCTATGTCCCCCATATGAGGAAATGTTATTTGAGCTATTTTGTTATGTTAATGTAGGCGTATATGCTAGGACAATGATAGTATTGGATTATGACAAAAAGAAGATACACGAAATAGGCTATTTGGGGGGTAATATGAAAAATATGGGAGTGTTTTATGTGGAAATTTGAAGGGTTGTGGTTCTTATGTAAAAACAATCATAAATAGGCTATATCCAATGGCACAAAATCTATTATGTAGTGAATCACGTGGCAAACCCAGCATTAAAAACCTAAATACATATTGCATTGTAAAGAATAAAAGAAAATACATGAGTTTACAAATTTAGAAAGAATAAAGAGAAGCCACATGATAGGGCCCAACATCCCCTATTATCAAAGCTACAGTTTGTCAACCTATGTTATGAGAATACACAGACATACACACTTATGCCTTCATCCAAGGAGATATAAGCATTGAGTGAACAAATGATATAACAATGTATGAGAAGGCCTCCTGAAGGTTGTTATAGTAGTTGTAGAGGTTTTTATGTCGAAAAAGATCTTACATTGTATGAGGTTGTCTCTCTTTAAGGTTGGTAAAGTAGTTGTAGAGGTTTTTATGTCGAAAATGTTGGCATTTTGATAGCACAATTGTATTCGGAACATGCAATCCTATTAGTCTTGTGCTTTGAATAACAAATTGAATCAATTTCTATACTTTTGCATGTGAACCTATTGCTTTTGTACTCAAAATAAAAAATTGAATCCATTTTGGGCTTTTGTTTTTCTTGGCTTGAGCACTTTGCTTTCTCTAACAAATTTTAAGATTTAAGGCATGCTTGTAACAAGCTTGCAACCATAAAAGATATTTGTCTTGCAAAAAAGCCATATTCTAACAATAATACTACAGAGATTAAAGATAGTAAACAATCTTATGCATTACATTAATAAGCATATTGATACATAATGGTGCATCCTTAAAGTGATGATTTTCACTATGATCAACCATGGAAACTAAATGTGTAAACCCCATTCGATAGAAATAAAAGGCAATCACTATGTACTATCTTAAGCAGCAAATCGACACATAAATCATGAACATAAGGACATCCAAATTTTCTAGACACTATAGCATATGACTAATCAATGTATGATGCAAATTTAATGTGATTGTGAGTGGCATGTAAATACCAAACAATCATAGATTAGAATAAGAGATGATACTTGAATCCATAGATTTCTCAACAAAATGGTTTTTGCATTCTACCAAATATCTATAATACTTAGTGCATAGATGGCTAGTAGTGTTATCGTGATTATGAATAGTTCCAATAACTAAAATTTCTAGATCATCCTCAAGTAATGGAGGTTAGCCACATTTAAAATTATTGGTAGAGTTCCTATAAATGGTTTTAGGGCATATGCATGATAAGGTGGCACACTAGCCACCAAGTTTTTGGGTAGATGGTAGCAACTTGCTAGCTAATATTCCAAGTGGTAGGGGCATAAATATTTCACATGCAACAACCTCATATAGAATTTTTAAGTCTAAATGCCAGATAGTTGTTTCATTACTGCATGTCATGGGGGGATATGCCCTTCTTCCTTTCAATTTCACATTGTCTAATTGCTTCAGAAAACCACCTTCAAACAATACATTGCCATCAAAGACATAGGAAAGCAAATGACAAAGGCAAACAAGGGAGGAGGGTTCAATCTTAAAGAAGGGCAAATACAAGTTGCTAAATAAGCAAAATACTCTATGAAGCTATAGGTTCCATTCCATAAGCTTGTTAGCTCAATAAGATTTGATCCTTTCTCAATCAGTCCTACAACCTCAAGCAAGCATACTAACTTTCATGAAGAAGATGTCTAGGTGGCAACCTCCACATGTAGCTTTCAAGAGAAAGAGTGTTTTTGCATGACAAAGGTATGAGATTCCTCCTCTAATAAATCTAGAGGATTCCTCTAGTAGTCAATCAAAATGTGTGTCCATGCATATCACCGCCCAATCTCCCCTTAGAAAATGTTGGACTTAGTTGAGTATGGGAATCTTGCTTCTACTTCACATGGAAAACATAAATAGGTCAGCCTTAACAATAATTTCCCACCTAAGAAAGATCACTTTGTAATTGGCCAAAAGTGAGAGTAGGACTAACATTGCAGTTAGTTCAATGAGAGTGGGAGAGCAAAATGTCGATCTCCCTATCCATAAGGTATAGTCTCACACCAATGCCCTAAAATGATATTAAGCCTGATGAATATCCTGCTATATTGGAGGATCATGTACTAAAGAGCTCTATATAGTGTTAGGAATACATAAAAATAGCTTCCTTTTATTACATTATTAAATAGGACTTACTGACACAATGTTTAGCACATGTCAAACACTTCAAAAAAATATAAAATATAGCTTCCTTTTATTATATCATTATAGGAATCATTAACATATCTTTAGCACATGACAAACACTTTGAAAAACAATATTTTACTTCATAAAATATGTACAAAACCATCACTTCATGAAGTGGTACAAAATTTCTCTCTCAATAGAGAAGATAGCCATCCTGCCTAGAATAGAGCTTTCCAATCCTATAAGGTTGGGATGCATGTGATCGCACTCCTTCTATAGACAATAGGGAATCTCTCAATAGGTGTGATAGGCCCTACATAAACAAGGGTACTTACTACACAGACCTTTACCCTCTCAATAGGTGCTCAAGTGATCCAAAACAAAAAACGGTAGTCTCTCATAGGAGTGTAGGGCCTCTATCCCACAAGTGAGTTTTTAGCACTTCGCAAAATGCTAAGGAGCAATAGGCTAGGAAGCTCAACATCCTGAACCACCATAATCCATAAACCGTCCAATTGCTATACAACTAGAAAATCATAAGATAATATATTTCTTCACATATCAAATATAAGAATAACCATAACCATAAAAACAATGGCTTTGACTAAAAGACTACTTTCGGCTAGATAGTAGAATGTTGTAGGTTATGTTATATCTTTTGGTAATTCCTCATGGAAGCTTACCCATGGGAATCTTGTCCTGCCACAAGGTGCCAAGTCTATCACTCTTTATCCCTTACTTGTACGTGGGTCTATAGACTATGTTTTTAGTAGTGCGCACTACAACACCACATGTATCATTATGGCATCGTCACCTTGGGCACATGTCATTAAAGAAATGAAAATACTCATTCATTTGCACTATCTTCTACCCCTTGACAATAAGTGTTTTGATTTTTGTAATCATTGTCTTTATGGCAGCTAGATTTGTAGTTTGCATAAGAAGTCTAGCATTACATGCATGGGTGAGCCTTTGGTTCTTGTTCATTCTAATGTTTGTGGATCTATGCCTTGCAATCATTTAGGTGGCATGAAGTATTTCATTACTTTCATTGATGATTACTTGCATAAGGTTTGGGTGTATCCCATAAAGTAGAAATTGGAAGTATTGGTTGTATTTTAGCATTGGCTTGCTTTTACTGAGAACTAGTGTAGGTATAGGCTGAAATGCCTACTTTCTAACAATGAGGAAAGCCTTTGAGTAGTTTTGTGATGTCAGTGGTATTAAGCATCAGTTGATTGCCTCGTACACCCCACTCCAGAATGGTACAACTAAGCACATGAATAGGACGATTTGGGAGTAAGTTTGTTAGCCATTTAGGCTTACTGTAGCACTTTTGGGCTAAGGCAATTACTGCTACCATACATTTGATTAATAGATCCCCATGCACTGCTCATGACTATCAAGTTGCAAAGGAGTTATGGTCTAGAAATTTATACGATCATTTGCATGTCTTTTGTTGTGAGGCTTTCTGCCATGTTTCCAAAGACAAGCACAACAAGCTAGATCCTAAGTTTATGAAATGCATCTTTCTTGGTTATGGGGACGTTAGTGAGATGGGCTATCACCTATAGGATCTGCAAGCCGCTTGGAAGATCATCCACAACCATGATGTTGTTTTTCATGAGGAGAAAATGCATAAGAAACCTAAGCAGGTAGTTGAGGCATGCAAAGTGATATTTTACCTATAGGATTTGCAAGCCGCTTGGAAGATCATCCACAACCATGATGTTGTTTTTCATGAGGAGAAAATGCATAAGAAACCTAAGCAGGTAGTTGAGGCATGCAAAGTGATATTTCAGGAGGAGCCTCTTATTATTGTACACCTAGCTAGATAGCCTGTAACATCTAATGCTCTAGTAGCCCAAGACCATGATGTTAGATAGTAGGTATAGGCCCCACAACTTGTTTTGCGGTGGTCTACTAGAGATAGACGTTAACCTAATTAGTTTGCGCCATCTATGGAGGATTATGTTACGATGAAAAATGCTACTGAGCCTCTTACCTATGATGAGGCTATGTGTAGAGGAGATAGTCACTCTTGGGAGAGGGCCATGCAATCAAAGTATGACTCACTATAGAAAAATCATTCATGGGATTTGGTTCCTTTGCCTAGTGAAAAACATGCTTTGCCATGCAAGTGGGTATACAAGTTGAAGAGCACTCTTGGATGCCTAAAGCTAGTATTCTATAAGGCTAGATTGGTTGCTAAGGATCTTAAGCAATAGTATGGTATTGACTTCGATGAAGCATTCTCTCTTGTAGTCAAGATGATGACCCTACACTTGGTATTGGCTTTGGTTATGCAGCTAGATCTAGACCTCTATCAAATGGATATCAAGACAGCTTTCTTACATGGGGACTTGCGTGATGAGATTTATATGCAGTAGCTAAGGGATTTAAAGAAAAAGGTAGGGAACGCCTAGTGTGCAAGTTGAGAAAGAGCCTTTATGGCCTTAAGCAAGTACCTAGGGAATGGTACCACAAGTTTGATACTTTCATGCACTCACAAGGATATACCCACAATGATATGGATCTGTGTTTATATATGAAGAAGGCCTACAATGGCAACCTTATGATTTGTGTACTGTATGTAGATGATATGTTGATTACTAGGAGTACACATGCTAAGCTAGATGCTTTGAAAAGTCAACTCGAGAAGATCTTTGAGATGAAGGACATGGAACAAACCTCACATATTCTTGGGATGCGCATCACACACGATTTCTCTAAGGGACTCCTTTACTTGTCATAGAAGGAGTATATCCAAAAAGTCCTTCAGTAGTTTCATATACAGGATGCTAAGCCTATTGGCTATCCTTTACCTTCTCATATGAAGGTTAGTTGAGCCGATTGTCAACAGTCTGATGAGCAGAAGGACGAGATGGCTAAGATCCCTTATGCATTTGTTGTGGATAATTTTATGTTTTCCCTGATAGCCACTCATCTTGACATAGCATTTGCAGTGGGAGTTATAGCCCGCTATATGGCTACATCTAGCTATATGACATGTAGACAATAGGAAGTCCACCTTTGGCTATATATTTACCTTTATTGGAGGTGTTGTTTCTTGGATGTCCAAGGTATAGAAATGCATGGCCCTATCCACTGTTGCAGAGACAAAGTATATTGCAGCCACTAAGGCTTGCAAGGAGGCTCTTTGGTTAAGTCATCTGGTTTTGCAAACCTTGGTATTGCTAATGTGGTCCCTACACTACATTTGGATCCTGTGAGTGCTATTTGGTTGGCTAACAATCTGATCTTCCATGCAAAGACAAAGCACATTGAGGTGCATTACCACTTTATCTAAGATATCATTAAGAACAAGTCCATTGAGCTTGTTAAGATCTCAACTGACCAAAATATTGTTGATCTACTCACTAAAAGTCTCTCAGCAAAGCATTTTTCCTTCCTTAGGAAACTGATGGGCATTGGATGAGATGATGCCTTTCTAGTAGAAACTAAGACAATAGTTATTATGGCGGTAACATCCAAGCTAGTAGGAAGTAAGTTATTAGCATCCAAGTTGGTAGTAACTAAGTTTCTAATTACCATGGTAGTACAATTCAAGATAGTGGAAACTAAGCTAGTAGCATCTAAGCTATGCAAGTAGCAATCATCTTGGTGACAACTATGTTGGAAGTTCCCTGAATGAAACCATATAGGTGGCTATACATATGCTACCAACATTTAGGTAGCCATCTATTTGCTATCATATTGGTAGATTCCATTATAGGTCACTATTCTTTGAGTCTTGATTTCATACAAGAAGCTAGACATAAGCAAATTGTTTGATAATTATTATCAGTACAAAGCCAATAAAAAACCTTATGTTGAAAATAACACTAACCCAAGGTTTCTCAAGAAGATGCACAAGGTATGTTGAGAAACATTTTCTCCCAATATGCTTTCGCCCACATCCTTTTTATTGGGGGAGACATGGGTATTATTTGTCCAAAAAGACCACCAATATCTTGACCTCATCACTAATTGCATCCTTTATGCATGGCTATTGTTCACACAAATGAAGTGACACTGCATCTCTCTTTAATCTGTCTCTAGCTCCATAAAAGTTTCTTCAATGTGTCCCTAGAAGTTTTGATGCTATTTATATATTTAGTGTTGTAGCATTCATAACCATCATGACAATTGCCCTCTTTAAAAACAATTCTCTAGAGCTTAAAGCTTTCTTAATGACATTGAGATTTTCTCTTAGAGTTGTTAGGAATGAATGTTTCTAGTCTACAACTCCTTGCGAACACCGAACATGCAAACCTCACATAAACATATATTGAAAAACGTTTTTGACCATTTATGCCTTTGTTTCATTGTCAAGTCCTTGTGTATGGTGCTTATAGTAGTTCACAACACCTATTAAAATCTTTTGACACTTTGCATCACTTAGCTCGAATGAGATATGTAATTTAGCAATTGCTTCCCCCTGCTTCTTCTTTAAGCGATAACCTTGCTTCCTCCTTGCCTCGTAATTCTTAATAAGAGTTTTCTTGTTTGATCCACAATCACATACACCATCTTTGTCTTGTGCATTGCTTCTTGTTTGATCCACAATCACATACACCATCTTTGTCTTGTGCATTGCTTCTGGCTACTAAAAACAATGCTTGGCACATTCCATTAGATTGTTGCTCCATTTTGATCTATTAATTGATTTTGAGAGAGAGAGAGAGAGAGAGAGAGAGAGAGAGAGAGAGAGAGAGAGAGAGAGAGAGAGAGAGAGAGAGAGAGAGAGAGAGAGAGAGCACATGATCTTAAAAAGAAGCTAAGTAGGGAGAAAGCTATTATTTTTGAAGAATGTGTTTTATGGATGCAAAATCAAAAGAAAATACCAAAAAACTACCTTTTTTGGCGCTCCATGCCAAGGAGCTACAAGGTTACCAATAGTGTATGTGACACAAGCATTAAGTCTACCTTATCATGCATATACCCTTTAGTAAACTAATATGAAATGAATTATATTTGCTAATGTGGTGGAATGTCCAAACAAAATTCTTTTTTATTGATTTTTTTGCAGAATATAAAAAAGATCCATAATGTCTTAGAGTTAACTTAATCTTTGGATGCTTTCCAATAGACTTGAGTCTTTGCTTTTCAATTCCAAGCCATACTAAATTGTCTTATTTAAAATCCATAGCTCTACACTTCTTAGTGTCTTGAGCAGCATATCGAAGTTGAGATTGCTAGCTGACTTCTCCTAAGACCTTAATGTGATCTGTGGCTAAAGCATCAATTGTTGGTACATTAGTAACCATGGTAGTTCTAAGAATTGCTAATTATTACCATAAAATATTACAAAAGATACTCAAGGAGTAGTAGTGTGTGGGGTATTATTGTTAGCAACCTATGATACCTCACACTATCCAAGCAATTCAAGAATGGCACTATAGGTTACTTTGATTTAGCAATTGCTTTTGGGATGGAAAGGAGAAGTGGAGTCCATCTTAGACCCTAGAAATTTTGGGGATGCTGCCTAAAAAATGATTATAGAATTTACCACCACAATATGAAAGAACTCCATTCCAACATCCATGATGTGGAAAGGTGATCTTAATAAATACTTTTGTAGCTTAAGGTGTAGTGAGAGCCTTCTTACATGGGACAAAGCTTGGACAAAGTAAGCTTGTTTATATTATGGTGGTCAAAATCATATCATTATGGATGGGACTTAGTAGGTAGATAAGTAATAAAGTCCATAGAGATCTATTCAAAAGGTCCATTAAATACATATAAAGGCATAAGATTACCATAAGATTTTCTAGGACGTTGTTTAATTTGTTGACAAACAATATATCATGCTTCATTTCTAGCTGCTAGAAATATTCTTTACAAGAAACTATTCTAATTGAATATCTCTATGACCCATATGTGTAGGAGCATGCATTTCATTCATTGCAATATTTCTAAATGATACAATAATACAACACCCTTTCTAATCATCAACAATGGTATTTATATACATGTACAATATTTCTAAATGATGTAGTAATATTTTTTTTAATTACAAAAAATCCATTGACAAATGTAAAAGATTTAAAAACAATAGCATTTTATTTTGAAATACATTCCATGCATGAGAAAAATCATTATCAAATCATAATTATATAAATCTAATAGAATCAAAAGTTTGAATTTCAATTGATGAAACCTTGTTCAGATCTACATGTTTGATTAATAAAAGCAATAGATCAAATTAATATATGGATCTATTAGTCTCTTGATTCAACCCCCTAACTTTAAATCACTAAGATAGAAACTATCTAGCCATTTACTATGTATATACTCAAAAGATAAAGTAGGAGTATGGAAACTTGGCTAAGTTTGAATCAAGGTGAAAAATCTGTTGTGGATACATGTGCGCAGGCACACGTGAGTGTGCCCACACACACACAACTTTCTTAGAGTTAAGAATTGGGAGAAGGCCGTAAGTCAAGAATTGTAGCTAATAAAAAGTTCTACAAAACATATAATATTAAAGAGTAGCTAAATCTAAGACGAAGAGCATCATTTTGGAGTTTAACAATGGTAAGAACCTAAAATTTGGGTACTATAGTGGATTTGAGTATGAGTGTATCCCTATAGTTATTATGAATTAGAAACATATGCATTGAATAGTCATTATAAGTCTTTTCATGCTCTACAAAAATTATCATTAAGTATCCTCTAAAACTACTAAAAATAAGTCAAATTAGTATCTAAAAAGGATTCCAAAGGGGATTTCTATAGAGAATTGCAAAATTAGACTAACATGATTTTTACAGATAAGAATAACTTTTAAAATGTATAAACTTAGCTAAAAGCACCTCAAAGCCTGATATCTTTTTATAATCCAAAACTTTCTAGTTTAAATCGAATCCAAATTCCTTATAAACATTTTGCCTAGAAAGATGGCTAATGAGAATATTTCAAACTAGTAAGTAGTGAGCAACAAGAGGGCAACTTTGATTTTGACATTCCAAGGCTCTCTTGTTCATGAGCAATGTTTGCATAAGTGAATGAAAGATTAGATTGATAATTAGGCAAATGGTTATAAGAGTGGATTAAGAGGATGTATTAGCAAATCTAGCATCAAAAAGCTTCAAATCATGCAACTTCATAAAACATAAAAGAAGTTACATAAATTAATAAGTTTAGAAACAAGAGAAAGATATGCATGATAGTGCTCAACCTCCCCCATGACAAAAAGCTATTATTTGCCATCTTATTATAGAAATATCGACTTCCATTTAGCCACATATCCATTTTTGTTTGTTTTGTGAGTTGGGTATGCACAACAAGTTGTGGGAGTGGTAGTATGTGCATCCATACATCATGCCTTCAGGCAAAGGAGATATAAATATTGATCAAAGAATGCAGTTACAATGTATGAGGTCTCGTAAAGGTTGGTACACAAGATATATAGATTTTTATGTGTCGAATCTTGATGTTGTGATCTTGTCATTGCATTTGAAACATGCCAAAATCCCCAAAATAAATTATAAAGCTCTAGATTTTGATAGTTGATGAGTGAATAATAGCAAATGTATCTCTTGCCCTCCTCTATAGTCTTACATGCGATCTCATTGCTTTTGTGCTCAAAATAGCAATGTGGATGCAATTTGGGCTTTGGCTTTTTGTGGCATAAAAAATTTGCTTTGTCTAATAATATCTAATATCTAAACCATGTTTCTAACCTTAGAAATTATTTGTCTTACCAAAAAGTCATAGTCTAATGGTAATATGTAAAGGTTACAAATAGTAAATAGTCCCATTTATTAAAGTAATATATAAGCACATTGATAAATAGTAATGTATGCACCAATTGCATTGCACTAGTAAAATATTAACACTACTGCATCTACATTGCTTCAACTAGTAATATACTTATCAAAAATTACAACACACATCAAATCTCACTTATCCACCTAGCACAATTGCAATTGGTATCATATACATGCACGTGCGACAAGTCATGATCATGTGGCAAATAGCAAAATAGTAATAAGTTTTACAAAAATAAATCCATTTTGAAATTATTTTAATAAAGATAAATTATATTAAATATCATAACATTACTTTTATTACCATAATTACAAAATGGCAAATCTAGCATTTGAAATCTTTGAAACATAGAATCTCATAAAACATAAATTACATAATAAATTTATAAAGAATAGAGAGAAAACACATTATAATAATGCTATCATACTAAATAATGATCAAATATGGTTCACAAATGAGTAGTGATTTATTATGTGATATAAAAAATTGATTAGCATCAAATTTAAATCCAAGGTTAATGATAACATGCCATAAATTACTTTTATTTATTTAAAGTAAGTACATGTGTTTGTTTCATCATCCAAATATATTATCAATCAAAACACATAATTTTTCTCTTGTCTATAACTTTTTTTCAAAAAGTCATTGTGATGTAATCCAAGTGGCTCTACATTGTGATATAGGCTTACAAATCCTAACCTAGTTTGTTGTAAATTCAACCCCATGTAAGTGGATCACCATGCCAATCAATTATACATTTACAATACCGTATTCAAGAGCTCTCTAACCACCTATTTCTTCTTGAATATTTTAAACTAAAGGTATAGCTCAAGGTTTGAGCTTGTAGAAGGGGTTACCATAATTTAAGCGTGTAAAAATTACACAGCGCAACGAATAGAATTTGAGCAAGGGATAGAGAAAGAGAGTACATAGCAGATAAGAGGAGAACAAAAAATTCTTTAACTCCAAACAAGTCGATACAACAATGGCTTTGTCCACTCATGCGCTTCCAATGTAAAGCTTAGATGGTGATCTAAACAAAAGATATGTGAAGAGCTTAAGGCTAGTTGGAATAACTCTGCTTGGGTGAAAGGATGGATCATAAAAGCTATTATGAAGGGGACTACCTTTTATAGCCTATGAAGGGGTTCATGATGGATGACCTTCCATATGCACTTGTGTCCATTGTGAAAGGATGGATCATAAAAGCTGTGAAGGGGTCTACCTTTTATAGCTTATGAAGGGGATCATGATGGATGACCTTCCATATGCACCTATGTCTGTTGACCTTCCATGTGCACATGTGTCTGTTAACCTTCCATATGCACCTCCACTAGTTGGCCATGGAATATATTCCCTACCCCTAGTCAAGGGCTACTTTTGCAACCCTTGGATTAAAAATAGGGCTCCCTGATAACTTCCTTACCTTGCAACTCGATGTGGTATACCTTGAGTCACTACCAGCTTTAACTACTCTATCTAACACAAAGGCTAGACCTGCAATGGTCACCTTTTGGCCATCCATACATACAAGTCAAGACCCAAGCTCACACATGGATTCTCCTCATAATGGGGCCCTTACAACTTTGAGCACCATGGATCATTGGTGGCACCTTACAAGGGTAGGGCGTTGAGCATATCTAACAAAGTGAAGCACGCGACAACTTCATTTTACTCACAACAAAAATTGCTCATGAGGTGAGCAAACATTACATGATTGCTTAATATTGCTTGAAGGTAAAGTACAACTACATATAATCCTTATTACATGCAATGATTCTTACTTTCCTCTACAAGACAAGTTATACAAATCTATGCTCATCTTTTCCTTAATATGCCCTTTTGATGATATTTACTTTTTGCATTAAGAAGCAATATAATGTTTATGTTCTCCATTAAGGATTCGATGCTAAGATGTTGCAAGTTGCTATATTGTGATCAAGCCTTCTAAAATGTAAATGCTGACATCATACTTGATAACTTAACATGTGTGCAATTTAACTCGGTGATTACCGCTAAGTATTTATATGCATCTATATTGTTCTCTTGGGCTTGAAAATCCATGTTTGCATACATGTAATTGACTTTCTTTTGCCCATAGGTTACAAAGAAAGTAGTAATAATGTTATCAAAAGTTTTAAATAACTTGTGAATCATTGAAAAGTTGCCAAATATGCCATAATGTCAAAAAGATAGGTCCTCCTCACATATTGGTTTTATATACAATTTCAATAAAGTCATTTAGGTTCATGAATTCTATAATGCAAAGTGTAGTAATGAAAGTTAAGTATGTATGCCACAACAACATCAAAGTTGGGTGTCTCTTACCATGAAAACACAACATACAAGTTATTGCCAAACATTTATCTTCATCTTTACTATGGAAACTCCCTCTTCATGAATTTACTTTCTATATTTTTGATTCTACTATGAAGGCCTTTGAGATACAATGACATGGACTAGCCTTTGTTCCACGAGCACTCACTAAGACTTGTAATAAAGATCTTAAGAGTGTGGGTCTTCTTAAAGCATACAAGGGTCATGCATGGATGAAGAAGTGTGTGTAGGTGTTGAAAATGCACATTTCATGATGGATTGTGGGATGGGAGTCCCCATACTTTTCTTGATGGTAAGGCATCTCATTGAGTATAATTAAATTTGAAAAAGTGGACAAGGGGAGGGGGTGGGTAAAGTTCTTTATTATTGCTCACAAAGTTGTTTATTATTTAAGGGTTTCTTGGGGAGAAGGGTGGGCTAACAAAACTGTTCATTGTCCTAGTCCTAAGGAGAGAGGGTGCATGTGCATCTTTGTGTAGAAAGTTCCCGGTCGTAAAATGTATCCCATTGAAAAGTATATTTATATAGAAAAGCTATACATGCTTCAAGAGACAAATTTTAGGCCTTTAGCTTCTATAACCTTTGGCACAAACTTCACTTGCGATTCTCCTTTTACCCAAATATCATAGTTTTTTGCATGAATCAATGATAGATGGTTAATGCCAATTGTAGAGAAAACAGAAGCCATAATGATCTATTTAGAATTAAGCTACACTTCCTAAACATAAACAATAGATACAAATAACATCTACATCATAAAGAAGTGGTAAGATTAACCCCCAAAACTGTAGGTCATAATAGATAGCAGTATCATATTTTATTTGTCTTTAAAAAAGAGCTGATATAAATAGCCTTCTTTGTCAATTGCCATCCATTAACAAAATAGTAGTTTGAGGTGTCACCCAAACCCTCATGTAAGCTTGCATTAGACTAGTTTATGCCGATATCTATGGGCTCTAAATGCCAAATCATTTTTTGCATGCTCTAGGGATTTTAAATTGCAACTTCCACTACATTTTTAAAGAGAAGGTTCGTGCCATTAGGAAGCCCTACATGAATACTAAAACATTTAGGTGAAGGACATGGAGCATCTAAGCACTTTTGACTCTTGTCTTATAGGTGGTACATTTGTTTATTATGGCTTTTTGCAAACCTACATAAAACCTAAAAATCATATCACACGCTTGGGACAATTCACTAAGTTTTGAGCAATATATCAATTTGCACAAAAAAAAAAACAAAAAGACAAATAGATAGGCTCAACATGTTGAACGTTCCTTGCATACTATTTCCAAGTAGGGTTCACACAACTCTCATAATAGATCAAACCACTCCACATGAGAGGGGCATTTGGCTAAATTTCACATGGCATTTTAAGTCATATTTAATAAACCAACTTATAATAGTGCCATGTGGTTGTAGCCACACTCCATGTAAGCTCTTATCGGACTTAGTGCTCTAACTAGATTATTTGAAACTAGCATTTCCATGGTCTATTTAGTAAGAGATGCATAGTCTTCCCCCCACCCCCTCCCTCCCAACTTTGATGCTTTTGCACATTGTTTTACCAAATAACCATAGCTTTATTGAATGAAGTATTGAATTGGACCAAACAATATGGCAAAACAATTCTCTAACATTCAAGTTTTGTCAATTGAATTGGACAATACTTCATTCAATAAAGCCTACAATTCTCTGACATTCAAGTTTATTCTTTGCTGGGGACAATGATTTCAATCACCCCTTCCTTCCATAACATGTCATTTACTATCCTCTCCTTAAGATAATTAAATGCTCTCACACCATTGGTTGACCTTTTGATTTAGAAACACAAGGATAATGTTTTTTGGCTCCTATTTTGTATCATCAATGACCATGAAAAAGTTGAGCCTTTAGGGTTGCTTTTTGTGAAAATTTGGTAGCATGATGGAGGCATTTCACTGTCTAACTATATGAGAATTAGAGAGTTTACTTCACCTCATATAGTAAGTTTCTTGGAGTTTTCAAATGTAGACATATTTGGAGTGCACAAGTAAAGGTAGATGTTTGCCTCTTATTTACACCTTAAAGACTTTGCTACATACCTAAATCTTGACATGAAAATTGGAATTGGTCATGTGTGAAAGATGGAGTCTGAGAAGACTTACCATACAAGATATATCGGGGTATTCTATGAGGTATGCTAAAAGTTGTCCACATGTGGGAAATTGTATCCGGCATGTCCATGCCACCCAATTGCACATGAAAATGCTTGATGCCCTGACCAGGAACCGAACCTGTCTCCTGAGCAACATGTGCAAGGGTCCCCTCTACCAAACCAAAGACCTTTAATGATGTTTGGAGAAAATAATATATAAGATCAAAGCATCCGGATACTCCATCTACTCCATCCGGACCAGCGTGCACACCGGACTCCGGAGCCGTATGAGAGAGAGTGTTTGTGGATGCGGAGCCTGGAGGGGAGCTGGCGTTGACGTGGAGCTGCAGCCGGGAGGGATGACGTGGCGGCAGGGGCCAGCGTGGACGTCGGCCGCGCTGACGTGGACCTTTGAACCGCGGTCCGCGATGCTACCTAATACCTATACCGCTTCTTATGTGCGTGTGCAATGGATTCATTCATGTATAGTCTAGGTCTTGTCAAGTGTGTATGCGTTTTGGGGGGGGAGGGGCGTGGCGTTCTTTTAAAGGGGACCGTTGACGGGACCCCGAAAGTTTTCCCTTCTTTCCATGTTGTGTGTGCGGAGCGTTGACCAGATGCTCATCCCTGCCCTGCGCTTTCTCCTCCTTCCGCCATAGCCACACACACACGCACACACACAAACAGGAAGAAGAAACAAGTTAGAAGAGAGGACAAGCTCCTTCTCTCCCTGCTTGTTTTCCCCTCCCCGCCCGCCCCCCCCCCCCCCCCCATGGCACCCCTGATATGAAGCATCCCCGCTCGCCCCTCCCCCCCTCCTCCCCTCGCCCCTCCCCCATGGACTCCTCCTGCAGTAGCCCCTCCCATGGCCTCCTCAAAGGCCTCGGCCGTGACCGTGATCGGCCCCGTTCTGCTGGCCCTGCCGGCCGCCACGACGACCCCAAGCGCTCCACCCCCTCCCGTGACCGCGAGAATGGAGGAGCCTCGCACGAGCGTGGCAGCAGTGACAGGGCCTCGTCGGAGAAGATGCTGGCCAGCTTGCCTGCCTCTCGGTCCTTTGTGGACCGCGATGGCAAGGACAGGGGCGAGGAGGGGCGCGAATTCAGAAGGAAAGGGCATGGCACTGACAAGGAAGGCGGGGATGAGTACGAGGACAGCTCTGACAGAGCGGACAGAAGCCGCAATGCCTCGAGAAAGGTGTCGATCCATGAGCGTTTCGATAGACACTACCCCGGGAAGTCCTATGCAGCAGAGCGTGATAGATCTGAGAAAAGTGATGGTGCCAGACGCAAGGTGTTAGATAATGACAAAGAAATTCTGGAAAAATTTGAGACATCAAGATCGTTTGGGAGGAGAAACTACGGTAGTAATGGACGGCATGGAACTCCTGATGGCTCGGTTTCCTGGGAGGAAAAGGACTACTCTGGAACAACAGCCTCTAAAGCTGCGAGGAAAGGCTCTGGATTTGACAGGGATGGACGAGATGGCGGGGATTCCTCCAGCAAAGGTTCTCCTAGCTTCGAGCGATGTGCACCAGAAGAAGCTGATGTGCGAAAAAGCCCATCTGGTAAAGGGTTCAGGTCGGGAAGAGATGGAGCAGACCTTAAATCCTATATCCTAAACAGGGATGGATCCAGGGAATTAGGAAGAGGTTCCCCTAGGAAAGAATATGCACCGGAGAAGGATGGCATGAAGACCTCCAAGTTGTCACCAAGGGAAAGGAGCGACTCTTTTAAGCAAAGGTTGTCACCTAGAAATGCATTTGAATCTGACAGAGACTTGAATGAAGCTGAGGAGATGCAAAGAGCCTCTTTCAAATCGAAGATTCACTCAAAGAAAGAAGATCTTGGCTCTTTTCAGCGCAAGGAGGACGGAGCCAGCTCAGATGAAGCTGATACTCATACTTGTAGGAGGAGTTTGTTGTCCAAAGTTCGCGGATGGGGCCATGACTTAGTGGAGGAACGGAGTTCTTCAGAAGCCCATGATGAAGGTGTTAGGGAAGGAAGATCTGACACACCCATTACTTTCTTACATATTGCCAAAAGAGTAAGGTCAGACAGGGATAGACTGAGACGAGATGAAACAGGTCACAAAGTTCTCCAGCGAAGTGGAGGAGGTGTGCAAGTAGAGCCAGACGTAGATAAAGTTCATCACTTAGAAAAGCAGGATATAGATGTAGCTGGAAGGAATGAAGATGTAGTTGCAAATTCTGTAGATGTAGATGATAAACTGATGGATGTAGTTGACGAGAATGCAGGCTCCTCAGGTAGAAAGCTTGATATCAGACGTGCACAGTCGGAAAAGAGGGATTTAGAGAATGCAAAGGAGTCACATTTGCTTGATTTCTCTTCTAGTAGGGGTGAGGAGAGTGAAATGGAAGAAGGAGAGTTAGGACCTGATGAGGATTTGCTGAAGGAAGAACAGGTAGAAGTGAAAACCTTCAACTTAAATGAAGAACAGATAGTTGTAGACACTGCTGCAGCTCAAGAGGGAAACAGAGGAGATTGTGTAACAGTTGCTCAAAACACGGAAGAAGGGAAAGGCTGTGAAGGCATATCTATTACGGCACTTGAATCTGAAAGGCAACTAAACAAGGGTGAGTCTGGAAGTCATGAGGCGCCAGGTGAGGCCAATAGCAAACATGGAGCTGAAAACCCTAGGGTCAAAGCAGAGTTGGATGGAGAAGATGCAATGGGTGCTGCCAAACAAGTCAGTACTGATGTGCACTTGCAGGAGACGAGCACTGTGGTGTCTGGATCCAAAAATAGAGACACTGGTGAGAGTTCAAAAGCAGGGTTAACACTCGATTTGCTAGATGAAAGGACATTAGCTCAGGAGGTGCATGTGACACAGTGGAGGGCAGAAGGTCAAGAGAAAGATAATACATCAACCAGAGAGTTGACGCTGTCCCTTTTTACTCACCCTGCTGGAGAACAGAGACAGGTTTCTGAATCTGAAGGGCATAAAACTAGTAGCCAAAGTAATCATGGAAGGGCTGAAGTGCCAGAAAGAATTCATAACATACACGGAGTATCAAGTGAGCAATGTTTGGGCGAATCAGGTGAGGGATCACATGATAATTCTGGCTATGGACATAAGCAGAAGAAGATAAAGCTAGAGTCACTTCAGCTATCCTTGGCTCTTCCAGGAACATCAGTGGGACAAATGGGAGGTATTCCTCCACCAGTGGCAGCTGCTCCTGGGGAACCAGCGAGGAGTTTCCAGTCATTGACGCAAACCCATACGCACACCCACACCAACACCCAGACTCAGAACTTGTCAATGTCCCAGACTCGTACTAATTCAGATGGATTCACAACTTCTCTGTCTTTGTCACAGTCCCAGTCCTTCATTCATAATCCCAGCTGTTCTCTTAACTGCACATCTATGGAGAATCAAGAGCTTTCTTGTGGAGGAAGTAGGCAAATATCACAGGGGAATGAGCAGATGTCCCACAGGAGCTGGCAAAGCCCAAGTGCCAATGACCAAATGTCGAATGGGACTCGTGCAGTTACCAGCTTGTCTCAAGATAGATCTAGGCATCGGCGAGAAATCCCTCTTTACCAAAAGATTTTTCACGGGGGTGGTAATATGCAGCATAGTCAAGGCCTTCCTGCTGTCTCAGGGAGTAACAAAAGTTCAGGGAGCAATCGTATCTCACAAAAGAGTCACCAGATGGCACACAGATTTCAGGTGGCTCCTCCAATTTTGGATTCCAGCTCTCAAGACATTGAAGGATCTGGGAGGCAAGCTGGTACACGTAAGGACTACCCAGATAAGCTACGCCAACAGGAGCCTTGGCTAGGATCCACTCAGCGAATGGGCTCCCGAGAAACCCGATCTGAACCTCATAGCCAGCGAGAGAGGGAGAGAGTATTAGATTACCCTTCATCTGTTCCAAAAAGACTTACTACTGCAAGAAATGATGACATTGTAGGAGCAAGTAACCAGTTTAGTGAAAAAGTCGGGCTGCATGAGATTGCAGCTGAGCCAGTTGCGCTTACGGCACAAAAGCTGCAGGAGCTACCAGACAGCTTCCTTGAGGGGCTGAAAGGTGTGGCAAAAGAAGTGCTAGGCAGCTTTGACAAACGGGAGGAGTTCATAACCCTTCGGGACAAAATCAGGAGGAGAACAGATTTGACAGAGGAGACTCTTTTGCTTGCACACAGAATACAGCTGGAAATTCTTGTTGCATTGAAGACAGGGATGCAGGCTTTTGTCCAAGAGGGCACAAAACCTCTTACTAACACAGCCTTAATAGAGATTTTTTTGCAGACTAAGTGTAGGAACATTGCTTGCCAGCAGTTGCTTCCTGTAGATGGATGCGAATGCAGGATCTGCTCCCAGAAGAAAGGTTTTTGTCATGAATGCATGTGTGTGGTTTGTTTGAAGTTTGACACCGACAACAACACTTGTCGCTGGGTAGGTTGTGATGTTTGTCTGCACTGGTGCCACACTGATTGTGGGTTGAGGATGTCATATATTGCGCCTGCACCTGGAATTCAAAGTGCAAAAGGGTCCACCTATCGCTGTGTTGCCTGTGATCACCATTCAGAGTTATTTGGATTTGTGAAGGATGTCTTTCAAAAATGTGCTGAGGACTGGGGTGCAGAAGCATTGGCAAAAGAATTGGATTGCGTGAGGCGTATCTTTCATGGAAGTGAAGATATGAGAGGAAAACAGTTGTGTTGGAAAGCTGAACGAATGTTACAGAAGCTTGAAAGTAAAGTTGACGCTGCAGAAGTTCGCAGGAGTATGTTGCGATATTTTAATGGTGAGTATCTATTTGACATCACATTGTTGTCTTGCCATAAGCCTTTATTTTCTCATAATTCCAGAGAAGTCTTTCAAGCTTTCATCGTATCTCAAATCTAGAATGCATTGTGATCATTTTGTAACCTTTTTAAATGGAAGTTTGTCAGTTTGGAGACCCCTCGGTAAGATTGTCCTCGGTAAATTGTTCTGGTCAGGATCCTCTTTAGATAAGAGTGGTTGATTTTGTCTATTGTGTTCTGGCTAGTCTGAAGATCCCATTGTTCATCCTGTTCATGAATGTGTTTAATGATTTCTCAATTAGGTGTTTAAGTTTGACACACAGCCCGACTGTTGGACGGCATAAGTTAACTGTAGTTTCAGTTCTGTAGTAAACATTGGTCAAGTTTCGAATGCTTGGCCACTGAGGGACATGATCTGCGAGAGTATCTGGTTGCAAGCCAAGGACATCAAGATTGTAGGCTGCATGAAAATGGGCTGGTGAGGAGAGTTTGACATGGTGGCACATTCAGGAAAAGGCAAAGTGATGGTGGGTGTGGCTGGCTAGTGGGTGGGGTCATGACCATAGAGAAGGTAGAATGGACTTCAAAACAATGGGAGAAACCCTTGGGCCATGGGGCTGTTGGGCTGGGTCTGTGGAGCTTGGAGGTGGACCCCAGGTGGACAGCCAGTTGACTGGCTTGGGTATCCAGATGGGCCTCCCTTCCTTTCAAAGGAGTTGCCACTTATCTCACTTGACCATTCCAACTGAGACCCTCCATCCTGTTCACACGCTCTCTCCCTTGGCTGGTCCTATAGTTGAAGTGGCAATGGCCACACATTTCTCTAAGCTGTTCCTCCTTTTAGGTTCTATACTGTAATACATTGTACAACAATAGACTCTCTCTTGTTTCTTAGTCTGTGATATAATTGGCATTATCATTTTGTCATGGTCAATGACTTATCTGCATGTGTCACATGCCTAAATCTGCAACTGTGCATGAGTTGCGTTCAGAGTCTGGATGTAGTGGTCTTTACAACAGTGTAAATATTCTTTCATTTCTTCGACTGTGTGAGATCTAAATGGCATTCTTGTTGTTGAGGTCTTCTACTTTAGACGCCATGAGCAAGGTTGTCCATGTTCGATGGACGGGATCTCTAGTTTGATCTGTTGTGTCCCATCCAATTAGTCTGATCCTGTCTGATTGTGTCTGATCTAGGCTGATGGCTTCCAGTGATAGTTTGCTCCTGCAAGCAAAAAGTGTCAGTTGAACTAGACCTTTTGGGTGACATTTCCAACTTTTTGTGGCTTCCCCCCTCATCATAAGACCTTCTCTCTCTCCCCACAAGACATTCTCTCTCCTTCAATAGATTCCCTCTCCCTCTCTTTTTCAAATTCCAATTTCAAGTTTGATGCTCTGTGTGTGAAGGGGGCATCACCATATTGAGCTAGAACAATGAATGATTGATGGGATAGCTATTATTGGTGTTTTGTGAGGTGCATTTTGGGGCACCATCCTCTCTCTCTCACACCTATATTTTTGCCCATCCTCTCTCTCTCACCTATATTTAACCCAAGTCACTAGTTAGTCCTCAAGCCTTCAAGAATGAAGCTCTTTCTCTATCTCATCAAGCTCTTGCACTTTCTTTTCTCAACTTTCAAGCTTTCTACTCCCAAGCTCTCTCCTATTGCTCAAGCTCTACATGTATGAAGTAAAGACTCTAAAATTGTATTGTTTAAAGATGACAATAGGTGCATGTCTTAAAACTATATGTATGATTCATTGCATCAGATGTACATCCCAAGCTCTCTCTTAAATTGCTCAAGCTCTACATGTATGAAGTAAAGACTCTAAAACTGTATTGTTTAAAGATGACAATAGATGCATGTCTTAAAACTATGTGTATGATTCATTGCATCAGATGTACATCCAAGATCTTTAGTTAGATTAGTAATGTACTAACTTTGGACAATACTAATTGGACGCCACTAGACGTGACAACCTTGGCCATGAGGTTTAGCCATTACTTGTAGACCTTCTCCAACATTTAATTACAAAAGCAAAGTTTTTATGATACTCGGCACATGAAATACATCTTACGTGTTCTTGGCCCAGATACATAAAGGGACCTTTCCAAGGCAAAAAGACAACACCTACTATACACAGAGCCAAGGAGTTATGAGAAACAACCCATTTTTGAGAGGGGCTTTGGAAAGTTCAAGTGTATTTGTGTTTGAATGAGAACTAGTGCTACAAAACATGACATTTTAATGGATTTTACATGAAGTGATGTGGCATGAGGGTGTTTTGTTCTTTTTTGGTTTTTTTTTTTTGGAAAGTTGCAAGTCTGTTTTTGCATGAGGATTGGTCTTATTTGAAATCATGAATCATGCACAATGATGATACAATCATGGTAACTGTGAAACATGTTTCGCTGGCATTGAAATGTGAAATGCCCCGAGTGAAATGGCTGGCTGAAACGACATTTTGTGGTGGAAAAGGAATATATTTTCTTGCTCTTTTGAGAGTTTTGAGCAGATAGGATAGACATCATTTATTGACATGAAAGGATCTGCATGGTATAAATATGTAAGTTGCAACTCATTGTTTATAAAGAAAACTATCTCACATATATTATTCAACTGTTTACTTGGCATTTTGCTTGAGACAGGGCATGCCCCTTGGATAGTAGAAAACTGATCTAGAAGGTAATTGGCAAGCTGCAACAGCAGTCCACACATGAGATGAGGACATAGGTAGGTTGCAATAGGTCAGATTTGGATGATGACAGCAGGTTGGCTTGTTCTAGCCAAAAACAAACACAGGAGATAGTTTGATGGAGAAAAAAAGCACTTGGAGAAGAGGGAGAATAATTTGAATGGAGAGTGAGTGATGAGGGATGTCCAAAACATGCTCTTTTATAGGGGGGTTTTTACACATTTTTCGTATTGTGCAAAATCATGGGCAGCAGCCTTAGTGATAGTTGAGCACTCCACTACATAGGGGAGACTGGTTGATGGAGAAGGAAAGCACTCGGAGAAGAGGGGAGTGATTTTGTGGAATGAAAATTGAGAGTGGGTGAGCAATAAGGCCCGAGGGATACCCACAACATGCCTTTTGTAGGGGATTTTTGCATATTTGTTGTACTGTGCAAACTTAAAAGTAATAGCCTATTTATATAAATAGAGTTTTTTCGGGGCTGAATTAAGGAGCAAACATTAGTCATTAATGCATGTATGTGAATAATTAATAGTAGCCTTGATTTTGGTTGCTCAGCACGCCCTCTCAAGCCCAAAAAATGCCCAAGATGTAAAGAGGCATGTTCCTTAAATAGTTAAAAAAATGTAATGCAATAAATACACAGTAGGATCCCCCATCAAGGATAGTTATGTGGCAATAGAGTCGATGAAGAAGATCATGAGTAGCTAGGATGGGAGCAAACCCAGCCTACCTTAGTTGTCCGGGAGAGGAAAAACACTTGCAACATGGTAGAATACGTGAAGAAGAATAATATACAAGGGGATAAACGAGGGTGCCCAAAACTTGACCTTGGGAGAGAAGCCACTAGCTCTGTCTTCATGTTGGTAAGAATGTGAAGGTGCAAGCATCAATTTATGATTGATAGATCCAAGCCTTTGGTGTAGGTAAATCCTATAGGTCATGGGTGTTGGTGTTGAAATTGAGAGATAATTGATGCAAAACGACTTATATTTCTGAATGATGAGGTGGCACATGGAGTGTTTGTGGATAGTGCACATGCTCTGATGGGGTAGGGAGCAAAGGTCGATGAGGACAAGCTTTGGTGGAGTGTTTTGACTTGCCGCAATTGGTGCACCTAGTGGGCTGTGCTCCATCTTGTGGGAAAGAAGCCATATTGTTAGTTTGTCAAACCTGGAATGGGAGGGTGGGAGGGAGCAAAACATAGCTGTCCACAATTTTGCAGTAGAATAGAGTGAAGAAATTTGAGTTGACAATGGTCTTGTCACTCACCAAAACTTGTATTCTTCACAAAGGTTGAGGATCTTTAGCTGTTGAGGCACCTTTGCTAGAGAACAAATGTAGAATCATGTACAATGATGGGGCCTCAAGTCTTCATGCCTCTAGCTAGGGCTAAGGCATGAACCATGGAGTGTGGTGACGACTAAGTGGCTTGAGATGACTGCTCTATCCTGGTTGATCATGCTGCATGCAACAACTTCTTTGAAGGAGAATGGTCTATGGAGGGTGTGTCAGAAGTGGTGCAGCAATGGAAGCGTGAAGAATATGCTGAAATAAATGCTGAAACACAAGACAGAAGAAAGAAAGAAAGAATGAACACAGTAGACAGATGAGAACTCAGATGTATGCTCGGGAAATGGAATCCATATCGAACACGAGACAGCAGCATACAACGGTGAGTCACTGGCTGCGTGGGCTCCTCAGCACCGGCTCCTCTCTCCCAGAAGGATCTCCACTGATGGCTGAAGTACCGAAGACTGTGGAGGAGGAGCCCTATAAATAGCCACAAAAGTGGGGAGCATAAAATGCAGGTCGGCCAGCATTTAATGCTGGTCGGCCAGCAACAAATGCTAAAAGTACATCATAAATGGCCACTAAAATGTGCCATAAAATACTGCATAAAATGCTACATAAAATGCCCGGCCTCTGCACACAGACTCACACCATGAGCTGACTAATATCTGCTAACACCCTCTCTCAGATCATGTGTGATCGGATACAATGAAATAGTACAATGATGGAGAATCATAAACTACACAACAAAGTAACACCAGAAGGACCATGGATGTCCAAGCGGTGAGTGGCCAGCCCACCACCAAGAAGCCTCGGAGAGTATCTGATGTCGATGTCGATCGTACCAACAACACCTGAAAATAGAGAAGACTCATAGCAGCTCTCTGTGTAATGTTACCTATGTCACTCAGGACATACAAAGCCAATCTGCCAAACATGTCTCTGAACATGTGACCATGGAGTTCCTGCCTTTGGCCAAACCACCAAAGTGTCCCCTCATGTGAGCTCCAGACGAAAGCCTCTCGCTCTCTGTCAAGAAGAACAGCTCATCATGAACCCAGAAATCAACTCCAGTCTCTAGGATTTCACTGCCAGATACCGTCGATGCGTCAGGGACGTCCCTCTCTGGAACCTGTGCACCTGTATCAAAATATAGATGAGGCATTGCAGCCCCACCAACACCCGCTCACACTCCCTCTCTGGCACAAGAGAGTCGTGAGGGATGACCTCATCACCACCACTAGAAAGCAGCCGAGGAAGGGGCCACCAAGCCCTTCCCGCGATCCGAAGGAGAGGATCCCTTCCGCGCCTTGGACTTCTCCTTGGTCGGAGGATCGGAGTCGGAGTCTGATGAAGGAGAGGACTCATCGGTAGAGTCAGCATCCCGCTTCGTCTGCTGCTCCTTCTTCCTGGAAGCCGCTAACTTCTTGCAGTCCTTCCGCAAATGTCCCTTCTTGCCACAGTGGTAACACTGGGCCTTCGACTTCTTCTTCCCGTCACCCCTCTCTGAAGCTACATAAGCCTCACCTCCATAATGTGCCGGAAGCCGCCCCTGTAATCTCAAGGATGCCTCATGCTCAAGAAGCATCGAGGTCATATGTGTAAAACTGACAGGAGACGATGATGTCTGCGCCCGCAAAGCATTGGCCACTCCATCAAACTCCGGGGGGAGCTTGTAGAGGACCGTCCCGACAAGATGCACCTCGGGAAGAGCAGATTGCATGTGCCGAAGCTGGTCCTGTACCTGCGTAACACGAAGAAGAAAAGACTGAATAGTATCTTTCGGCTCAAACTTCATCTGCTGGAGCTGGCAATAAAGTGTGACGGCCCGCATGGTGGAAGGTGCCTCGTACATCTGCTGCAACTTCTGCCATACTTCAGGAGATGTCCTACAGGAGGTAACCACCGGTAAGACCGCTTTAGAAATACACCGAAGCAACGCCGAGTAAGCACGGGCATCGTCCGAGTCCCATGTGAGCACCGCTTCCTCATGGTTGTCCTCATCAAAGGCTTCAGGAAGAGGAAAAGGACGGAGAGGGCGAGCAAGAGCTCCACAGACAATGTACCATAGCCGCTTCTGCACAAACCAAGCTTTCATGACAGCACTCCATGTGAGATAATCAGGTCCATGTAACTTATCTTCACTTGAGGTGCATGGAGGGGCCATCTGGAGGAGGTAGAAAAGAGGAGTAGAAGAAAAGAGGGTCGTTGGGAGAGTGAGCACAGCCAAAACGCAACCAAAAACACCAAAAAATAGTGAGTTCACATGCAATATAACCCAAAGGCTGACCAAAATAAGCCATAAGCTGCTGCACAAAGTCAAAAAATCAGTCAAAAACTGCCAAAAACAGCAAAAACGGCCTGAATAATCAGAAAAACAGGCAAAAATAATGCTGTAAACAGCAAAACGCAGGCTGCAAACTGAAGAAACAGGGGCTAAAGACTGTTGCCAGCAGTTTGATGAAGGAAACACGGGCAGCAAAGAGTGGAACAGCAGTAAACGCAAATCTGTCCAGAAAAACGCAAAACGCAAATGCTGAAACACTGTCGCCAGCAGCAAATCAGCAGGCGCCAGCAGGAAGGACAGCTGGCTGATCAGCAAGAAGGGTGTAAATCCTGAAAGCAGCAAGAAAACACAGCACAAATAGGTTGCAGCCTGAGCTCTGATACCATGTCAGAAGTTGTGCAGCAATGGAAGCATGAAGAATATGCTGAAATAAATGCTGAAACACAAGACAGAAGAAAGAAAGAAAGAATGAACACAGTAGACAGATGAGAACTCAGATGTATGCTCGGGAAATGGAATCCATATCGAACACGAGACAGCAGCATACAACGGTGAGTCACTGGCTGCGTGGGCTCCTCAGCACCGGCTCCTCTCTCCCAGAAGGATCTCCACTGATGGCTGAAGTACCGAAGACTGTGGAGGAGGAGCCCTATAAATAGCCACAAAAGTGGGGAGCATAAAATGCAGGTCGGCCAGCATTTAATGCTGGTCAGCCAGCATTTAATGCTGGTCGGCCAGCAACAAATGCTAAAAGTACATCATAAATGGCCACTAAAATGTGCCATAAAATACTGCATAAAATGCTACATAAAATGCCCGGCCTCTGCACACAGACTCACACCATGAGCTGACTAATATCTGCTAACAGGGTGCGAGGTGCAGTCCCCTGGGAAGGGGGGATGTCAAAGAAGACACTGAATGAAGATGGATAGGAGTGAAGTGGGGTGAAGAGTAGTCTTTCGTAGCTGTAGGTAATGAAGAAATAATCTTCAAGGGCAGCAGCAGCAAAATGCAGCTTTCAGCTGGCTGGAAAGGCGTCCAGGAATGTAGACAGCTACTAAAGAAGGTAATTTGCAGTCTGCATCAGGAGTCACAATAGAAAATGCAGCAGTCCACACATGAGATGATGATGTGGGCAGGTCACAGCAGGCTAGATGGTGGTGATGAGAGCAGGGAGGCTTGTGCCAGGCACAAAGGCAGCTACAGCAGGTATAATGCAGGCTGGGTGGACCTCCAGCTTCATGGGCAGCAGTGGGGCAACAGCCTTAGTGATAGGCCACCACTTTGCTACACAGGGGAGACTGGTTGATGGAAAGGAAAGCATTTGGAGAAGAGGGAGAGTGATTGAAGGAATGAAAAAGTGATAATGAGTGAGCGATGAGGAAAAGGGCATGTTGTGGCATTTGTCCTAGTGAAATCATAAAGCCTTTTTGGGCTGAATTAAGGAACCAAAAATAGGCATTGTTGCTTGTAAATTAATTATTAATGCTAGCCTTTATTTTGTTTGCTCAACACTATGGACACGTGAAATCTAGGTATAATTTGAAGCGATATGGCACGAGAATATTTGTATTAGAGAAGGTGTAGAGGCGAGCTCAAGCTTTGCCGCCAAGACCCACGGACCGCTTATTGTTCAACTGAGCACTAATGGCTACCTCTCATATAGCCGACGCGCTATCCCTCTCTACGAGTGTAGTGGGCTTACCTTGATGCTCGATTGAATTGCTTCCTCTCTCAAGCACTTTGATAGCTCCACGATTCGTGATGCAAGCTCAAGCATCCTCAAGCCTCTTCTTTCAAGCTTCATCCTTCATAGCCGAGAGGAAGATAAGAGAAGAGAGGAGAAGGAGGAGGGCTTCTCCTCCAAGATCCCTCATCCTCACACACTTACTCCCTCACTCACTCCCTCCCTCCCTTAAGCACTCGTAAGCGCAAGAGAAGAGAAGAAGAGAAGAAGAAGAGTCCACTTTGCCATACACGAAAAATAATGAGCTTTCATTCACTTTTTGAACTTTATATACAAAACCCTAAACCCCTTTTGGGTGGTCATCCCCTTGTCCTCGTTTTCTTACATGGCGGGCCATGGCCTAGGCCCTTTTTCTCATTGTCATTTCTTTCTAGCTTAGTCCTACCGCCCGTTCATCGTTACAAATTGCACAGGAGAGAGCCTAGCACTCTTTTATAGAGGTTTTGGCTGCGCCTTTATATTTAAAGGTGTGCCTTCTTGCTTTTGGTTTCTTGCGGCTTCCATGGTTGCGTCTTGTATTCCTGGTGGGCCCACTCTCTTGTAGGGTGCCTTTTTCTTTTTTCCCCCTTGCGCTTTTCCTCTTGATGTCTTGTTTTCCGCTTCCGTTGCTTGCGGTAAACATTATCCCTCTCCTAGTTGAGTGCTAGTCCCATGGCACTTCTAGGCAGTGAGTCGGACGGTGTTGCGGGGGTAGCTAGGTGGCTTTTTGAGTTTGTATACAATCCGAGTTGGAAGGTGTGTTGGAGGGATTTATAGAGCTGGAAGGCCCTTAAGTTGGATATGAGCCCTGGTGTTGGAGGAATTTATGGAACTGGAAGGCCTTTGCGTTGGATATGATTCCTGGTGCTAGAGGGATATATGGACCTGTTGGAGGGATTTATGGAACTGAAAGGTCCTTGAGTTTGGAATGAGCCTTGGTGATGGAGGGATTTATGGACATGTTGGAGGGATTTATGGAACTGAAAGGTCATTGAGTTTGAAATGAGCCATGGTGCTAGAGGGATTTATGGACTTGTTGGAGGGATTGATGGAACTGAAAGGTCCTTGAGTTGGATATGATCCCTGGTGTTGGAGGGATTTATGGACTTGAAAGGCCCTTATACGATCCTTGGTAGAAGGTGTGCTGGAGGGATTTATGCATTTGAAATTGAAGATAAAGTTGGACGAATCCCTGCGTGGGGAGAGGCTGATGGGTAGATCCATCTTTAAAGTTGAATATGGTGTTAGATGGATCCGTCTCCTGGCCCTTCGTGGTTGCCTTTCCTTGCGTTGTTTCAAATGAGCTTCTTCATTCACTTTTTGATTGGGACTGCCTCAGTGTGTCCTTGCTTTGTTTCGCCTGCATGGTGACATTGTCGCATAAGATGGGGAGTGCATCATGGATGTCCGGAGCTGGTGGTTGGGGCCTTAGTTTGTACCTGAAAAGAAAAAAAGGTGCACTACCTAGGGGTGTGCTCCGTGTCGTGTGGTGCATTGTGCTCATGCTAGTGGGACTGGGAGCAAGCTTAGGCGTTATCCCTCGCTTGAGGACTTAGTTTGTGCATAAGGGAGGTGCGGTGCGTGTAGCTTAGGGTGATAGATCTAACCATAGGCGAGTGTTAACTCCCTAGGTGTGTCCTGCCCTTGATGTGCCCTAAGCGTGAAGTGGGGAATCAAAATGAGGCTAAGGGGTTAGGGATGGAGCCGGCCGACTGAGGCCAGCGTGAAGTGGGAAATCAAAATGAGGCTAAGGGGCTAGGGGCGGAGTTGGTCGACTGAGGCCACCGGATGCACCTAACTTGAGAACCCCTAGGTGCAATGACTGTGATCTATGTGCGACTTGCGGTTTTTGCGTGGCGTTTCTTTCCATTTCTTTTTCTTCTTTCTCTTTTTCTTCTTTCCCTTTTTTTTTTTTGAATAAACAGTTTCTTGACTTTGGTGAGGTAGTACAAGATGGAGGATTATTCTTTGGGTTAGTGGGCGTGGGATGGGGAGGTTGGGGGCTTTAATGATTTACTAAGGAAGTGCCTACTTAGCATATACCCTTTTTGGCCTATTCTAACATGGAGAGGGATGGTGGACAAGAATGGATGGCTATAGTTGGTGAATTGGCTATCGTTTATGTCCTCAAGGAGGGCCATGCAAAAGGATGGGAGTAAAGTAGTACGCAGCATTAGCCGAGTCATGGCGCACCTATCTATTCTCGCATTAATGTCATAAAAGAGCGGCGGAAGATGATACTCTGTTGGTGCGGAGGGTTGCCTGAGGAGAGTCCTAAGTTATCTAATATAATTACATGTTGTTACAAAGGCGGGGTTTGGACAAGAGGAGAATTCCATTAGGAAATGGGCCATGGAGTCCCATAGATCTTGTTCTGAGAAGGTGAGCGCTTCCTCTGGTGTTGTGGCGTTGATGTTGTAGATCTTCAAGAAGTTGTATCGGCCATGGATGTCAGGGTCAAAATCTACTCCCACCCTTCGAGGATATGGTAGATAGGTCGGGTCATTTCGTTCGAAGGGTAGGGAGCCACAAAACGACATCCACGTGTCCACGTTGCCATTCTAGACTCTTCTCCTCCACTTAGGCTGGGATTTGTAGCCTTTGACTTTGTGGGGTACCTCCTCAACCTTGTTTTTCCAGTATTCTGGGGATTCTGTCCCCCAAGCCGTTGGATTTTTCTCGCTTTCAGCAAGCCATTGGTCACCAAGCCTTTTTCCCATGGTGATTATTTCCGTTACCGCTTTTGTGGATAGTACTTTGCTCAAGGCTGCTGGGTATCAGAAGGTGAAATCGAAGGGTAGGTGGTGATTTTTCCACTGCTCCCATACTGATAGCTCCTTATTTTAGTTCATGAGTAAGCAATCCCTTTTTAGTGGGATGGGCGGCTGTGGAATTGCAAGCGGTTGCGATTGAGCTCTTTTGCGTGCTTGATCCAACATTCTAGCCCTCTTCTTTTTCGCTTCTGCCTTCCTTTCCGCTGTGGTATCATGTTCTTGAGGAGCTTTGGTTGTGGTAAGGGGGGTGATGGAATCCACTCCTCATCTTGTTGCGTTCCTTCATGGCTTGACCCTGCCCTTGCCTCTTGGGGTTGTTTTTCTTGAAGTTCCAATGCGTCAATCTCCTATGGCGGCGTCAAGCCTGCTCCCAATTGATTCTCTCGTTGATCTTGACCGATCGTTATGTCTTGGACCTGGGAGCACAGCCCTTGTTTGATCGCCTTGCGGGCTATTTTTAGTTTTCTTTTAAGCATATCAATTGCCTCCTCCTTAGAGAGTGTGATGTCTAAGATCGTGCTGAGGAAGGCATGCTGTTGGACTTCGAGACTAGCTTGAGCGGCGCCTACCCTGCTTTTTGCTAATATTCGGCTTCCCTTTGCAAGGGCCAAGCGGCTCGCTAGGTCCTTCACTTGCTTCTCGCTCTTGGCTTCCCATTCCCTTGCCTTATTTTTCATCTCTTCCAAGCCCTCGCTTTGCCTTTGTGACAGGGTCACTATCATCGGCTTCTGCATTTTCCATTTTTGTGCAAGGTCCTCTTTTTCTTCTATTAGGCGCTCGATCTCCTTTTCTCTTGTTGCTCGTTCTTCCCTTTGTCTTTGCATTCCATGTTCTACTTCTTCTCTCTCTTTTTTCCGTTCTTCTTGCTCTTGTGCTTTCTTTGCTTCCAGTGCTTTCTTTGCTTCCAGCGCAAGGCCACCACTTGGCGGGTCTTTTCTAGTTGGAAGGCATTTGACATTTTCCTTTCCGTTTCTAGCTTCACCATTGTTGCTCTGTTCTCCTCCTTTGCCCTTTCCAATTGAGTGTAGAGCTCCTTGACATGCTCGTTCTGGTTAGCGGGCTGCGGCTCCGTGGTAGTAGTATCTATTCTTGGTCGCTTGGGCCCCTGTTGAGATTCGGCGTCTGTAGCTACCGGTCTTTTCACTCCTGTTGTTGGGGTTCCCATACTGGAGGTGGGCATTGGGGTATGTGCCTTATCGACCAAGAACTACACCCATGCCATGAGGTTGCTGGCATCCACTGTGGTCAGAGTGCCTGGCGTTGCCGCGATAGTTGGGGTATTTGACAAGAGGGTAGGTGGGGTCAGGTGGAGTGTGGCCTTGCCCTTTCCTTCTGGGATAGGTGGAGGTGAGTCTTCTGATGCTTGGCCGCTGGTTCCCGGCCTGTCTTGCCTTGGTGGGCTCATTGTTGCTAGTTCCTCTTGCCTGCACTGCTCCTCTATGGACATATGCACAGCTTGCGTCAGGTCCTTCTCTTCTTTTCTTCTCAACTCCTCCGTCTGTTCGGGGCTTTTCTTCTGCACTCTTCCTTGGCTCTTTTTGACGCAGCCTTGGCTTTTAGTAGGTCAACTTCCTCCTTTCGCTTCCTCTCTTTCTCTTGCTTCTTTTTTGTTGTCTTCTTTTTAGGCGTCTTCGCCTTCTTGCTGGATTGTGCTTCTTGCTCTCCCTTTTCTTCACTCACCATTCTCTCACTTGATTGTTCTTTGTCGTGATGAGGAGGTGACCTCTCAGGCGTTTCCTCTGATCCCTCTTCTCCGTCTTGCGCCTCTTTTATCGCCTCTCGGATAAGGGCGGTCAAGACTCCTCCATACCCTATGAATGAGGCCTTGGCTGAGGGCTTCTTCCTGTCAGTTCCCTTTGATGTTGGGGATTCTCCACCCTCTGGTCTGCTTCCAAGGCCTAGTGTCCTAGCTGATTAATCTATGGTTTTCCTGACATAGCCGTTCCAATCCACTTCATGTAGCGATTGAGCCGCCATGTTGATCCTATGCATCAGCGAATTGTATCTTAGGTTGGAGAAGAGGGCGTGGATCACCTTAGTTTGTAGTCTGACGTCTGTGTTGGGGATGTCCTGGATATTTATGCCATCATTCGTTAAGACACTTTCCTTCCTCATCCGCAACATGGCATAGACATCTCTTTTATGTCTCTTCTCCACCTTTGGTTCCAACCCCAACGCCTTTTTCACTAAGGCCTTGCTGAGCGGGACATGCACCTGCTTGATTAATTCTCTGCTTGCCAATGACACTGTCCCACTCTCCTTATCGAGGTCATACGTCCTTAGGAATTCCACACACTTAGTGTGGTCAGGCTCTTGTTTTAACTTTTCCATATACATGGCGAGGTTGCACTGGTCCACGATCCTCCTGACGGCTTCCTCGTTGGTCACTACCCCTTCGATGTTGTGGATGCTCCTAAACTTGAGCTGGTTGTACGCTCGGTTCTCGAGGGAGAGGCCATACTTCACTCTTTTCTCTTCCGAGAAGGGTAGGTGATGGTGATGGGCTTGGTCTTGCTGTGACATCTTCAGCTCCTGTCATAAGCCATTGTTTGCCATTAGTGCTTTTCCAAATAGTCACTTGCTGAAAGAAAAGACTTCATGCTTGGCAGATTAAATTGTTTTTGGTACAGAATTAGAATTTTTCCCTCCAAGCAGTCTAAGTCTATTGCTTTCAAATTTATTGTCAATTTCTCAATCACAAGTTGCTTTGTTCTACCATTGAGGTTCCCCATGTGCGCTTTTTCTTTACTATTCTCCTTATGTGTTTGGTTTGATAAAAGACTTCATGCTTGGCAGATTAAATTGTTTTTAGTACAGAATTAGACTTTTTCCTCCAAGCAGTCTAAGTCTATTGCTTTCAAATTTATTGTTAATTTCTCAATCACAAGTTGCTTTATCCTACCATTGAGGTTTCCCATGTGCGCTTTTCCTTTACTATTTTTCTTATGTGTTTGGTTTGATAAAAGACTTCATGCTTGGCAGATTAAATTGTTTTTAGTACAGAATTAGACTTTTTCCTCCAAGCAGTCTAAGTCTATTGCTTTCAAATTTATTGTCAATTTCTTAATCACAAGTTGCTTCGTCCTACCATTGTGGTCCCTTATGTGTGCTTTTCCTTTACTGCTCTCCTTATGTGTTTGGTTTGATTCACCGTACACCCCCCCTTTTTGGAATTGAGAAGAATTCTTCCTAGGATTAAATGTTTAGCGGATTAAGGCCTGCAACACATAATCTTAGTGCTTTACTGTTGCATGAGCTAAGCATAGAAATTAGGGTTGTATTTTAAAGTAGCATAGCTATCCATGTCTAAAGGGCGGGTACCTACATGGGTAATGTAAGTGACGACATTAAGCAAGAAGTCACTAGAGTCCACTCGGCTAGTAACATGCAACTCCTCCTTAGTGAGGATGCGATCTAAATAAGGATGTCCCTTAATGTGTTCTTCCAGGGGTTGGTTACGAATGGTAGTCAACACCCTATAGGAAGTTGGAGCGACATAGGTTGGGTCGCATTCAGATGCCTTGATTGCGCATTGCTGTTCAGTGTTGGTCATTATTTGGCATTCCTCTAGTTCCCATTGCGATCGTAGAGCATACCATTTCCTCAAGAAGGAGGAGGAGTTGTCAGCAAGTTGTTGCAACTTCTCAATTTCCTGGTTTGTGGCCATGATCGTGTGTTTGCTATACGATGTATTGAGACGTTGTTTGATTGCTTGTTCCTTGGATATCTCGGTTGCAATTAACTCCTCAGCTGCTTCGGAAGCCTTAACGAATACGAATTCCGACTCCTCCCAAGAGCAAGGGAGTGTTCGTACTTCTGTCGCTATAGGTTCTTCCAAGAGGTCTAAGTCTAGTCGATCATAGCTTTTAGCCAATGTCATGAAAGTAGCGTCCAAGCGTCAAAGGCAAGTAACCAAGTTGTCCCCAGTATTTTCAGCCAAATCTGCGGCCAAGGTTAGAATTGAGCGCCGCTCATAAGAGGGTCTAAGCTCGGTGGGTGGTTGAGGCTTGACAAAACTAGAGAGTTCAGCAACTAATGGTCACAGCATGGTTTGCTCCTTAGGTTGTAGCTTGGCCTCATGCTTGATGGGTTGGGTTGTAGTTGCAGTTGTGGTGCTATTAGATGCGTCTGTGGTCTGAGGGGTACCATCGGGGCTAGATTTGGATGGTTTGTCAGTAGCAAGTTGCGGTTTTGGACGATAGATTGGTTCAAGCCCTGCTGAGCTAGGCTTTGGAGGTTCTATGGACTTAGCGGCCTGATTCTCTTGTGTTTTGAGTGTCTCTGGTATAATCTTTCGTGTGGTGAAGCTTGAGGGTTGCGTTTGAGTAGGGCCTTTGGTTGTTTTGCGCTTGCAATAAGGCCTTGGGGACCCATCGCGGTTGACCGTATGTCGATGTTTATAGTTTTGTCTTGGCTTCCTAGGTTTCAAGTGCAGATCACAAGTCTTGCGAGACTGTGGGTTTCTATTCCTAGGTGGCGCTCTTTGTTTAGGTACCCATTTGAACTGGGGTTCATGGGCTTCAGCGTTGGTTCCAATGGGTTGCTGGCATCGAGGCTTGGTAGGTTGTGACGAGTCACGACCCCCTTCTTAGATGTGACGGTGAGTTTCTCTACTGGTGGCTTTGTGGACTTGGAAAGAGTCACGCTGCCCTTGCTAAAAGCTGTAACAATGTGAACATTATCCACAGCTAGGTGGATACGTTGCGACTCATAGTCGACATTGCAACGAGCTTGCTTCTTAAAAGTTGGTTCTAATAGCGATTCCATGTTTGCATCCTTAGTATTTGGCAACACATAGAAGATTATTGGCACGCTTGCAGACTCCATAGAAACTGCAACCTTGCACTTTTCCAAAAGTGTGTAGGGTTGGCCTCCATAAGGGGTGAGATTAGTCTTAGTGGGTTGCAACTGCGGTTTGCCAATTTGGGTGCAATGGTCATGGGTTAAGATATTAAAATCAGCTCCCTCATCAATCAAGGCATTGATGGTGCACGTGTGTTTAGCAGTGACCATCATGCATAGGTAAGCTGGTGGTACTGCTTCCTCATCCTCACCATCCACCTCAGTGATAGTGGCTACTCGTACGTGGACAGGGGGTGCTAGCATTGGGGGTTCATAAGATGGGTGCGTGGGAGGAAAGTACTTCTTTATGCGACTGCCATTGAAGAAGCCTATGCCCTTATCTTCTAGGGTTTCGAGTTCTACATTGCCAGTTCGGCTGATGGTTCGAACCTTAAAAGGTCCTAGCCCCTTGAACTTTAACTTTTGCTTGTGCCCCTTGATTGAGTATAGCAATACTAAGTCACCCTGTTCAAAGATGCGGGCTTGACATACTTGTCAAACGAGGGTTTGCGTCTTGCCTTCTCGCATATTAGTGCATGGGTGGCCAGAAGCCGGGTTTGTGATGAGCGTTTGAGTTCAATTAAGCATTCTGTCCATGCCTCCTTCCCATCCCATCGTTCTTGAAGGGCTATCTTGAGGCTTGGTATGAAGAATTCCAAGGGAAGGATTGCCTTCGTACTATATGTCAATCTGAAGGGGGTTTGTTTTACAGCCATCTTGTAAGGTGTGCGGTAGGCCCATAAGGCCGCCATCAACTTATTATCCCAATCACTGCGTGAAGCAGAGATGACTTTGGTCAGGACGTTTACTAAGATTTTATTTGTGGGTTCGGCTTGATCATTTGCCTGGGGGTAATAAGGCAAGGATTTCCGATGGATGATTAGAAAGAAGGACAGGAGATGAGCTATCACTTTGTTGATGAAGTGCGTGCCTTGGTCGCTAACTAGTTCGATGGGGCAGTCGAATCGTGAGATCACTTGCTCCCATAGGAACTTAGCAGTGGTTCGAGCGTCATTCTTTCTCGTAGCTCGTGCTTCTGTCCATTTTATCAGATAATCGGTAGCCGCAATGATGTATTTGGCTTGTGAATACTGTGCCGCAAGACTAATGGGTCCGATGAAGTCAATTCTCTATTTCTCGAAGGGTTGTCGTGCGATAATTGGGGTTAGCTCCATGTGATCCTTACGAATTGGAACTTTGGTCCTTTGGCACTCGTCACAATGTTTCAAAAATCGTGCCACATCTCGGAAGAGGGTAGGCCACCACAGTTGAGACTGCAGCACTTTGCGAGTTGTTGCATCTCCTCTGAAATGTCCTTCTGCGATTCCGCCGTGTGCCTCTATCAGCGCATTATGCATCTCGTGCTCACACATGCATTTGCGTAGTAACCCGTCTTGCCCCAGCCTGTAAAGTTGGCCGGCTATCAACTAAAAGAGTTGGATCTTCAGGATGAGTCACCTAAGTCAGGCTTTTTCTATCGGTTGTTCTGATAGCCTGTGTTCAAGCACTTGAACTATGTCATCTGTCCAATACGGCGTCATGTTAGCTCTAAACAAATCTTTTTCGTTGGATGAGTGGAATAGATGCGTGTGTGGCAGTTTATCCACAATGCCTTGTCCAGTCGCTTCTCCTATGGGGATATGAGACAGATGGTCAGCCATGTAATCCCGCTTCCCTTTACGCACCACCACGGAGAAGTCAAACTCCAAAAGCAGAAGAAGCCATCTAGCAATGCGTCTTGTAACGCATTGTCTGTTAACAAGATACAACAAAGCTTGATGGCCAATAAAGAAAGTAAAAGGCGTAGCCAAAAGATAATGTCGAAATTTCTTTACGGCAAACACCATGGCCAAGTCCTCTCCCTCTGTTGTCGAGTAATTCATTTTAGTCTTAGTGAGTTGGCTGCTAGCAAAGCTCATTGGATATCTAGGTTGTGTTCACCAGGTTGGCACAACACAACTCCTACGGCGAATTTCGAAGCGTCGATGTGCACATGAAACGTGAGTGTCCAATTTGGGGCTCATAGAATCGGTGCTGTGGTCAAAGCCTTTTTCAGCTCCTCATACGCTCGTTGGCATTCCTCGATCCATTCGAATATGATCAGTAGCTTGTATAGAGGTCTAGCAATCAATGCATAGTTCAACACGAACCGTCGATAACCTTGTGTATCCCAAGAAGCATTGAACACCCTTGAAATCAGTTGGGGGTGGAAGGTCAACAATGACCTTGATCTTTGAGAAATCTGTGGCGATTTTATTCTTTGACACCATGTGTCCTAGGATACATCCATGTTTTACCCAAAATTGGCACTTCAAGGGGTTCAAGGAGAGATGGTATAGTCGACATCGCTCAAAGACCGCTCGAAGTTTGTTTAAGTGTTCTCGCCAAGTAGAGTGAACACACAAGTCGTCTATAAAGACCTCTAACTCCTTCCTGAGCATGTTTTTGAATATTGTACACATCAGTCGTTGGAAGGTGGCTGGCGCGTTAGTCAACCCAAAAGGCATGACTATGTAGGCAAAGATGTCCCATTTCGTGATAAATGCGGTTTTATGCCTATTGTTAGGATGTACTTGCATCTGATTGTATCCAGAGAAGCCGTCCAGGAAACTGTAGGCCTCTTTGTCAACCACTCTCTCGAGCATATGCTCGGTGTACGGCAGTGGCTAGTTATCTCTCTTTGTAGCTGTGTTTATCTTCTTGTAATTGACACACACTCTAATCTTTCCATTTTTCTTTAATACAATGACTATGGGGAAAACCCAGTTCGTGTGTTGAATTTCGTAGATGAATCCTGCTCTCATTAGCTTGTCGATTTCTGCCTTGACAGCATGGGCATGCTTTGGATTCATGGGATATGGTCGTTGCTTGACCGGCATTGCGTCAGGTGTCATGGGTATGTTGTGAGTCACCACACTTGGGTCTACCCCTTTGAGCTCTTCTAGGGACCAAGCAAAGACGTCTATATACTCCCGCAAGAGAGTAAGGAGACTTGCTTTGTCTTACTCTGTCAAGTCATTGGCTATGAGGACAGGTCGTAGGGTCTCCCCTTCCTTGGCTAAATTGACCTCCTTGACCTTGGCGGGTCCCTCGATTGGTTCGCTTGCTTGTCCCTATTGTTTGGCTCCCAGCAAGATCACCACTCTATCTCCCTTTTTGAACTTCGTGAATCATTTCGGTAGGTCTTGCGGTTTTTGCTGTTTTTCTATCTGTGCTTCTTTAGGTAGCTTCCGTTGTTCCTCCCTTAACCGTTGGCATCTTAGGTGGACGGGTAGGTCCCCCTTGGTGCGTCTAGTCTTGGGAGGTCGAGGCATTTCAGGATCACTATCTGAGCTGGCTTCCGATTCAGAATCAAACTCGCCATCTTTGCTAGAAGAGGGGCTCTCTCTTGGCGATCGTAGCTCAGAATGTGAGTCCGTTCGCAGCAATGGTGCATCACTTGGTTGGGCTAGACCTGCTTGCTTGTAGTTGATTGCATATGTGCACTCTAACCGAGTTCCATGACAGTCCTTCTGTCGGACTCCTTTCTCTACTCTAAGGGCACTCTGCTTGCATGGTCAGGAGTCTACTTGTATTTGTTCGATTATACGTTCCCCAATGTCGTATTCTATAGTATCAATTTTCCTTTCGCTCTCATCACTGAAGGAACAACAATCCTCATATTCGTCATCCGAGCTGTCCTTGTCTGGTTGCTTCTGACATTTCTCTTCTTGCTGGTCGAGTATTAAAGCCCAATTGTACTTCAAGTTCAAATCGTGCACTTTGGACCATCTCCATTCAGGCTTATCTAGGAGGCCTTGGAGTGGCTTAAGATTCATTGCTGGATTGCTAGTCAACTTGTTGGTCAAGTATCCTAGGATCTCTAGGAGCTCTCGTCTAGCCACAAGGTTTGGTCTTTCACGTAGGCTTTTAGTCATCATGCAGATTGGCACTGAAGGAGTGTCCTTGAGCTTGCCAGTTGCCTCGATAGCTCGTTCATACTCCTCAATGTCTGAGAACGGTAGGTCGATGGTAGCAAGAACATGCATCCAGTCTCGCTCGTCCTCAGGGCACGGGATATACTTGGTAAGGATCCCATTGGATCCCCTAGTTTGTCCGTCGGCCTTTAGTATGGTGGAGATGGTATCTAGGTCGACAAGGGTCGTCTTCCATGTGTCCATCTCCACTCTTACGGCCTCCGTTCGATCGCTTAAGAAGATAAGACAGTTGCCCCAGTTCTCCACGACTCTCGCGTTGCACATCCAGGGTCGGTCTAGCAAGACGTCGTAGTCTACTCCCTTCATGACTATAAAGTCAACAGAGAATTGGATTTCCGCGATCTTCACTGGCCAATTCTTCAACACTCCGAATGGTTTCACCTTCATCCCGTTAGCCAACGTGATGTTGAACCTAGCCGTCTCGACCGATGGATTACCCTAAGTTTGGAGTACTGTATGGCTTAGCACACTCACTCTTGCCCTTGTGTCTACGATCCTCTTTCTTGTGACATCCCCCAGACCTAGGACTGGCAAGACTGCACACATTTCCGTGCCTTCCCAAAAAGCATTGACGTGCAAGGATTTAGGCATGGAGTGTAGCGTCAGACTCGGTATTTGAATTTCTGTGTCGTGCTTAGGCATGTTTGTGGTAATTGGCTCATTTGGTTCTTCAACCCACTGTTTCAGCTCTAGCCATAGCGTTGGATGTTGCCTAAGTAGGTCGTCTAAGCTTAGAGTTACAGGGGTGGTCACTAGTGTATTAAGAAGGTTGCTAGTCACTTGCCCCTCTCCTAAATCTGCGGTTCTTGGCCAATGGCCTTGACTGGTTTGCTGGGCCGGAGCATTTAGACTTTGTCTAGGCAGCCCTGCTTGTGGTGTCATTGTCTCTCGTGATTTTGGTTGTGGGAGTGAGATTGGCGTGCTTCTGCTTGAGAGATCATCGATTTCGTCTTCTAGTATGGGCTCAGCGTTCTTTAAGTGCTCTTGGGCCTCCTTCACCTAGTTCTTCACCTTCTTGATGACTTCGAGTTGGCGCTTTGGGTTGGGGTACTCCCCAATCTTAGCTCTTTCCTTTTCAGTCGTCTGTGGGGCCGACATTTCTTTCTCCTCATCAATGACTTTCCTTCCAACCGGCAGTGTTGTGGCAATTTCAATTTTGAGGGTGACCTTAACGTTTGGTCTTTTCTTCCTTCGTCTCCGGCTGTTTTTCCCAACCAAGGTTGCGTCAAGGTTGCTAGGCCCTGGCAATGATATGCCGGTCTGCTTCGTCTGTGTGCGGGTCATGACATGCAATGGGATAGGTGTGGCCTTCCCATCAAGTGTCTCGACACCAAACTGTAGTGACAAGTTAGGCACGGAGATCGAGACAGTGAGTGGTTACGCGCAACGAGAGATAGAGAGAGTGAGAGCAGAGCAATAGCAGAGAGTGAGCACGTTTTTAGGTACAATGACGAGTCAGTACCTTTAGGTTTTTAGATAGATATATATGTATAAGTACAAGTGCTAAGAGTGTGTTTACACCCGAGAGCACATTAAAAGGCATGAGGGGCTGTATTCCCAACAACTTCTCACCTAAGGGCAATGTTGTTGAGAAGCCCTTCACCCTTCTTCCGTAGTTTGTGTTTTGCATTTAGGGTTTGTAGCCCCAAAAAGGGGCTCCATCCTAGACTGACTGTGCCTATTTATAGGCCACTCTCTCATTCATTTCTCACGGCTGATCCATTCAGTCCGTCACCTCTTCTCTCCAGCCTCTCCACTACCCTCACACCCTTTCAGGAGGACATTGCGGTTCATGGTTCGTGGTTGTCATCATCATCTTCCTTGTGCTATGGCACCCTTGTTCCCTTGTATCACATTCACTCTATGATTCAGAACTTCATCCTTCTGTTTATCAGAGTTTCTTCTCTCTTCTCTTCTCTTCTTCATGTTTGCCAAGTTCACTCCATGTTCCTCCCCGCAAACCCTACTGTCTCGCTGGTACATCATCTTTTGACATGGTGTTAGAGCTGGATCTGCTCACCTAGCAGTGAAGATCCTCCACTCTAGTGAAGGCAAAGACCGGTGGCGGGTTCGGCATCCACTTCTCTTTTTCTTCCGTTGCATTAAAATCTCGTTTTTGCAGATTTTAGGTGTTTCAGCTTGTTGCCCATACCCCGTTCGTGGAGGACATCTCAGCTGAAGGTGTCCATTGCTGTCTCCATCAGTTGGCGCGTGATTTCCAGCTCTCTTCATACAGTTTGGAGCTGATTCCAACCAGGCGACTGCTGTTCCTGTGCAGACCTGTTGCCATACAGCCTGCCACATCATCACAGTCCTGATGCATGCGTTTTTAGTCTTTCTCTCTCTTGCTACTTGCGTTTTTAGTCTCTCTCTCTCCTCACCTACATATTTCTACTGGTTGCAACCTCTTATTGCTGGTTGCATCCTCCTCCCACTAGCAGTTCACTTCCAGCCCTTCCACCAATGCTTGCCAACTTCGACCTTTGCTTCCCACCCCTCCGGAGTACATGCGTCTTCCACTAGGCACTCCTTGTGCCACCTCTCCTTTCTGGGCCATAGAGATCGTTCTACATCGGCTATCAGAGTACTATGCTCAAGGCAATAAGATGCATCCGATGCGCTCTAAGTTCTTTCGAGCACATGGAGGATCGATTGGCGCTATGATCTCTTGGAGATCATTGCAATGCTAGTGGTAGTCTTCTTCCACTTATTTTCAGGTACAGTGGCTTTCACGATCTACGGATTTGTAGGCCGCTCCATCGAGAGACAGTGATTGTTTGATACCGTCTCCTCGTCTGTTTGCTCCTTCGAGAGACAGTGGTTGCTCGACTCCTCTCTCTTCTTTGGCTACCCAGTCCGCTCCATTGAGAGACAACGATTGATTCCCACCTCTTGCTCATTCTGAGCCCCACCTTTCTTCACCCTCGACTACTTAGGTTTGAGAGGCTACCTTTGGGAGCTCTTCGATACCCTAGATACCTTCTTTAGCACAACCAACAACACTTCCTTTGTCATCAGACATTTCGGAGTCCGTGATCCATGAGTTTTTGGATTCCCTATCTACTTCAGAGGGGGATTCAAAGGGGGATGTTATTTCTTTGCCCTCAGAGGGGGCATCCCCTTCTTCTTCGACTTCAGCAGGGGCTCCTCCACCTCCCACCTTAGAGGGAGAACCTACTCCACATGAAGTTCTTTACCCATCCTCCACTTTCTTGGGGTGGCTGTCTTCGACCAGTCATCTCTTCTATGATACCCAGGATCTTCAGGTACCACCTAGATTGGGACCTCGGAGGTTTTGCCGCGACTTGGTGATGAGGCCTTTGTATTCCTTTCAGCATGGATGCACGAAGCTAGTGGCTTCTCTCTTGATGTTGAGTTTTGGGTTCTCCAGTTCACGCTGTCTACTATTCTTTACTGTAGGTTCCCTTTTCGATGGAAATCTTGGATCTTAGGGATCCTCCACATTTTCTTCCTCCTCTTCTTCTTGCCTTCGTCCCTTGGTCAGCATCATGGAGCCACCTCCCGAGATCGAGTACGGGCATATCCTTATGGTTCTCGGCACCACACAAAGTTCAACATTCCTCCTATGCATTGTATGATTTCATCATCTATGTACTAGGGCGCTTGGGCAAGTGAACAATTTCCCCACGAGGAACACTGTCCAAGTGGCACCTGCTGCATGAGCATTCTTCAGCATGTAGCATTGTATCTCCACCTCACTCTTCTCTTGTTCCCCTTTTTGGGCCTTAGAGGGGGTATCGAGAAACCCTTCACCCTTCACTCGTAGTTTGCGTTTTTGCGTTTTGCGTTTAGGGTTTGCAATCCCAAAAAGGGGCGCCATCCTAGATTGACTGTGCAAACTTATAGGACACTCTCTCATTCATTCCTCATGGTTGATTCATTCAGTCCGTCACCTCTTCTCTCCAACCTCTCCACTACCCTCACACCCCCTTAGGAGGACATTGCGGTTCGTGTTTCATGGCTGTCATCATCATCTTCCTTGTGCTACGACACCCTTGTTCCCTTGTATCACATTCACTTCATGATTTAGAACTTCATCATTCCATTCATCAGAGTTTCTTCTCTCTTCTATTCTCTTCTCCATGTTTGCCGAGTTCACTCCGTGTTCCTCCTCGCAAACCCTATTGTCTCACTAGTGCCCGAAGAGGAGAAAAGAATTAGCTAAGTCTAGGTATATACAAAGCTGAAATACATATATCTATCCAACTCCCATCATTTGTCGGCAATGAGCAAACCGCTCTACTGAAAGACCCTTCGTGAGAAGGTCTGTAGGGTTATCATCTATATGCACTTTGACAAGCTCAATGCTCTTGCTGTCAAGTACATCTTTGATGAAGTGGTACTTCACTTGTATGTGCTTTGTCTTTGCATGAAAGACAGGATTCCGTGCTAGCATGATAGCACTCTAACTATCACAATGGAGAATAGGTAACTCTGTGATGCCAAGCTCTCCCACCAGATGTGAAAGCCATAAAGCCTCCTTGCATGCCTTAGTGGCAGCCACATACTCTGCCTCTGTAGTAGACAATGCAACACACTTTTGTAGCCTGGAGGTTCAAGAGATTGCTCCTCCTGTGAAAGTAAACACATACCTAGAAGTGGACTTCGTGCAATCCACATGACCAGCATAGTCTGCATCCGTAAAGTCAACAACAAATGCCTTCTGCTTTCCAAAGCAGATGCACAACTCCTTTGTGCCTTTGAGGTATCTCATAATACCTTTCACTGCATCCCAATGCTTTTTGCCAGGGGTTGCCATGTATCTGCTAACCACTTCCACTGCAAAGGCAATGTCAGGACGTGTAGCAACCATAGCATACATCAAACTGCCAACAGTTGAAGCATATGGTATCTTGGCCATTTCAGCCTTCTCATCATCAGACGGCTGTCCTTTGTATTGAGTTTCACATATGGAGGCAATGGAACCCCAATTGTTTCCTCTCCCCTCCATATTGAAACACTGCAAAACCTTGGAGATATACTCCTGCTGAGATAGATAGAGTAAGCCTTTCAATCTATCTTTGAGTATTCGCATGCCAAGAATGTGATTTGCATCACCAAGATTCTTCATGCCAAAGCTGCCATGAAGACTTTGCTTCAACGAGTCTAAGGCATGAGTATCCTTGCCAGCAATCAGCATGTCATCAACATACAAAACCAAGATAATCAGGCTGCCATCTGCTGCCTTCTTGATGTACAAGCAGTGATCCATTTGACTTCTATGAAAGCCTTGGGATTGCATGAATGTATCAAACTTACGATACCATTCTCTTGGTGCTTGTTTCAGCCCATGCAAACTCCTTTTGAGTTTACATACCATCTTTTCTTTCCCTTGTTCAACAAAACCCTTCGGGCTGTTGCATATATATGTCTTCATGTAGATCACCATGTAAGAATGCAGTCTTTACGTCCACCTATATGGGTTTCATATCCTCAATTGCAACCAAGTCCAAAATGGTTCTTAATGTAGTCATCTTGGCTACAGGAGAGAATATCTCATCAAAGTCAATTCCATGCTCTTGCTTATACCCCTTTGCAACCAATCTTGCTTTGTACTTTGGTGAGGAATCAGAAGTGACCTTCATCTTGTAAACCCATTTGCATGGAAGGGTTTTCTGCCCTTTAGGCAACTGTACCAAGTCCCAAGTGTGATTTTTTTTCAAGAGATTCCATCTTTGACAACATGGCTTTATACCATTTCTTGCTGTCATGTCTGTCCATTGCTTCCTTGAAGCAAGACGGTTACCACAGTCTGTCAACATGACATAATCAGCCACATTATTTGCCTCCATGATTGCTTGTGCCCAATGTGAAAATAGACAAGAGGGAAGAGGGGTGAAAAGACCAAGAGTACATATACAAAAGTAATGGAGACTTCAGCACACACAAAGATAGAGTTGCAATCTCCTTCTTCTTATTTCTTCTTCTTCCACACAAAAGTGTTGAGATGGCAAGCTCAACACGTGCGGGCATTGATGATGGGCTGTCTGGCTAGATGGGTCCGCACATCTACGTTTAGCATGTTGGTGGTCATTATGACACTCACATGGCCATTGACTTATCATTTATTATATTTAGGTTGTTACACCTACCTACAGCTGGCAAAGATATAGCGCCAGTTGATTAGTAGGAACAAATCTCTCAGGTTGTCTAGTAGCCCTAGACAATCTCCTAACCCAATGATCATTGTTTGCTGGCTGTTCCTGCAAATTTCCATTTTCAGCATGCTGTCTTGGCATTTCAGCCTGCAAATCAGCATTAACAGCTTGCTGTCCTGGCTGTTTTTGCACATGTGGTGGCTCATTATCATGGACAATAGCTGGCTGGTCATTTCCAGCATCATTTCCTGCATTTACAGGTTCATTTATAGCAGGTATTTGTTGCTGTACAACGGGCACATTTTGCTGTCCAAAATGTATTTCTTCCCGGAATACCACCCTACGGACATCCTCAGTCTTTTCGGGCTGTTTGTGCATGGGATCTTCTTGGAAGATATCGTCTTTGTTGCGCACTACTTTCCTTTTTTCGGGATCCCACAATTTATACCCCATTTTACCCTTGTTACCATATCCTAGGAAAATGCATTTACAGGACTTTGGCTCAAGTTTGCTGCGTTTTTCTTTATGAATGTGCACAAAAGCCTTGTAGCCAAACACTTTCAGGTGAGCATATGAAGGTGGCTTGCCCGACCACGCTTCTTGGGGAACTCCCCTCCCCCCCCCCCCCAAGAGACTTGTTTGGTGGCTGATTAATTAAGTGAATGACTGTCATAACAGCCTCTGCCCAAAAACCATGGGGTAATGCAGCATGAGACAACATCGTACGGACCTTATCTTGTATGGTCGGATTCATATGCTTTGCAACTTCATTTTAGGGTGGATTATGAGGGGCAGTGAGCTCCCTCTTTATCCCTTTGCTGTCACAAAATGTCTGAAAGGCCTTGGACACATATTCCCCACCATTGTCAGAGCGAAGATACTTAAGTGTCTTATCAGTCTGATTTTCAGCCAATGCCAAGAATTTTTTGAACTTGTCAAGCACTTCATCCTTGCTACGAATAGGATAAACCTATACCTTTTGTGTAGCATCGTCGACGAAGGTGACAAAATACTTCTTTTCCCCTATAGATAATCTTGGCATCTGACGTACATCTGAATGTACTAACTCTAGAGGAGAAGATTTCAAAGAAAGAAACTTTTTGTGAGACATCTGTGCATGTTTGCCATAAATACAATGATCACAATGCTCAAAATCAGCATAACGAAGACAAGGCAAGTAACCCAAACGAGAGAGTACTTTCATTCCTGTTTGACTCATGTGTCCCAATCGACCATGCCACAAAGAACACTTGGTTGCTCGGTCACGGCAACAACATGGTCACACACACTAGATACGTGAAGTGGATACAAAGTATTACTCTTGCAACCTCTGGCAATAACCCTAGATCCTTTACAGATCTTCCATTTTCCATCACCAAAGGTGGTATGAAAACCATCATCATCTAGTTGCCCTGTGCTAATCAAGCTTTTCTTGAGCCGAGGTGCATGCCGTACATGTTGAAGTGTAAAGACACAGCCATGCTGAAACTGTAACTACACATTGTCAATACTTGCAAATCTGACATGCATAGTTGTCCCCAAGATAGACAATACCATGTCGACCCCTTGTGTAGGTGGAGAATCACTCATGATGAGGGGTGACATGAAAGGAAGCACCTGAATTGAGAATCCAAGTATGCATGTCATCATCTGTATCTGTAAGTAAAGCATGTGCACCAAAGTGTGAAGAGACAAAGAGTACATCACTCCCACTGTCACTGTTATGAGTGACTACATTCACCTCTTCAATTTTTACACTGCTCTTCTTAGGCTGACTGCCCTTCTTCTCTTTCTTGCTATCATCTTTTTTCTTGCCCTTTCCTTTCTCTTTCTTCCATTCGTAGCAATCACATTTAAAGTGACCCTTCTTGCCACAATGATGACATTCAACATCTTTGCCACATGATTTACTGCACCCCTTGCTATCATATTTGCCCTTTTGTTGTGATCTGCTCCTAGTATGCAAAGCACTGGAAGACATACTGGATGCATTGTTCTGCCGATTCATCTCTTCCATAAGTAGAGCACTCTCTACATCAGCATACAAAAGGATTACATTAGAATTGCTCATAGCAGTCCTGAATGTATTCCAACTCTCTAGTAGAGTGCAAAGCAAGAAAGTAGCCTCAAATTCCTCATCAATCATAAACTTCAAGGCAACCAGCTGGCTGATAATGGAGTTAAACTCACTCAAGTGAGTAGACATTGCTGTACCCTCTTGCATGCGCAAATCCATAAGCTTTTTCAGCCAATACACTTTACTTGTAGCACTCTTCTGTGCATACAACTCTTCTAGTCTAGTCCAAATAGCATATGTAGAATCCAAACCTTCAATGTTGAATAGCAAGGCATTTGAAATCGATAGCTCTATGGTTGAGCATGCAAGCTCATTTAACTCATCCCAATTGTCCTGTTCCATGTCTGTGGGCTTTGCCCCTTTGGTTTTGATTGGCTTTGCCTGCTTCTTTTGCCAGCCCAAAAGTTACCAAAAAATCAGCAAATGCAAGCCCAAATTGTCACCCAAGTGACCAAGGTACAAATAAGTACCAACCAGCAATAAATGACCACGTAAAAGCATAGATTTCAGATCTGTAAATAAATTTTCAGAAGCACCAAACCATGTGCTACAACATTCCACAACTGATTACAGTTGTTCCAAGGGCATATGCATCACATTACATGAGAAATCCCAAATTTTAGTTGCAATTTTCTGTTGTACATGTACCCACGGGCATAAATTTTGACATGAACGGTCAAAAGCCCCAAAATTTTTTGTGCTCAAAGCATCAACTACACATTTGCATTTTCTCTGTCATGCATAGAACAGGTCAATTTTGCCAAGATAGAGCAATTTCAGCAAAACCCTAGAATTTTGCCAGCTGTTGATGTCCAAATTGCGTGAAATTCAACCTGCATGTACATAAACTGAACAAATGCTGCACCGAATTTTCCCAAACTGCAAAAGCCCCAAATTGCACGGGGTCCAATGTGCATCAATGCCGAGAAATTGGGTAAATTTCAGCCCAATTTGTGCATGTACATGAAAAGCCCCAAATGTCGGGGACAAAATGTCATAAATTCCTACAATTTCTAAGACAGATTTGCTTGTCTTGCATCAAATTCCCCAAATCTGGGAAAAGCCCTAAATTTTATGGGTCCAATGTTGAGAAATTTCACCCAGATGAGCAAAATTTCAATAATTGTGGCAAAATTCCCAATTCAAATGCGCACAATGTTTGCAATTTTTGACGCAGATGTCTCAATTTTGCATGAATAGTACTCAGCCTGGAGAAGCCCCAAATTTTTGAGCCTAAACCTGCACAGATTTGCACACTGTGCTAGCGTGTGAACCCCTGTTGAGCCAAGGGGAAATTCCAAGAGAATTTTGAAGAAAAAAAAAAACGAATTTGTGGCCCAAAAATAGATGACGTGACGAGGTTCGTTGACCTGCCAATCATGATCTATCCTTCGGCTCGTCAATCACGCAAGATTGTCGCCCGCCACACACGCCACACAGTCCTGTCGCCCAGGTCATTGTGCAGCCCTGTTGCGTAGCAGCGTCATGTTGCCTACTCCGTCTGACGCCTGGTGGCCGTCTCGTTAGTTGTTGTCTCATCGGCAGCCTGAACCTATCGGCTGCCTCTTTTGCACCTGTCGACTGCCTCTCCAGCACATGAGCCTGCTTGCGACTCTCCTATTCGCCTGTGAGCTGTCTCGTCACCACGTTGGTCTTGTGCCTTAGCTGGTCTCGTCAGATCTCGAGAAGCATGCAGAACCTGATGGCTCTGATACCAGTTTGTAGTGACGGGTTAGGCACGGAGATCGAGACAGTGAGTGGTTATGCGCAGCGAGAGACAGAGAGAGTGAGAGTAGAGCAATAGCAGAGAGTGAGCACGTTTTTAGGTACAATGACGAGTCAGTACCTTTAGGTTTTTAGATAGATATATATGTATAAGTACAAGTGCTAAGGGTCTGTTCACACCCGAGAGCACATTAAAAGGCACGAGGGCCTTTATGTCCAACACAAACAACCCCAATGGAATTGATGGCTTGTTTGTCGAACTAGAGGATGGCCTTCATCTAGGGCAATCGTCAAAGAGGTGGGTGATTTCACACTCAACGCATCTTAGGTTAGCCTTATCTCTATTTGTTTGCTTCCTCTCGGGGCAGCGCGAAGAAATATGTCCTAGGTGACCGCAAGTCCAACACATGATTGGCTCTTGGGTGTGCGCCCCTAGGCCTCTGCCTCTCCCCCTACCTAATGCCATCACAGGTATTGGTTAGTAGTCCATAAGGATTGCGTGGCCTTCCTCATCGTACGACACGTATGGGCTTACACAAGGCTCGTCACTGCTAGGCTCGTCCACATAGTGGACTGGAGTATCACTTGGTAGGTGGGCACGGGGGTCTAGGTGGTCTAGGGATACGTGTAGGATTTATTTCCATCCTAGGGATGAGCGGCTTAGTATCATTAGGTGCCGAGAGAGCCAGTGGGGCTCTCCTTCCAAGGAAGTTTGGTGGCCTGTTCTCAGGATTCTCTTGAAGAGGCTCCTCACTTGGGTTACGTAATCTTGAATATCCTCTTTCTCTCTGCTTAACATTCATGAGTCGCACTAGCAAGGTGTCGGAGTACCCAGGTTGTGAAAATCTCTTGATGAAGAGATTTTTCAAGCCATTGAAATCGGCACGCTCTGCAACATCTAAACTCATGTACCAAGTTGGCTCTTGTCACCTAAGCATAGTTTGAAAGCTTGGGAGCGTTGAGCAGGATCGGTAAGGCCATTGGCCTCGTAGACTTGCTCGAACTGTTCCACAAAGCTGTACGGATCGTTATTTGCTTGGTATTTATCCAACTTCTTCGCCATAGGGATTTTCGATTGGCTCTTAGAGCCTTGGTTAACCCCTAACCCTGCTAGCAGTGATGTTGCTAATGTTGCATCGCTTTGCTCTAGTGCCGAGTTATCTAGCAGTTGCTTTGTCAGAAGCTCGCTCAGTGTGAGGTCCCCCTCTAGCACTCTCTCGCTATCCGGACGATTTTTGCCTGCTAGGGCTAGCACTCTCTAGATATCTCGCATTTCCAAACTCTGGTGCAAGCTCCTAGTTGTACACAGCTAGGCCTTGCAGAGCTTGCGAGCCAACTTCCTCTCTTTCTCGAGGTCTCCTACAATGTCCTCTATAGGTCTACCGCGGTGTTCTAGCCGGGTTTGAACATCGTACTTGTGTACTAACTGTTGGACAGCCTTAGAAAAATCGCCTAGGTCCAGCTCTTCGTTGCTTCTACGGCTTGAGCTGCCTTCTTCCATATCCAAAGCTTCCTGCTCTGCCAAGTTGTCGATCAAGTTGATAAGGCTGGGTAGATAGTGCATGTCCTTGTTGCGTCCAACTTTTTGGCTGCTTTTTCCGCCTGGGCCTTCCTTTGTATACACGTCATCCACACTCATTTATGCTTGCAATAGAGTTATCAAGTAGCAAAGGTATGGATAGTGAGAGAGAGAGAGAGGTGTGGCAAAGACATGGATAAGAAAGCGAGAAAAAAGAAAGAAAGAGGGTTATATTAATGTTTACAAAAGGCCAAATTGGCCTATGAGACCAAAATGTTACATTTGAAAAGTTTGGGAATTTCCCATGTCCCAAAATTAATCAACATTACATTGTCACACCTTGATGCAATACTATGCCGTTTTGCATTTTGATCCACCATGATGTTGTGGTGTTCGCTTCCTTTTCATCTACACTGTACAACATGTTGTTGAACACATCATTCAATATTCAAGGGGACTTCATAATTTCAATCTATTATTTCTACATAAGTACGGGAATAAAATTGTTGCATCCTCACAAACCTTCATAAATAATATCTTTTGTAATGGGATAAGGCACTGCTCCTTTGTAGGATTAAGGCACTTACATTTAAGTTTCTTGTCATTGGTCTTGCAGCTTGCCACCTATGTTCAAAGGGGGGACTTTAGGAATATTCTCTCGTGTGAACACATTCAGGGCTTGAACACACTTTGTAGTATGAGTGTGCATCAAAACATGCGAACACACTTTAAGTTAAGGTCCAGCTAGTTGGGGTGGCTCTTGGTATATATAAACATGGCCATGAACCTTGTATTTCTAATTTTCTATTCCACTTATCAAGAACAGTCTTTCAGTCTCACAACTAGGGTTCACCTCTCTTGTTTCCAAAAATCCAAGAGCGCGAAAGATCTAAATCTTCATTTGCAATGCAATGACCTATTTAAGCCCTTTTGTCAATGGAATCTAGGCTTGTTTTTGTGGTATACTGTATCTTCAACTCTTTAACTCTACTCTCTTACATTGAGTAGCAGTGGGTGTGACCCACTAGTAGCAGTGTGTTTGAGAAAATTATGCCTAGTTTAGGGCGTTAAGTGCACATTTTGGTTTGGCCCTATACGAGGCTTTAGGGCTAGATTTTAAGCTTGATAGTCTATTGTTAGACCATCCCTCAAAAGATTGGGGCTGTAGTAACTATTGGGTGCCCAATGGGTGATGGCTTGCAGTGGAGCTAGCTAATACCCTCTTGTGGGAGGCTAAATCACACCCGTGTGATCTATGATCGTTTCTTGCTTTGTTTGTATGCTTCCAGAAGAGTTAAAGTTTGGTTTATGATAATTCTCATGTTGTCCTCTAGGTTCTGTTATTCGAGTATTTGTAATTGGTGGCCTTGGATATGGAATTTGAGGTTGTGCATGCCTTATTACAGACTCGTTTCAGGGCTGCAAATTCAGAGTTGCAACATGGTGCTCTCTTGATAGCCCTTAGTCTTATGTCAAACTTTTGATCAAGATCCCGTGAAAAGTTTGCTGGACTTGTCCATGTACTAATCAGAAATTTCACTGTTGTAAAACGTGTCGACATCTTAAATATTGCAAATTTTTGAATGAACAATGGCCATGCTGATTAGTACTTACTCGGAACTACTTGAAGGTGCCATTGTTCCTTCATTGCCTACAGGCCATTACTCTTTGTAATTGTGGGTGCTAGTCCCACTTACTTGGCTTCATTGTATAGATATGGTTTGAGTAATCCATCAGGCATAAATTCCAAAGTAGAAGCATACAGCTGGCAAAAACTATTGAACTGAGAATGCAAAGGTTGTGTCACCTGAGAGAGCTTATACAAGAGGTAACGGAGAGCAAAGTACATTTTTAATATGGTTTCCAAGGTAGTATAGGATGCTTCTCTTCTCTGGAAGGGACTATGGTTTTCTTGTGTGCTGGTTGCTCGCTCTTCAGAGGCTGTGCTTGAGCCTATTGGGGAAAGGATAAGGAGCTAGTTGTGGCAACCAAGGTGGATTGCTCCTTGCAGATAGAGAGTGCTCCTCTAAGTTGGGATTTCCTTCTCTACGTGTTGCTGTCGGTGGTCTTTTAGTGGTTCTACTGTTGTTGGTATTTGTAGAGGGGCTGGTGCATGAGGCTATCTAGGGCATTAGCAGCCTTCATTCAGCCCCTCTTTAGGCTTTCACCCATGTCATCACCAGCTGGACCCTGACCCTCAATACCAGTCGGTCAGTTCTTCTGCGGATTTGTCTCTAAAGTTACTGAATGGTTCATTGGTTTATTCTGGAATCTCGTTGCGGCAGCCATATACCATCTGGTTCAGTGGATGGTGGCAAGATTGGAGCTTTATGGTTGAGCACATTTTCAGTGCTTGGTTAAGTTTTGAGCATCATCATCTCAGGTTCTGCATCTCATCTCAGCATGGACCAACTGTAGTGGTCATGTGAAACCAGTGAAACAAAGGAATGCGGTTCCTGGGAAGCTCATAGGAACAGTAAACTGTAAGCTGTAGATTCTCAAGACAAAAGTCCTCAGAAAAATATGTAGAAATAGCAGCCTGAAGGGTATGAATTACGGGCCAAAGACCTTTTATGCGTAAGATTATCCTGAGATGTGTTATGTGAGTTTGCAAGTGCTGTTGCTGTATGTCCAGCTGGCTCATTACAGTATTTGCAGACAATTTATTGCCAGCCAATACTACTTGCAGTTTCTTATAATCTAAGTGAAAACATGTAAGTGTGTGTTGGGGCGTGCGGCAGGAATGCTTGCTCAAAGATTGGAGGGTGCATGAAACAAGGTCCAGGCCTTCTGGAAGGTAATGTTGCACTAGATTTAAGGGCTACACCAGGCTGCTGTAATCTTTCTACTCTTGGAAACAGTGTTTTCAATTTAATTAGTCCGGCTTAGACTTTGTTACACATTTTCCTTGGTATCTGGCAGGTAACCAAGTAACAGCCCATTTTCTAAAGCTTCCTAGCTTAAACCAAGAATTTGAAGTTGTGACAGATGCAAGATCGCATTGGGACGTGTCCTTGTGGCGGAAAGACATCCAATAGTCTATTCCTCAAGGAAGTTAAATTCTCATGAGCTACTCTTAGCGTTACACAAGGATATGAATTTGAAATCCAATAAAGGCCAAGCAAGGACTTTCTGCAAGTTGCAGTTTGTAGAGACCATGTCTATATCTGTAGATTTACTTTTTTGACTCAGTAGTTATACCTTGGTTCACTCTGTTGGCCTGTCTGACAAATCAAATCTGTTTATACTCTGTAATACTAGTGCTGTTGCCATTATGATTGTGGCTTCAATGTGCTTAAAATGAAAAATGATTTACGAAATAAGACAAACTCTCATAAATGGCTGTTGCAAGGGAATGAATGGGCCAGTGAGCAACTGATACTAATTTTTATCGTGTCTGAACTTTCATGATACACTGTAGCAAACATTTCATTTGTCTGCAAAGGCTGTCTTAATTTGTTAGTTTATAAAAGCTGTGCATGACCAAATTTAGATTTGTACTGTATATTTGGTACTTTGTTTGCGCTTGGTCTTATGGATCTGATATCTTCTGTGTTGGCTCTTTTGTGTGTGGTGGGCTTTTGGGTACTGCAGAGGGAAATGCTGAACTGGATGGGGCTTGTGTTGCCAACAAATTGACAACTCCCCTGAAACCAAAGGAGGCATCTGACTGCATGGTGGATTCTGCACAGGAGTCGCGGCCAAAAACTCCCAGTGCTGTCAACAAGCAGGTGGATGTTGAGAAGGCACGAGTGGTGCTCCAGACTTATGATAAGAATCTTGAAGAGAAGAGGTCTGAAGCTGCAGAATTGCAATATGACAGAGCTCGGAAAAAAGCAGAAATCGAAGACATTGAAAGCATTGTAAGAATTAAACAGGCAGAATCAAAGATGTTTCAAATGCGTGCTGATGAAGCTCGTCAAGAAGCCAGTGCCCTCAAGCGTATAATCTCTGTGAAACGCGAAAAAATTGAGGAGGATTATGCATGCAAGTATGCTAAATTGAGGCTCAGTGAAGCAGAGGAGAGGAGAAGCAAAAGGTTTGAAGAGCTACAAGCCCTTGAAAGGGCCCAGCAAGATTATCACAAGATGAAGATGAGGATGGAGGCTGAGATTAAGGACCTCTTGTTGAAGATGGAGACAACCAAGAGGCAGTTCACTTAGACTATCTATAAGATCCACAGGCATAGATTCTGATTTCTTACGCCCTTCCTTTCCAACCCTGACCTTATTCAATAGTGTTTTCTTTTCCCTTCTGTACATAAATGCAATCAAAAGAGGGGCAACATTCTGTAGAACTCGTGGCCCCTGCATACAGAACCATGTGCCTCTTTGTCAGTGTTAACCCTGCTCAAAAGGTAGGACTTCTGTTCTGGTATTTTTCCTAATGGAGTTACCTTACAAGTAAAGCATGTTACACACAAACAGTTCTCTTACAAGTTCACACCACCAAAATCTGCATCCTGGGGACAGCTTGTTGCAAGGCAGCATTTGAACCTGGTCCACAAAGGCTACTTTTACAACAGAAAAGTTGTATCCTTTTATAAGCTTATAGAGCATTTGTGCCAGCCCTTAGGCCAGGCTTTGAGCTCATTTGTGGTCTTACTGGACTCATTTGTCGGCTTTTCAACATAATTTGTCTCGATGAAAACAGATCCTTGGAAGAACACGCTGTGATTTCATACATCAATTGACTACTAGAAAACAGTTAACAACATTTTTGTTTTATTTATCATCCTGCTTCTTCCTTTATTCCCATGATCAGATGTTTCTTAAAATGGCACTGAACAGTGGGATACCTTCTTCAAACAGGATGTCATCCAGAGTTAGTAAGAGTTGCCAACAAGATCGCCAACCTCCAATTCAATCTCAGAATTGTTGTATCTTCTTCTCATGCGTCATATGATCAATTGTTAGGTTCACATTAATTTGTTCACTAAGTGACTCTGTGCAGATTGTCATTTTCCATGGTGAGATACAATATCTTAGTGTTGTGATCAGTGCATATGGGAACGGGGGATTTATTTTATATTAAGTTGGTTACCATGGAAGAACAGCATTTCTCCATGTTTGTGCAATCTTGCTCTCCGGTTCTGTCCCTTGTCAACCTTTTCTTCATAGTTGGATGCAATGTCTTTATGGCATACCAAACTAATTGTGGCTACAGAAAAAGAAGAGAGTACTGACTCTACCCAGTGGTTTATCAAACTAATAAGTGTTTGTGTGACATGCCCAAAAGAGTTCTTTGATTAAAAATCACGATGCCATCATGAACATCTTATTCTAGATTGATTATACTCTACAACAGGATGGTCATCACATCCTATCAATATTGATGTGGATAAGGCACATACTACCATTACAAATGGATATTATACTGGGAGCTTTGAGCGTAGAAGGTCAATAAGGCAGGATGCCTCCCCATTGCTTTTGGCCTTAGTTACTCAGCCCTCGTTGAAAAAGTTAGATCAGAAAATCTGGCTGTAACAAAGGCGTGAATCTTCATGATGGACAGGTGCTTTGCTTTCAGATGTTCGCCAATAAGTCAAACATAATTTATGCTGATAAGGAATCAGTTCAGGAGCTACAGAAAGTTTATGAGGATTTTGCACTGGTTTCATGGCTTTGTGATCAATACTTATGTCCATTAGCAAACCTGCAATCAGTCTGAACCATTCTCATGACATTGAATGTCGTGGCTCTTCAGTTTGAAAGGCACTCCTGAAAGTGTATATGAGCTTGGATAAAGAAAAAAAAAAGGGGAGTTGTTTTGATATGTTAGTTGTCCTTTTGGAGCTGGTGGCTCTATGAAGAAAAGGTTTCACTGGTTCTTTGAAAGATTTAAACCCAAACTGCAAAAGTGGATTGGTTCCCCTTGTGACATATCTGGAAAGCTGGTGATAACCAAGCATATTCTCATGCCTATGATGGTGTTTGCAGGAGCAATTCTTCACTTCTAAACATTGCCAGGCTCAATTGGAGTGCGTGCTTAGGAATTTCATCTAGTCTTTTGGGGAGAAGCATAATTTGCATGTTTTGGGGCTACTGGAAAGGATGCAGGTGGAGCAGGACTTGAATCAGTATTTCTTAAAAGCAAGGAAGCTGTTCTAAAATTCTTTTAAAAGGTTAACACTGATCAACTGAGGGTAGTAATAATATGCCACTGGATCCGTAATGTTAGACCTTGTGGTAATTTGAGTAATTTGAGATGGCAGAGTATTTGTTTTGTATTAAAGCCAAGGTATGCATCAAAGCTTCTTCAGCTGTTCAGTATATCATTGATGCTTGGAAAGAATGTCTTAACAACTGTTCTTGGAACACGATTGCGGACCATTGTGGTGATGGTTCTTGGAACACGATTGCAGGCCATTGTGGTGATGGTGCTTCACTGGAAGTTATTTGGCTCCTTAAAACAGCCCAAAAAGCAATCAATGCTATAAAAAATAAATGGATTTTTTTTGTCAGCAGGACAAATGCACCCGCAATCCTTTAAAATTAGGAGTCTTACGTTTGTGCATCCTTATCCACTCATTCCAGTCAGCTACATCTTCAGCTCTCGCATTGCTTACTGCTGCCTCCGCTCCTAGAGAAAATTGCCAGTTGGTGGAGCTTCTCGGAATGCTGCAGCTGGTGCTCACACATGCGACTTGTTTCTAGAGACTCAACAGCTGCATTTTGCTGGTTATACTAACTGGCCAGCTGCCCATGAGATCTCTGCACACTGGCGATTTCAGAGCTTTCCAGCTATGTTCTTCATTAGATCTGACCTGCGTTTTCTGCTGTCCAGGCTGCCTTGCATCAGTGACTTCTACAGCTGCCGCCCTGATCTGCTAATCTGCACTTTCTCTGCTGTAGACAGCATTGAGGTGGTTCACCTGTGCTTTCAGTCAGCATCTGCTTGCTTACTGGTTGTCTGCTCATTGGAGGATATTCAGCTGTTGAAGACATTGGATTCTCCATCTAGATCTGCGTTTTACTGTTGATCAGCTCCCTCCATTATACACATCATTGGCCATCATCATCTTCAAATAGATTTCAGATTGTTGTGTATTTGGGATCTGTTCGAGTACAATACACTTTGGCACCCTCTCCTTTGGCCACCTTTGTCCTGGTCCTGGATACACAGAGGTTTGAGGCCCTTTACTCATATTGTCATTCATTCGTACATTCATTATCATGCAACATTCTATAGATTGTGTTCCACGCGTTGCGCGCACTGCATTTTTTGTGTTTGCCATACCATTTCTTTACATGGTTTGGGAGCAGTCATTCATTCATACATTGATTACCATTCAACATTCTATAGATTGTGCTCTACATGTCGCACAATTTGCATTTTTTGTGTTTGACATACCATTTCTTTACATGGTATGAGGGCAGAGGGGCTCTAAGAGCTAAAGATCCTCTCCTCTCGTGCAAAATGAAGTATAGCCTTCTAGAAGGCCAGGACATATTTTGAGTTGCATTCTTCATAGTTATCAAAGCATTCTCCCTCAGAGTCCATGACAATGGTTAAAAGGGATTGATACTCTCAGTTGCCTCATTTAGAGCCTATGACCACACCAGATTTGAAGGATTTGTATTCTTAATTGAGAATGTGTAGGACCATTTGCGAGGAATACGAGATGGTCTTGATGCACATAATTAGGAAAGATCAAGTTGGAGTGAGCCCGGACACTCTTAATGTAGCTCACAAAACACCACTGTCACCGATCAAGTCTACAACATGTAGGAACTTGCCTGTCAGTCGTGGAGGATCCACATTAGTGCGGATCGCAAATCCCCAACAAAAAGAGGACAAGTTGAGTTGGGAAATATGAGCTATCCAATGCCATCTGTTTCGCCAAACACGTTGCACGGTATATATGGTCCAAATTTTGCAAGCTATCATGAAGATAATGGTGAAAGTTATCATGAAGATCCAAACCCATAGCAGTATGTGAACGCAAGAACAGGTAATTCTTAGAAAGAGGTCAAGTAATACCTTTGTGTTTCATGCTTACTCTAAAGAATTTCCTTTTGGTGCCTCTTTATGTCTAAATCAAACTCAAAATTCATAGTTTCCATTCCCGCCACCCATTTCACAAATCCCTTCCATTGCATATACACCCCCATGTATCTCACGATACACCATAGAGGGAGAGTACACCACTAGGCACACACCTCGTAGGTGACATTCCTACGGGGATCTACAACAAAGGTATCGCACTCATGCGTATTAATCCCCTTACCTATGTCCTATCTCACAGGTGGCCATACACTTTGCCAACATGTCAATGGCTAGTGGGCCAACCTACATCTTTTAGGCATGCACATCACATGTTTTTAAGTCATATCATTTGGGGCAAACACCTGGATCCACCATGCTTGGCACTTCGATGCCACGTGTAGCACCTAGTCACTATAATTTAATTTCATGCCATCCGCTTAGGTGACTTCTCACATAGCCGTCATGTGCATATGCAAAGAATGCATTTACAAATAAGACTTGTTGCAAAGAGTCTAACTTTACCACTTTATCAAATTTGATATAGTATGCCTTGGATTCTCTAGGCTTGTGGAAACTCATTTAGGAGCAGGAACCCCAACTTGACCCCTATGGTTCTGACATGAAATAGTCCACTCTCAGAGGAGCAAAAATGGCATAATCATTATTGAGTTGATGCAAGGTTCCATGCTTGAGTTTCACTCACAACTTGAGCACTTCAATCTTGCATCTAAGCATTACGTTGCAATCAAAATGATAGGTCATGCAAGGGTTAGTTTCAAATTGAAACGCAAGTAAGAAGTATTAAGTACTTCATGAGGTCACAATATATGCATATCTCTATTTCAATGAAAGTGCTTTAGGTGCTCTTACGGGTGTGTGATTTAGTTTCATTTTTAAATATTCCCACCACCAATAGATAGGTGGATGGACTATCAACAACGCTAATAATATGCGTTTTTGTCGGGGATATTTTTCCAATTCTCTTACAATCATAGGAGGAGTTAGTTCACGTTGCACTACTTGACTTAATCTTGGTGTTGTTCTTCCCACCCGCTTACTTCCTTTTTTGTGTGGTGGAAGTCAAGGCCCCCTTTAAATATGGTAGATGGGTTTTCTTGTGAACTTGATTGAACAGTCTTATGAAACCAAATAGTTAACATTCAAACTCATACAAGGTGGGTAATTGGGGTTGTTGAGATAGCTTGCTACATAAATTAAAATGTCTAGGTGGTAGAAGCACTCCTGAACAAAGTGACTTGATTCCCATCTAACTTTTATGGGGTAGTTGTGGTGAAATTGACAAGTAAACATTGATATTTGCTAGCTTCTTTTCCTTCCTTTTCAGCCTTCAGACTCTTGTCCTTTAACAATAATTGAATAAATTATATAGATTTTTATAGATCTACCTTGGACTGTTAATATAGTTTAAGCTAAAATGATGAGAAGAGGTACTTTGAATATATCATCCCTCTTAGTGATCTTGGAACTCTTGGAGTTCATACTCGATATTGGCAAGTTAGTACGATCAAGAATCGCATAGTGACTGTTGGCTAGATGTGCTCGGGACTAGCATCTCAATTGCCTCGCTTTTGGTTGGGCTTTAGACTCTAGACCAACATGGAGGCTTCTTCTTCCAAGGAGGAGTTTTTGCCTTTCTTGTGACTACCTTGGGTGCTACTCATAGATTTTTCACTTGTACATGTGCATCACTCTTCTCCTTTGGATGCTTCTCCTCCCCTCTTCAATATTGACATATTAGGGTGTAAGGGGGTGCTTATGTCTCCTTCCACAGTTTGGAGTGAGAAGGCCAGGTATCCTTCTCTTAGTGCTTATAAGATCTTAGTCATTGTATTGATGACAACCCACAAATTATGCCCAATATTGGAACAATTTTTAGCAAACTTGTATACATTTGACACACTATTATCAAACTTTTATATCAATTTCATACATAAGCGATGTTTGTAGTTGTGGTCTTTGGAGAACGGTCTCTATAGTTTGGCAAGGAAAGAAGGATGGTGGGATGACCCTAATAATATAGGTAGATTCAATGATACAACCTTAGGGGGGTTGGGGGATGGACTTGGTTTTTCGAGTCATTCTATACTTGCCACTAATAATTGATATTGAGGGAATTATAAATTTTGTGGATTGGCAAGTAGACTTTCAACTTCCCAACCTAACAAACATATGATGTCGCTGGGTGATTGTGATAAATAATAGCAATAATAGCTTGAATATTGTATGTCATGCTTGAGAGAATCTAAAAAATTGTAGAATATAGGGAGGTAGGTTTGCACGAGGTAGTTGCAAATTAGATATTTGAGAGTGGGATTGTAAGGTTCTAAGGGTATAGTTTTGAGGGGGGGGGGGGGGGGGGGGACCTTTGAAGTGCTAAGGATTTAAAATTTAGCTAAGCGATGAAAAAAAAGCAAAGAAAAGAAAAGAAATGAAAGAAAAAGGAGAAGTCATCGGTTTAGGAGCGGCGTGCCAAATTGGAGGGGGCACCATTCTTGGAAGGAGGCACGAGAAATTAAGAACCAACAGCCATCTAGAGGGGGTGGAGAGATTACCGACAAGGAGAAGAAATTTTTCTCTCTCCATTGCCATATCCCATTCCTGATTTCATTCATAGATGGAGGCGGCCCAAATTCATACTCTATTCCATCAAAATGATGTCACCGAGAGAGAGAGAGAGAGCCGTGGTTTCAAGCTTAATTTATAGCTAGAAGGATCTATTCACATGCCAATAATTTAATGATGAGTAGGAGTTGCAACAAAGGAAAAAGTGAAGATTTCATTGTCCGAGAGGCTAAGTAGACCGATATTATTAGTTGGACTATGGAGATACAAATTCCAAAGACGCCACTACAACCTGCGAATTGCCAAGTAAGCGCTTGAATTTGTTTAATAAAAATGAATGGTATGACATTAAAATTTTCTATGTTTAAATTTTTTTTCATAATGAACTAAAGCTTGGTTTCTCACTTTGACTATTTGTTGGTATTTATTAATCTTTGATCAAATTTTTAAAAATAAAAAATACTGTAAACTTACATTTGGAATTTTTTATAAAATTAATAAATAAGTATTTTTTAAGTATGAGATTTTTGTGATAAATTTTGTGGTATGAGAAGTTCACTAAAATATTCAAAGATTTTTTAAGATAAGGTTTACTATATGTCAAAATTTAAAAATTGATCATTTTAGTTAGAAATTATGTATACTCATCAAAAAATTATGGTAACTAGTAAATAAGTTAAGAATGTCATTTTTGAATTTCAATAATTTTTTTTGATTTTAGAGAAATAGAAACTAGTTTGAATATATTTTAAAAGAAATATTTACATGAGAACTTTATGTTTCCAACTGTATGTAAAATGAAAATATATGCATTATGTCAATTTGTGTCACATAAAAATAGGGAGGAGTGCATGCCAATCTCTCATTAGTGCCAACATTGATAAGTTTTTTTACTATCTATGAGAAAAGAAATAATATGGAATTGATTATGGCTGTAAAATTAAATGTAACTCTTATAAACAAAACCCAAGTTTACATTTAACAAATGTGATGGCATGAGGGTAAGTCTTCGCATCAATGTTAACATTTATATTTTATTTATGTAAACATCATTTAGTTGTTTGAGAAAAGGCAAGAGAGGAGAGCCAATAGAATAATTTATTAGTTAGGGGGGAAATTTTGGTGTTAAAAATGAACTTTATGTGTAAATGCACAAGAGCGAGAAAGAAAATTGTATTTATTTTTTTTCTATTTAGTTCAAAGAAAGGAAATAAGGATGTTTTCATTGAAACTTGAAATAAATTGATTATTTAAACATTTAAAGTACAACAATGAACTTTATTTTACAAAGAGGGGTTATGTTTTGGAAAGGGGAATTAAGATTTATGGGTTTTAAGGGACATTATGCTAAATTTTTTGAATGATTTTCACTTAAATAAATAAAAAGAATTAATTTTTAAAAAGTGGAGAAAGAAACAATAAATAGGAATTCAAACAGAAATACAATTCTAGATCAAGAAGCTCTACATGTTGAAATACACTTCTCCAAAGTCAAACAAAATACAATTCTTAAAAAAACCACGACAAGTATGACAGAAGTAAGTTATGAGGAGCCACCCCTGCAAGATGGGGGGAAGCCATAGTTAACCTAGGATTAGAGTTCTAGTGCCTAATTTAGAGACCTAGTTGTGAGTCATTATAAAAAGTGATGTAAATGAAACTTAGAAGGTTTTCTTAGTTCCAAGACATTGTGTAGTATCGGTTGGACTACTATAACAATAGAGTGTCAAAAATAATTGGAAGGCTAGTTAAAGTCACAGAATTTAGTGATAAATATCACCTAACTAGTGCAACAACTCTTAGGAGTTGGCTTGTAAACGTGGAATAGTGGCTTGGCCTTTGACTGTTCATTTTTTGATGCATTTGTGGGGAGATGAGTGCACTTATTAGGTGGTAACATTTCCTAAGGAAAAATTAATCCTAGGAACGTGTATTAGGAATTAATGAGCAAACACGAAGTCTCTTTCTTAAGAGAATATTTTCCAAACTTGCCTCAGGATTGTCAAAGAAGATAGGTGTTAGCATAGGCAAGAGATACATAGTTAGTTGAGGGAGGCAAATATTTTGGCCCACAACTAATTGTAAATGTTGAACAACCATCCTCTTGGAGTTAGGGATATAATGATTGCACACAATCTATTGCTTTCTTAGAGGCACATTTTGGGTTGGTAGATGAAATAGAAATAAATATGATTAATGTTTCATACCAATTTGACTAGTACTATTAGAGACGGCTTATTGGAATTTTAGGAGGGTTGAGTGGGTTGATGTTTTGGCTTGGATTCATGTGTTCAGAGGTTTGAAAGTTACTTTTGATATAAGAGACGTGAGAGGTTGTAGAAATTTTAGGTTTAATTTGTGAGCAAGAAGAGAAACTACTTTATGGAGAAGTAGACCCAGAAGTATCGACTATCCTCAGATTATTAAATGAGTATGTAGCCACAAAAACCCCAACTTTAAAACTTTAGAGAAAACACATAAGCTAAAAGAAATTGTAGAGTATGACAATAGTAGATATTACATTAGTTGTGGATGAGTTCTAAGGAGAGGTAGAAACAACAAAATGAAGCCCAAGATCAACGAGCTAGGGAACGAGCAGCTCGGCAAGAGGCTTGGCTATTAGAGACACTAGAAGGGGTAAATACATTGTTGGATACCTGGGAATAGACGATTTGACTAGTTCAAACAGGGAGCATTTTGGAACTAAGGTATCCTTTGATAGAATGCTAACAAAAGCAAGTAAAGTAGATTCGTATCAGTGGGATCGAGTGGCTTCAAGCACCAATAGTCTCAATGAGGAAAGAAGTAGAAAAAGTATAGAAAGTGAAGTTGATGCTACACTAGGCAGTGATGTACCATCCTTTCATTGGAATTTAGAGTCAAATTTCGGGTTGCACCAATTAATTAAAGAAATAGTGGGGGTTTTGTGGATAGATTGAGCATTCGATTTAGGGCTACGATCCTTATTTAGAATTTCATGTCAAGAAGAATTATCTCTAGACATGCTTGACCTAGGGTTAAGATCCCTATTCAAGGAACCCAAGGAATCTATGTGGTTTGGCCTTACTCAAGATTTTGGGCTACGAACATTATTTAGAGAAGCAACGGCTTGCAACCATGTAAGACTAGCTAATCTTATCCAATTTGGGGGGTTGTGGGATGAATATCTTGATGCACATATGCAAAGGTTTGAGGTGACTTGCATAGCAAATGAGGTAGTGGTGGATGATGACCAAAACCTTCATATTTTTCCAACAATGCTAAAAGATGAAGTAGCAAGGTGGTACGGTAATCTAGGTCTCAAAATAAAGGGACTTATATTGCCCCATCTAGATCATTCTTAGATAAATTTTGTTAGCAAGGTTTCAAAGATCGGTTAGCTCTTCAATCGGACTATCTATCCCAAGGAGCAATTGAAAGCGTTGAGCATTACATTGAGCATATGGAAACAATTATTTGAAAGATGAATCCAGCCCATGACGCGAGCCTACGTAAAAGCATAAATTTATTGATGGGCTTAATTTTGAAGTCCATCAGCGTGTCAACCTACAAAGGCTAACTACACTGGCATATGCTAAAACACATGCTAGATAGTGGGAAGAAGTGCAACTTGGCCAACAATGACGGAAGGATTTATTCAAGGAACCTTGGATGAAATATCCCATGAGTACTTTAAGCAGGATGCCTAAGAACGTGTCATATGTGACCGTTTCCCTAAACCCATTTGTAATTGCAAGTTTCAATATGTCAAACGCACCTTTGAATCCATACACCTCAATTCCAACCTATATGATGCAGACATGCATGCCATTTATGCCCCAAACTCAACCTACGTTAGAGAACCTAAAGTAGTGAACATTATTGTAAAGTCCTTGCGAAAATTAAAAGAGGATATAATATGTGCGATCCAAGCACCATTAAAAGAAATTTATTCAATAACAACACAAGCTACTAATGCACAATAGCCTTGAAGGAGCTCAACTTTGAACCCACCCAGATCAAATATTTTGTGTGGTAAGTGTCATGGGTATGGTCATCTGGCTATCAAATGTCTGATGCCTTCAAGATTAATCCTTGACCATCCTCAATTTTGCACCTTTTGCCTCAAGATAGAGCATTTGGATATAACTTATTGGCATAAAATAGGTTGAGAATAACAATATGCTCGTGCAATATAGACAAACTACAATTATATGGATTGCAATAACACTACTTACAAGATTGGACCACCTAATCAACCTTTCAGGAGCGAGGATTGTCCACCCAAGGAAGACCTCCCATGCCTCGAAATAATCATTATAGTCATTGTAACTGAGGAATAAATTCTCCTTTGAAGAGAAATAATGGTAATTTTCGTAATACAATGGGCTAGATCGGATAACAAAGGCCTAGAGGATCAATCAGTTGCTATTGATGACAATAGGAAAGTCATATAGTGACATATTGGCCAAATGCCTACAAAAATCAAGATTATAGCCCTCTTTGTAGGAGGTGTGGTGGCAAGGGGAATTATGAAGATAACTACCCCAAGTGAGAGGCTAATAAGATTAATAAGAAAGAAAGACAAACCTCCACAAATCCCTCAACATCCGTTGCAAATCTAGTTGAAGTAGAAAATAAAGGGCAAGGGAGGTGTTAAATAAAAAATCTTACCTTGTAGGGTGACCTTTAAGGCTAACCCCATGATTGGTGTCGTTACCAGCAGAGCGCAAAACCAACAATGAAAGGAGCAAGGTCTGGAGGGAGAGAGTCCTCAATTAAAAGGAGCTGTAGAGGATAAATCTAAGGATGTAGATCGTAATATAGAGCTAATTGAATCAGACTATCCTTAACACTCTTTTGACCATCCATTATTGCATGTACCACTATCAAACCCTAATATTCAGGTGGGGGTATCTCCGTTTCTAGAATAGTCCCTCTAACGAGGAAAAGCAAAGAGCAAGTAGAAGCAGTGGACAAGGCCTATGATCTTTGGACAACATTAGAGGAAGTATCTTTGAGGATTAACCTTAGGCAATTGCTCGAGATAGTGCCTACATGCCGGAGACAGATTTATCATAAATTAGTTCGATGTAGAAGGAAAAGGATCGAGACTAACACTTCTAAGGTAAGTGCAAATGCATCCAAAAGGAAGACAACTAAGGAAGTAAAAATAGTGGATCTATTTGTGGATCTAGGAGCTCTAGTTATCGTACTACCATCAATGGTCATTTGTTGAATAAAGTACAATTGGATGGTGATTCAACTTTGTCAATTTAATGATAGAATAAATGATGCATGAATTAGGGTTGAAAAATCTAGAATCTACTCATATAGGCTTACATGTGGTTGATCAAAGGAAAGTGACTCCCTTGGGGTTACTTTGCAATGTGAAATCTATAATAACTAGATTAAAATTTCATGTGAATTCTAATAGTGATATTGCCCACTGGCTATCTACGTCAGAAGATACAACCCTAGATTGCTTAATGATTTCAGCAAAGGAAGATAAATGCCTTGAGGATGCAAAGGAAAGTGAATGTGAAGATACATTTTTTGAGTATCAAAGGTTAAAGTCCTTTTCCAAGGAAAATTTAGAAGAGGAAGAGATGGATGAAATGATGACAAATTCTTCATCAAGTAATGAGGAAATGGATGCCACCGAGGATGATATTGAGGAGTTTGAGGATAGTTTAGTTACTACATTACCTTATGAGGTAGATGCTCTGCGTTTTGGGTTCGAACAACTTCCAATTGTAGGTAAAAGGACTTATTACCAGTAGTTGGAAAAGAGGAAAAGGAATAGGAGAAATAGGGATAATTGCAAACTTTCACAACGGTCGACATCAAATAATGATAAAGATGACTCATCTCCAGCATTGAATACATATGCATAGACTTCTAATGAATGCCAAGGTAGTTATAATAAAATAGTTAGAGAATTAAATGCAGAATTGAAAATCGAGTGGGAAGTAGCAATGTGATTGCTATAAATGAGGCAATGATGAAAATTTCTATGTTACAAAATGAGAAATCAGATTTTCAAATTTAGGGAAAGGCATTATCTAGAAGAAATTACCCTTCTAGAGATGTATTGGGAAGAGTTGAAATCTAAATTAAATAGTGAGGTGCTACAAGTGGAACAACCCTCACCCATTTATAGTGAATGTTCAATCAAATATGAGCAACTAGATGTTGGGAACTCAAGGGAAGAACCCTACTAGTGCTCCTTGGTTGTATTATTCCTTTAAATGCTCTATGGGCAATAAGCAGAAGCTATATCATTATTCTTAGAGGACGCCGCTAGTTGGATATCGATGAACCCAATTGAAACCAGCTAATACTCACATGTGAAATATACATGAGGTGGTATTGCCTCATTCGAAGAAAAGAGTAATGGATTTTACTGTCTATGGGGGTAGAGTTGAGCCATAGCTTAATGGTTTGAACCCATGGCACCTAAGGATTTTATAGAGATTAAACGGGTCATACATTATCTGGGTTCTCAAATTCAAGGTGAGGAAGATGAGGATTTACATTAAGTAATCCTCAAACTTAAAAGTAACCAATGGTCCTAGAGTTTGAAGGATCAAGAATGTTTGGAAAAGCATAAGAGAATCTTAATTGTTATCATCGAGCACTACATGTCCAATATCCATGTGATCAAGAGCATATTATATGGGTAATTGACTCTATAAAAACATCATTCATATTAAGATCCACTAGGAATTTGAAATACTTTGTACTACTTGAGTAAAAAGCACAGAGGATATACTAGAAAGTCCTCATCTGATGTATCAAATGTCTATAAGATAGAAACTACCGACTCAGGATAATTTGGATATTGTACCCTATAGGGCTTCACCCTTGGTACATATTGTGCATGCTGGGGAAGAAGTACTATAATCAAGTGCAAGGCATAGTCTACTTGAAAACGTTTCAATGGAAATATCAGAAGATGTGCCTATGGTTAAACCTCACAAAATAGCCTTTTTTATATGTTGAAAAACTGGAAGTGGAGATACTTAAAATAGAAATGGCAGAAGGAAAATACCTAAATCTAGGTTCTCAATTGGAACCTCATGATCAGAAAAATTTTGAGGATATACTATGAGCCCATGTTGGGGGATTTTGTTAGTCTTATAAGGACATGAAGGGTATCAAAGCTAAACTTTGTCAACATTTTGACTTGGAACCAGGTACAAAACCTGTTTGCCAATGTCAATGATGATCGACAAATCATGTGTATGCAAAATTGGTAAAGGTTGAAATTACTAAACCTCTAGATGCAAGATTTATATATCTTGTTGTGTATAGTGAATATGTATCTCCCATCATGGTGGTGCCTAAGAAGAATAGCAAGAAAATCCACATCTATGTTGATTATAGAAAGCTTAATAGTAAAACATGCAAAGATCATTTTCCTTTACCATTTACGAATCAAGTACTTGATAAGGTTGCATGCCATGAATTGTATTCTTTTATGGATGGGTTTAATGGCTATAATCAAGTGTTGATTCATCCTGAAGATCAATCTAAAACTAGTTTTACCACGGAATGGGATACATTTGCATACAAAGTAATGCCTTTTGGTTTGTGCAATGCACTTGTAACATTCCAAAGAGTTATGATTGCGGCCTATCAAGATTTCCTTCGACAGTGGATGGAAGTGTTTCTAGATGACTTTTGTGTCTATGGAAAAGTCAAAGAAATACCTTAGTTGTTGTCACAAGTGTTTGAACATAGTGATGAAGTGGGTATCTCGTTGAACCTTGATAAATGTGTTTTTGGAGTTTTAAAAGGAACTTTGCTGGGGCATATCATTTTTAAGGAAGATATTGCTACGGATCCTGAAAAAATTGCTAAGATTTTTGTACTTTCACAAACAACAAATCTTAAACAACTTCGAGGATTTTTGGGGCATCTAAATTATTGTCGATAGTTTAATTCAGATTTTGCAGAGGTGGCATCACATTTAATAAACTTGCTATGGAATTTTACTCTTTTCGACTCGAATGATACTTGCCAGAAAGCATTTGAATTTCTTAAATATAAGTTAATTGAAAGACTAGTATTAGCACCCCCGAAGTGGATAAAAGAGTTCCACATTCATGCAGATGCATCTGTGTAAGCTATGGGAATTGTTTTAAGCCAAGCATATGATAATAAGGTGGATAATCCAAATTATTATGCAAGTTGGAATTTAAGTGATGCAAAAATAAATTATATCACCTCTGAGAAAGGATGCTTATCAATGGTATTTGTGGTGGAAAAAATTCATAATTATTTATTGGAGAATAAATTTACTATATATATTGATCGTGAAGCATTAAAGTATTTTCTTAATAAAGTAGAACTTTTAGGGCGGGTAATTTTTTGGATGCTATTGTTTCAAGAAATTGAATTTAAAATAGTTACTTGTCCTGGTAAGGCTTATGTTCTAGCATATCATATTTCTTGACTATTAACATCAGATAAGGAGGAAGGTGTAGAAGATGATTTGTGTGATGCATCACTTTTTAGTATGGAGATGCGAGATGCAAGTCCCATTGTATGCACCTATTGCTAATTTTCTTAGTACTACTTGTTATCCACATGGTGTAAATAAGCAAGAAAAGCAACAAATATTGATGCAATCATTCTCCTATGGATTATTAGGGGGTTATTTATATAAATTCTTTCCAAGAGAGGGTATCTTTCACTGATGTGTAAGGGAAAATGAGGTTTCAATGGTTCTTAAGGCATTACATGATGAGCCTTGTGGTGGCCATTTTGCTAGAGAATTAATAGTAAGAAAATTTTTATCAGCTAGTTATTGGTGGCCTACCTTATTTAAGGATGCTCACTATTATTGTAGAAAATGTGATGTATATCAAAGGATTGGTCACCCCTCTAAGAGTTTCCTTACATCTTTGACACCTATATTGGCATTAGCACATTTCAAGAAATGGAAAATTGACTTGTGGGTCCAATTAATCCTCCTACAAGATACCAATCTAATATGTATATCTTGGTTTGTCTTGATTATATTACCAAGTGGGTGGAGGCGAAAGCACTTACGATAGATAAAGACATTGAGGTAGCTAAATTCATGTATGAAAATATTATTACATGTTTTGGTTGCCTTGGAACTGGTAAGCGATGGAGGTTCCCATTTTCTAAATGGTATGATTAGCAAATTAATAGAACTATATAAGATTAAGCATCACAAGTCAACACCTTATTATCCTAGAGCTAATGGCTAAGTTGAAATGACTAATCGCATTGTTTGTTGTATTTTAACCAAAACAATTGCTTCTCATAGATGAGATTGGGATGAGCATCTTTATGAGGCTCATTGGGCCTATAGAACCACCTATAAGGTAACATTGAAAAATATGCCCTTCAATTTGTTTTACAAAACTAATGCTATATTTCCTATTGAGCAAGAGTTGCCTACTTTACGATAGCCCTTTTGCTACGATTAGGTAAAGTTGAATCATTGAAATGAAGGATTTTACAATTGGTGAAGCTAGATGATGAATGATTATTGGCCTTACAAAGTTTAGAGGCATTGAAAAAATGTCATAAAGCTTGGTATGATCAATTTGAATATTAAAGTACAAGAGTTTAAAGAGGGCGATTTAGTTTTACTATATGACAATCGCTATTATAAATTTTCTAAAAACTCAATTTTTTTTGATTAGGACCTTTTAAGATTATTAAAGCTTATGATAATGGGTCTATAGATGTGCAAGATACTAATGCTGAAAATGAAATTTTTAGTATAAATGGCCTATGTCTTAAAAAATTTGTGACTTAGGGATATTTAGGTACTGTTAGGGTTGTAATTAGGATACTCTTAGACTGATTTGCATTCTAGATTTCTTTTGTTTTGGGGATTTTTTCCTAATGGGTTACAAGGATGGATATCTTGTGGATGGATGCACTGAGACCTCACCTTGACACTGATAGTGTAAATCGTATTCATGCGGGACCTTATCATATTCCTCGATTGTAGACACATAACACGTTTTTGTATACTCCACAAGGCAAGGCGTGCTGTGGTACATCTTTTGTGGTTATCTTTTATTTGCAACATCATCCATCATTTGGTTATAGGCCTTGTTAATGGCACCTATTTGTGTATACTCAACTGCTGTGTTAGCAGTGTCACACTTACTTTCGACGCTATGGTACCATTGCTGTGCAAAAACTTGATAGATTACACTTATTAGCGCCACGATTATGCTAGTGTCTTTGTTCCTAAGAGTGGCATTGATCAGTATAGGGTGGGTAGAAAGCAACAAAAATTTACTAGATATCAAGCTACTGTATACTGCCTTACTCCATCGTATCTTGACCTTCAAGTCAATGATAGTTGCTCTTGTTGGAATTATATATGTTGGTATATGGATGCAATTAAGGGCTATCCTTTAGGCTATTTATTACTAGAGGCATCTATGTCCTATTATGATAATGCAGTCGTAGCTTTGCTCCATGAGATGATGGAGATTTCTAGTGATGCACTTGTAGCAAGTTTATGACATCTGATGTACCTACTCTAGAGACCATTCACAAGCATCCTATATCTGGTACTTTAGTAGATAGAGTTTGGCTTTGATAGCAGATGATTTTGGCTTGAGATTACTATTTACCTTAGATGATTTTAAGGAGTGTAATGATTTTTGTTTTCTTAGGTTCTTTACTTGCAAACTTTCAAAATTGAAAAAAACTTTAATAAATTACCAAACACCATAGGAGTACTAGTTTAATTTCACATGCACATGTTTAGTACTAGATGTAGGTAGGTAGTTAGTTGCATGCAACATTAGAATCATCCTTTCAGCGCTTTGAGTTAGTGACATTTAAGTATTGATAAGGGAGTGGCTATATGAGAGAATAGGACCTATGTGGAAATCCATAATATTAACAGAGAATAGTAGTTTCAAAAAGATTGATATTTTTGATATGGGGGTCCTAAAGATTATATTTTCAAGGGAGTTTTATTGTTTATGTGCTTCATGTGTAGATCTAGTTATCGTGTCAGTTCGGGATCTGCTACTTTGGAGTTGCATTGCCAATATTCATATACAGGTTGTTTTGTACCTATCTTGAATTTAATTGTTCTTTTATAATGAAAGAAAGAAATAAATATAAATTTCATTATTGGGAATTCTTTAGAGACGAGTACTAAAAAAAAACCAATATGACCAATTGAAATGAGAAAGAGCCATATTTATAAACACTCAAACTAGAAAATATGTGAGGTCTACCTACAAGAAGGAGATGGGACAATAGCACTAGGGAGTGATATTAAGGGGGTGGTGTATGTGTGCATGACTTGGTGAATTTCAATGTATGGGTGTCTATCTGATTAGGAATCCAATAGAGTTTTCCCTTGTTGTTTTGTCATTTTCTTAGTGATGTGGGGTAGCTAAGTAATAATATTTTCTCCATGAAAATTTGACTAGAAGTAGCGTGGATGAGAGATGTTGAATTGGTGGGTGTTTTTCATTTCATTTACCTAGGCAAGGTATTTAATATTATGTGCTAGATTAGATTCATTGAGTGAAGCTGTTTAGCTAAGATGTTTGAAAGTTCAACTTTGTGAGTGAATTCTTAGCTTTCTAGCCATTTCCTATAAGAAAAGAGTCCAAAATAAATAAAAAAATTAAAAAATAACAATGATAAGAGTGTATCTATTTTTTTTCAAGCAAAAAGAAGAAGAGAAAAACCCTAAGAATAAGAAAGAAAAGAAAAGAAAAGAAAAACCAAAAGAATATAACCATCACCTCTGAGGTCTTGGTAGGCTGTAGGGATTTTCTTAACGAGTGCCTTGCATCTCTTTGGGGTGGGATTTTTGGGAAGAAGAATAAATATATATACTCTTATGCTTCCAAAGGACATGAAAAAAACATGAAAAAAATAGAAAAAAATAAGAGAGAGATTGGGGTTAAGGACCATTGATTGGTTGTTCTAGTAGAACATGGAGGGTTAACAGTTAAATTATAGGAGTCCTATTTAGTATTGTGGTATTGGCTTGCTTTGTATGGGTTTTGATAAGCATTGTTCCTATCAAAGACACTATTTTAGAAGAAATATTTATTATCTAGAGGGATTATTGTTGCTTAGCGGCTCTAGAACGCTTTCTAGTTGGTATATTCCATGCAATGGATGAAGCCATGTTATGCACTATAGTGGGGAGAGTGAGTAAGGGGACAGTTAGTTTATATATATTTTAAACCTTTTCATCGCCATATCTAATCTAATTGCTTACTCTATACTTAGACACAAGTAAGTTTTTTAAAAACATTTTCAATGTCTACTAGTTTTCTATGGGTTGTTTTGCAAATCTTGTAGCTGTGCATGCAAGGAAACTTCACAATTAAGTGGAAGAGAGTATATTTTTATTTTTGAAGTTGCATAGCAATCCTCATGGTGGTAGTGTTTATGATGCTACATATACATGATGTTTGTTGTAGCTATGCCTGTTGTGAGGACACTTCACATCTAAGTGGGGGAGGAATGACAATCCATAAATTATGCCCAATATTGTAATAAATTTTTAGCAAACTTGTGTACATTTGACACACTATTTCCAAATCTTTATATCAATTTTATGCAAATGTGGTGTTTGTGGTTGTGGTCTTTGGAGGATGGTCTCTAAAGTCTGGTAAGGTAAGAAGGATGGTGGGATGACCCTAATGATATATGTGGATTCAATGATACAACGTTAGGGGTATTAGGGATAATCTTGGTTTTTCGAGTCATTTTATACTTGCCACTAATCACTGATATTGAAGGAAATATAATTTTTATGGATTGGCAACAAGTGGAGTTTCAACTTCCCCACCTGACAAGCATAAGATGTAGCTAGGTGATTGCAATAAATACCAACAATAATAGTTTGAATCTTGTATGTCATGCTTGAGAGAATCTTAAAGTTGAGTGAAAATTTATAGAATATAAGGAGGTAGATTTGTACGTGAGAGTTGCAAATTAGATATCTGAGAGTGGGATTGTAAGGTTCAAAGGATACAATTTTAAGGGGAGGGGGGAGGGGAGGCATGGAGGGAACCTTTGAAGTGTTAAGGATTTAAAATTTAGCTAAGTGATAAAAAAGCAAAGAAAAAAAATAAAAGAAAAAGGAGAAATCGTTGCTTAGGGGCCGCACATTAGATTCGAGGGGGTGCCATTCTTGGAGGGAGGTGTGAGAAATCAAGACCCGGTGGCCATCGAGAGGGGCAGGGAGATCATCGGAACACACAAGAAGAACAAGGTGAGAGAGAATTCACCATCTCTTACCTCTCCTCACCATTGCCATGCCTTGCACTTCGCTTGCAATGTCAAGTCTCTATACACCCACCAAATCTGAAATTATTGACAAGGTGAAGATATTTTTCGTTTTCCATCGCCATATCTTGTTCCTGGTTTCATTCACAAATGGAGGTGGCCCAAATTCATACTCTATATAATCAAAATGACATTGCCTAGAGAGAGAACAAGAGAGAGAAAGCCATGGCTTCAAGCTTAAGCTTAAAGCTTAATTAAAAGCTAGAAGGATCCATTTACATGCCAATAATTTAATGATGAGAGGAGTTGCGATAGAGGGAAAAGTGGAGATTTCACTATTTGAGAGGCTAAGTAGAACAACATTTCTTGGTTGTGGACTATGGAGACACAAATTCCAAAGATGTGACTACGACCCGCGAATTGTGAAGTTAGCACCTAACTTTGTTTAAAAAATATGAATGGTACGATGTTAAAATTTTCTAAGTTAATTTTTTTTTTCACAATGCACTAAATCTTGGTTTCACACTCTAACTATTTTTAGGTATTTACTAATCTTTAATTAAATTTTCAAAAATAAAAAATACTAAAAATACTTAAAAATTGCTTTAAACTTACCTTCAAAATTTTTTACAAAAAATAAAAATGAATATTTGCAAAGTATAATAGTTTTTTGATAAATTTTATACTATGAGAAGTCCATTAAATGTTTTTGAAAATTTTTAGATAAGATTTACTATATTTTAAAATTAAAAAACTAATCATTTTAAATAAAAAACATATTTTTAACTGGTGAAAATTTATGTATATTCAACAAAAAAATATGATAATTTGCAAAGAAATTGTGAATTTTATTTTTAATTTTTATTATTTTTTGAGATTTTAGAAAAAGAAAAACTAGTTTAAATACATTTTCAAAAGAAATATTTACATGAAAACTTATGTTTTCAATTGTGTACAAAATGAAAATATATGCGTCATATTGATTCTTGTCACATGAGAATAGGGAGGAGTGCAAAACAATCTCTCATTAGTACTAGCATTGATAAGTCTGTTTATTATCTACTACGAGAAGATAAATAATATGAAACATGTTACAATTGCAAAATTAAATGTAACTCTTTACAAATAAAACCTACATTTACATTTAACTAATGTGATGGCATGAGGATAAGTCGAAGAATCAATGTTAAAAATCATATTGTATTTATATAAACATCATTTGGTTGTTTGAGAAAATGCAAGAGAGGAGAGCCAATAGCATAATTTATTAATTAGGGGAGAAATTTTGGGTGTTAAAAATGAACTTTGTATATGTGAATGCACAATGGTGAGAAAGAAAGTTGTATTTATTTTGTTTACTATTTAATTCAAAGAAAGGAAAGAAGGACGTTTCCATTGAAATTTGAAATAAATCAATTAGTTAAACATTTAAAGTGCAATGACGAATTTTATTTTGTGAAGAGGGGTTTTATTTTTAAAAGGAGAATTAAGATTTATGGGTTTTAAGGGATGTTAGGCTAATTTTTCTTAATACTTTTCTCTTAAAAAAATAAAAAATTTAATTGATAAAAGGTGGAGAAAGAAACAATAAAAAGGAATTTAAACGGAAGTACAATTCTAGATCAAGAAGATCTTCTTTCTAAAACACACTTCTCTAAAGTTAAAAAAAATACATTTCTTGGAAAAATCACCACAAGCATGGCAAGAGCAAATTATGAGGAGCCACCCCTACAAGATGGGGGGAAGCCATAATTAACATGGCATTATAGTTCTAGTGCTTAATTTAGAGACCTATTCGTGAGTCGTTATAAAAAGTGACATAGATGAAACTAATAAGGTTTTCTTACTTCCAATACATTATGTAGTATCAATTAGAGTACTACAACAATAGAGTGTCAAAAAAAATTAGAAGGCTAGTTAAAGTCACAAAATGTAGAGATAAATATCACCTAACTACTGCAATAACTCTTAGGAGTTGGCTTGTAAACCTGCATTAAAGTGGCTTGGCCTTTGGCTGGTTAATTGACTCATTCATACCTCTATATTATCATCCATTTTCATCTTGATGATCCTAATTGTAAAAGACCACTTGGGCAACTAACCAATTCTCCTATGATGGCACTAATCAAGTGCTAGCATTGCATTGTGCATAGCACTATGTTTGAGCATAACAATTTGCATTATCCTTGCATCACCCATGCATTAGATTAATGTAAAATGGAACACTTTGAATGGGAAAAAACCCTCTATTTGCAAGCACCCATCCAAGGATCAAATCTCCTTCTTATATCTATGCATGTTTCCCTTTAGCCTCATCAAATAAATGATTAGGTTGGATATTTACAACATCTCACGTTGTGGTAGTCTACTATGGTAGACATTTATGACATCTTTTACTTTGGCTATATCTTGTCATCCTCACCTTGCTTTACACAAATTTTGTTTATGGAGGATGCTTTAGTTTCCCTTATTAGTGTCATTAAGAGCCTTAAAAAGAAGAGGTAAGATGCTTTAAATAGGACTATCTAAATTGAGATACTTATCACCTCTTTAGTCTCGGTAGGCTCTTGGGTAGTTGATGTACATAGCTCTCTCATCATCCACTATTGCTCACACCCCTTGAGAACATCGCTAGTTTGTGGAGCTTCAGACTGTTGTTGTTGCTGTCTACAGTTGTTGCTCACATAGCGATCTATTTCTAGTTAATTCTACTGGCCACCTAGCCACATATGAGATCTCTACACAACACTAGCAAATTATTTCAGAGTTGCTAAGCTACCTTCTTCATCAAATGTGAATTGCATTTGTTGTTGTCCTATCTGCCCAACATCAACGACTTCCTGTATAATAGTCGCCCTAATCTACTAATCTAAGTTTTCACTTGTATGACATTGAGATGGTACACGTGTTTTTAATCAACATCTTCCTCCTTATTTTAGTAACCTATCCATTGGAGGACATTCACTTGATTGTTGATGACATCAGGCTCTCCATCTAGATTTGGATTTTGTTGCGAATGATCTCCATCTAGCCCATACATCATCGATTGCCATTATCTTTAGATAGATTTTAGATTGTTGCTGCATTTTTGGATTCATTTTGAGTATGGCACACTTTGATATAAAGGCTAGAAACCCTTTGATTATATCATCAGTCCATAAACATTCATTATTTTTCAGGATTTTGTTCAACATGTTCTTGAACACTTTATGTTTTTTTAATTTTCCTTGCCATTTTTTAAAATTGGGATGCTATTTCTTATCTTTCTCTAAGTGTCTTCCTTCTCGGAGAATAATAGCCAGCAAACTTCCTATTAGAGATTAACTTAGCAAATTTTCAATCTGTTTCACCTATGTGTACTTTATATAGGCAGTAGGAAGAAGACATCAAACACTTGTATTGAGAATGTAGAGAATCCAAAGCCCTTTGGTTTAGGATCATGAATTGAACGCATAGTTTAGTCTCAGTTTAGTATACTTAAAGTAAGTCTTTTTTGTGATAATGGTGGCATGAATGAAGATTTAGAGAGTATGGGATGTGATAGGGCCTTTGGTCTTGGAAGATTTTGTATATTAGAATGACTTGGTGTTTTGTAAGAAAAGAAGTTTGAAGTATTTGGTTGATTTTGCTCTTAAAATCATGATGTAAGTTAAAGTTGTTTTAGCTAGAGCTCTAAAAAAAATCTTGTCTAAGGTAGTTTGAAGGCTTTTCAAGAAGATAGTCTTATCCTTTATGGATGATGTACATATAACTCCCTTTTGATTGTATGTGTGTATTATTATTATTATTCTCTCTCTCTCTCTCTCTCTCTCTCTCGTGTGTTTGTGCACTTGTGGGCATCCCTTCAGCAAAATTCTTTGGACTACTCTTGTGTACCTTTATTTTAACGTCTTCGACTTCTTGAATTGCAATTTTTTTTTTGAAATTTTTATTTCATAAGTTATCAAGCTTTCTTTGAATTGACTCATAATGATCAATGCTTTTGGTTGGCATCCTATTCAGGTTTCCCCTTTTTATGTTGATTTTTGCATACATTTACAACGAATTTTCACACATTTTCAAAACAATAATGTATAAGGAAGGACCATGGCTTTTGATAGGTGATGGCATCAAGTGGATATTATGTGTATCATCACTTCACTAAACAAGACAAGTAGATCAATGTTCAGCTACAAATCTACTTGGATTGGCATCATGTGTGCCATTACTATAGCAATAAAGACAAGCACATTAACATTAGAACTATAAACCTACTAGGATTGGCATTATGTGACTTGACTCAAACACACATCAATGTTTATTCCAAATGTACTAGAATTGACATGAAGTGAGAATGTAGCATGTCTCCTAGCCTTGTAGTTGATTCGAAGTGCAACTAGATATTTTGCTTGAGGCTTAGCCAATTGGAGGTCAATTGTCTCTCCATGTGGCCCAATTTGATGAGGTTCTAACATGTGCAACATATCATTTTAGTTTTTAAAGGTGCAAATTCACATACTCACATCTTCTCAAAACTTCACTTTGTCTCAAAATTATGATGTTGTATTCTATGCTATGTATCTTTGCATAAGGCCCAATAAAGTAAAGCATTAACTATGCCAATCCTAGCATGATAATAATAAAAAATAATGAATGTTTTTTGATATTCACCCAGATTTTTTTTCCCCTTGGGGCTTCTTGATGCATGCATATTTCTTTAAAAATGAAAATGGAAGTTCCCATTCAAATTCTTATAAGATTTTTCCATTTCAAACATGTACATGTAGGTTGACCTAGACAATTTTAGAGTAGCTTAAGTAAAAAGGAGTTCACATCTTGGTGTCATATTTTTAAATCTAGTAAGTGACAAAAATATTGATATTTCTACTTTAGCTACTTTATGTGTAGTAAAATTTTAAAAAGATCACTATAAACACCAAAAAGCATCTCTCTCTCTCTCTCTCTCTCTCTCTCTCTCTCTCTCTCTCTCATGTGTGTGCATATGTGTATCAAAATATTTACCAACAATCCAAGCAAAGGACTAGGACATTTTAGTAAAATGATAACTGTAAGTGAATTTTGTACCAAACATTACTAAAGTTGAGGCCCAAAATGAACCACAAGGATGTTTGAAGCATTTGGTATGTCCTACTTGAAGATGCACATGCACACCCTTTGCATATGAATAATATCACAATTTTGTTAACCACCCCACCTTCATCCACTTTTTGAAATTTAACCTAGTCACTATAATGCCTCATCATTTAGGCAAGTATAGAGGCTTTTGTTTTAGAATCCAACATGAAATGTGCATTTTGTACACCAACACATCTCTTCATTCATGTGTGTGACTTTTGGACTCTTTACCAAAAAGCAACGAGAGTACTCAAGACTTTTCTAAATCTTTGTTGGAATCATGAATACTCAATGAATGTTAGTTGCCTATGTATAGTATCTTATGGGCCTTAGATAGAAGTCAAAATACCAAAATTGAATTCATGAAAATGGAGCTTTTATAGTGATAAAAGAATGCAAATAACTTGGTTGCGATCATATATAGAATTAAATTTAATAAGAACCTATTTGTTTAACATTCTTGGCATGCCATGTGACTTTTTACAATGTATTTAAAATGAATTTAGAGCTTTGATAACATTCTCATTGCTTTCTTTGTAACCTATGAAGAGGAGCTCAATTACATATATGATGATAATGGAATTTTCAAGTAAAAGGAACAATTTGAAGCTCCAAAAATTGGTGCATTAAAAATTTCAATATGGTTTCAAGTAGGATGTCAAAATTCACATTTTAAATAGTTTGATCACAAGAGGAAATGTACTATTGTGACTATAGGAGAAAGAGCCATAAGATTTGATCACAATAGTTTAAATAGTTTGATCACAATAGGAAATGTACTGTTGTGACTATAGGAGAAAGAGCCATAAGATTTCACATGCTCGTGCATGTGTGTGCACATACACACACACAAACACACACATGTGCGTGTGTAGAGAGAGAGAGAGAGAGAGAGAGAGAGAGAGAGAGAGAGAGAGAGAGAGAGAGAGAGAGAGAGAGAGAGAGAGAGAGAGAGAGAGAGAGAGAGAGAGAGAGAGAGAGAGAGAGAGAGAGAGAGAGAGAGAGAGAGAGAGAGAGAGAGAGAGAGAGTAACACCATGATTATTGCAATATTTCAAAGGGAAAATTGGACTAAAAGAGAAAATCATGATTAGTTAGAGGGATTAGTGCTAATGACAAAAGAATCAATGGGAGGAAGTTTGCACTACCTTTCCACCTCTTCTTTTCTATTGGAGAAAGGTTTTCATATCTACTATGTCTAGACCACCTTTTGGGGAGGATTGACCTACCACTAAAAGGAAATCTTATGTTTGAATGGGGACCATGAAATTTCCTTTTGATGCTTTCCCCCATGTGATGATACACTTTTTGAAGTTTCTTCCAAAGTGCTCATATGCCCTTGTTCTTGCCATGGATTGGAGCTTCCATTTCCCATTACAAGACAATTCTATAGTAATATTTGAATATAAATTAGAGTCTCTTTTCTAGTATGTTGCCATCTTGCTATAGATTAGAGTGACTATTACCCATTAGAGGCTACTTTATACACAATCTCCACATTTTTTCCTACTAATGGTTTCATTCTCAAGAAGACCTTGTCCAAGGGAAATATAGAGGCAATAATGGCTTATCTATTATGATACTTGTCTAACACTTCAGGGTCGGCATACACACATTATGGTGGATGTACTTTTCCTCATGCTTTATGTTGAGTCGATAACATTAACAATGAAAATTTTATGTAGTTTATGTGGGTCTACTAGTAAGAATATAATTGATATTTAAGCAATATTTACATGCTTACATATTAAGAAACTAGCAAACATATATGGTTACGTTAAAAGATGGTTCAATATGTTTGATGTACATGTATTCCTATTTTTTACTAGAAATGATTCTTATGGGTTCAATGACAATGTACTCTTATTCTTTACTGGAACTTATTCTTGTAGGTAGACAATGATAAGGCATTGTGCTTTCCATTTTATTTTTTAAATTATAGATGCCATTCTTAGCTATGTCTTTGCTTTCTTTGGTTTGTGAGTTTTTAAAAGCTTGGTGAGTCACATTAGGGAACAAAAAGCTTTTAAAAAGTACTTGTAAGAAAATGATTCCATTACTAATTAGTGAAGGTTTTACAAGAATAGACCCTCAAAATCTAGCCATTCATATGTGCTTAATGAGAGAACAAATGGTTCATTTAAGAGGTCAACTATTAATTACATACATTCTTTAATCCATATCAAGGGTCACATTTTTGGTATTTTTTCTATTGGACTTGCAAAATCTTATATTGCTAGGATTTTCACACCAAAATCACATTCATTTCATATGCCATTCTCTTTTTACACTTGTGTTCCATACACCATTCTTGTTTCCGTGCTTTGTTCCTTCTCTATGATATTGTTTTCCACTTGATTCCATTTTGCTCCGTAAATTACTAATACCTCCAAGTAATATAGATGTAGATGCACACAAGTACAAATTGCATTCAAATAGATTCATTTTTTTCATGGAAAAATATACATCATTGAGCATTGTTGGATAAGGATGAGCATTAGGAGAAATTCGAACTTAAGTTTGGACCTTATAAAAAATTCCACCTCAACATAGAGATGTAATTAAAAAATAATTAAAAATAAAAAATCTAATTGGATTAAAATATTTTTTCCTCAAAATACATAAATTAGCACACAAAATTTAAGTTGTCAATTACCTTTAATTAAGAGTCTAATGGTTAGTACACCCAAAATAGACTAGTGCATACTACTAAGAATCTCATTAGTCATATCTGGATCCATTTAAAATAATCACTCACTTCGTTTTCATCAAAACTTAAGTCAAAATACTATGCCAAGGCTTAAGCTATGTTTTGACACGTTACTTTTTGATAGATTCTCATTTAAGGTATTCTCACTTTTTAGAAGTAACTTCAAAAAACATAAAGAACCTTGTGAAGATAGCTCAGTATCATCTACACATCAAACTTGACATATACAAATGTTTGAGGAGATGGCTGGGTCTATATCAGAGAGGCATAGGTAAGATATATAATTTCACAATGAGCTTGTTCATGAGTATGAAGCCTTAAGTAAGAAAAATAAACCTTATCTTTTGTATCCACTTCCAGATAAATATTAGGGTTTTGTAATGTAACAAAAAGTTATCAAATATGCATGATATATAATTCTAATAAAGCAATATAAAGAAGAGGATACATGAAAAGTAGGAAATTCTCTAAACATATCTTGCTACTCATTATTATTGTATTTCAGATCTTATTTTTTCTTATTTTTCGAATGCAAAAAAGTTAATTTTTTCTCATTTTCTTATTTTTCTTATTTATTTATGCATAAAATATAATGTTTCTGATTTTCTAGTTTGAATTGATCATATGTATTGAGAATTAATTTTATATCATTTTTATTCCACATAAACCCTATAAATACCACAAAACCCCAAAATTGACCATTTTCCTTAAAAATTGTGTAGTCGGGGGTTTATGTATAAATTATTATATGACTAAATTTTCTTATTTTGTTCAGCATCTTTGATAGATTACATCATTAACCACCAAAGACAACAATTTCCAAACAATTTTAACCAAAATCTTCCTTTGCTTTATTGAAATTAACCATGGATTTTTAAAAATAGATCTATCTATTCAATCAAAAAATATTATAGCACATATATTAAACTGTTATTAAATATGTAAAAGGAACAAATTATTTGAGATAAAAATATTATTTATTAGATTTTTACTTGTACAAAAGATTTAGTTGCCTTAAACAAAGAGTGCCATATACTTAACTAGTTTAACCTTGGGTTAAAGTGCTTTACTAATTTAATATTTATGAAATTCTTTGCCAACACAATATACACACATCTCCCAGCTTTCAAGATAATATAAAGGTATATCAATTTGGTCAACTCAAGGGATAGAGAAACCATGGTATCAAGCTCATTTATATTATTCAATCTTGAGATGTAATGGAGTGGAGAAAGCTAATATTCTAGAGAAATTATATAAGTAAACATATAAAAAACTTGTTTCATAGAGCCAACCAAAATTAAAATAATGAAATATTTAAAGAGATAGGCATTAAGGGTATCATGGCACAAATCTAATGTAATAATTAAATATCTTTAATATATTGTGAATTAATTGTACCAAAAATCTTTTAAAATTATCATAAGCTTCATGGATATGAAAACATTTACAATGAATTATACAATGGATACTAAAATCATAATACAATTCATTATACAAAAATATTTTGATTCTTCTCATGTGCTATCAAATCATTACTCCATGTTGATATGATTTGTTTCTTAACCTTCATGGATGAAGGATTCAAAGGTTCTTGTGATCTCCCCACGTGAGGAACATTCAAAGGTTCTTGTGATCTCCCCATGTGAGAAACATTCAATTTACACTAGATCATTTCAAACTATCTTAGTAGAAGTGTTGATCTCATAAGACGATACATCATGGTAGAAGGGATTTGGATTTGTCAACTTCCTTGAGGATGCTCAAGCAGATGTCACACGAAAATAAATGAAAAATCAGTTCTTGGATGGGCATGTGATTAGGGTGGACCACACGATGCCTAGCCCATACCGTTGCCTCCATCTCCCCTGTTGCTTGAATCGTCCCTGGTATCAAACTTGTTGCAAGTGCCATTCAAAATCTCATCTCCAATTGCTTCGATTCCTTAGAATGCAGGCATGGCATATGCTTTTCCCACACTAGAGAGTTGTCCTAGAAAGGGTTCCCAGAAGGGAATAGTTTTTCGGAAGGTGCCCAGGACAAAATAGTTTCTAGCCAAAAAATGAGGCCTCATGGTGTTTTTTTAAAAGATTCCCACCCCCTTCTAAAATATTGTTAAAAAAGAACCAAATCTGTCACCTCTTTCAACCCAATGAATGGTTGAGACCAACAACATGCTCCTCCTCTTCTTGCCTTTACTATAGCATCATATATGTTGCCTCTTTCAGCCCAATTGACCAATAGCATACTCCTCTTCTTGTCTTCACTCCAACACTGTTAGTGTTCTCTCGCCAGCTTTTCCATTATAGTTAACCTATGATATAAGGCTAACCCTCTGAAACTCCTTCATAGGTGATGTTGTCACCTGAATAGGGCATCTACATGACAAAATAACTAGCACAAGAACTCAAAACTGGAGATGTCACTTCTCTTTGAAAGTGCTTCATTCCCACTATACTCAAGAGCAACATAACACACAGTCCCTCGCATGCTAATTGTGCTATGCTTGCATCCCTGCTAGCCAACTCAACACTTTGCTCAAAACTCCACTCCATTGGTATGCTTCACTCTGGTATGGACAACAAAATAATGCTATGGTGACAAATCACAAGAAGTCTGGGATGCAAAATCATGCTTCAGTATCATATGGTCAGTGAAGAAAGAACATAACTCTAAATTTTAGTTTCAGCTTTTCATGATAAGCATGTAGATGCACATCTTTTTGATAGCTATAATGACTATGAAAATAAAATCACAAACATATTTTGACAAACATTTCTATCATTTTTGGCAACACAGAACCATAATAAAATTGGATGCATATGCCAAAGCATCAATCAGATGATGGGATGCTCGTTAGGGAAGAAATCTTGGTAGTATGTACTCTAGTATGGATGGTGATGGAAGAAGCCTTTCAAAGTATTACTTTCAGAATGACAAATGGATGAAAAGATGTGTGATGATACATTCTAAAATTTGAGTGGAACAACCTTGGTACTAACTTTGTTTTACCTTGGCCCTGTTAATAGACTGGTTGCCCTAGGGGGAGTGGGGGGACGACATGTACTGCACCAGCATGTTAGCAAATCTTGAACCAGTTGCACTCAATCAAGAATAAATCAACCAATCTTCTATTTTTGAAAAGAAACCATCACAGGGAAAAAAACAATGGTCATACTCCATTGCTCTCACTTTTCCTTTCTTTATCCACCATATTCCCCCAGACCTGTGCAACCAACCCTTCTCTTATCGCTCTCCATACCTGCACATTTAGCTCTCTCTCTCTCTCCACACACACACACACACACACACACACACACACACACACACACACACACACACACACACACACACACACACACACACACACACACACACACACACACACACACACACACACACACACACACACACACACACACACACACACACACACACACACACACACACACACACACACACACACACACACACACACACACACACACACACACACACACACACACACACACACACACACACACACACACACACACACACACACACACACACACACACACACACACACACACACACACACACACACACACACACACACACACACACACACACACACACACACACACACACACACACACACACACACACACACACACACACACACACACACACACACACACACACACACACACACACACACACACACACACACAACGTCTAGGTTGCTTGGCAACACTTTCAAAGCTAAGGGATTGCATCAAGGGCAACACAGGTTGGTTGCATTGTTGCCCTACAATTTTGAGAGGCTTGAAGTTTATTTGAATACAGAGGGGCATTTCTAATATTAAGGTTGTTTATCGAGAAGCACTTTCAAAGCCAGGAGATTGCATCAAGGGCAACACAGGTTGGTTGCACTGTTGCCGTGCAATTTTGAGAGACTTGGAGTTTATTTGAATTCAAAAGGGCATTTCTGATATTACTGTCGTGCTAGGATAAGTACTTGTTTGCATGTAATATGTTCGATGTTGCTTGTTTCTACAAATCATGCATCCATTGGCTTTCCCTTACAATACTTGGTTGTTGGCTTGCAACCAAGCGGAAATTTGAGACATAACAAAAATCATCTACTTTAGTATTGATAGAAATCATTTATTGCATCCTTGATGTTTAGAATCCATATGGAAACCCATTCAATGATAGAAACACTTTGTAAAAATACCATATTTGAACACTGCTACATGTAAAACCTATGGAAGAAACACAAAAGCAAACTATTGATCACATTTTAAAATCAAAAGCTTGTTTTATGCTATGAAGATGTCAGACCTGTGTACTTTTTGAATGAAGATACTATGGTGGAAAAAGATGCGAGCTTCGCCATGTGGGTTGAAATATCTGCATCACAATGACAAAGGTTGAGTGTTAGCAAGAGCAATGACATAATCACATAGGGGGGCAACAAGATTTACAACAATTATCTCCTACAAACATCACAAAATATTCCAACTATTTCCAACAATTGTCCATACTACATGCAGGCTATCTATCATCAAAGCCAAATGCAGCATCAGCTGGTCATATCCCCAAAATTATTGCAATAAGGCATTTTTGGTCATGGTCTGATTGTCATAATGAATTTATATAATTACAGAATGCAGATTCTAGACAACATGATGATTGTGATCATGAATTTCCTTACTAAAGAATGCAAATTCCAGACATGATCAAATTGTGAAGTACTTTAGCCCTTTGTTTGCAATATCCAATATGCTACAAGTAGAGGATAACACATTCCGAAAACCAACATATTTTGTTGCCAAGGTTGCATGTGTCTATGCAGGACCAAGACAGTACAAGCAAATGAATTTGATTTTTTGTGTGTGATTTTTACAAATTTTATCATGTTGATGGGATGAAATTGCATGCACGTAATAGCTGGGTGCATGCAAATCCCCCAACACAAAGGCCAATTTGGTACGAACATGTGAAAACCACTTGTAGTTTAAATTAAACCATTGATAGTTTGCAAAGAAGTGATTGCACATACAATTAGATGGCACAAATAGGTGAGCATTCAATGTAGGAATCAAGTGTAGGTGTGAGTGCATACTGATGAAGAAAAACCAAAGTACAAGCAAAGATCTATAATGATAAAAGCAAGAATAATTTCTAATGCTAAATCAATGAGTCAAATCTACATACAACTGTGTGACCATGCATGTCTCATTGTGTAATAAATTCCACGGGTTTCCCCAATTTGTGGGCATGATGGTTGAGAATCAAGTTAAGCCAAGAATTGTGGAATAAATTTCCATAATGCAAGATCAGTTTGAAAAGACAAGCAATCAAACTTGTAAAGGAAAGAAAACACCAATTCAATTTTCATATTCATGCAGAGACCACGACCATTTCTAGATGCAACTTTGTACTTGAAAGAGGCAATGAGGTCGAAGAGAAGATTTTAGAACCTACACCAAGTTTGATATATGTGGAGCTACAATGCAATTCATGACCTGACACAAAGTGGAGATGGATAGACATACCTGCTACATGATGTGAGACAAAGGCACACGAACCTGGCAACAAGAAGAAATGACAATATGTAATGAAGCAAAATAAACCATGTAAATACATTAGCCATGTTAGTACTAGGGTGACTATAAAAAGGCAAGAAGTGCTAATGTAGGGGGCCTTTTGACATTTATACTATTTTTTTTCTTAAAGATTTCTTGTTCATCACCATCTTGGGATGAGTATCGAGCTTTGTTCTTGTATTTTAATTTCAGCTTCCATGGCTACGTTGTGCTATGGTATAATGAAAGATGTCTATGGCATGGCCATGATTGAAGCATTTTCATGTTATTCCCTATTATTTCCTTAGTTTAGTTCATTAGTTTTCTGTTAATTTTCATGGTAGAATAGACCTTCTTTACATTGGTATTAGAGCATTAGTTTAGATCCTGCCAGAAGTCATTTTCATGCATTAGATTTCGTTGTAGTGACTAGGGAGTGAAAACCGCAGTTAAAAATTAGTCACAGGAGTTAGTTCTTCCATAACCATGGTCCAAACATGGAGATCTATCATAAACTGTGACTAAGATGGAGGTTCTTGGCATGAACCAATGGATAATGGTGGGCTCCAACTATTTTGGAGGTTGTGATCAAAATTTTAACCAAAATCTAGGGTAAGATGGATAAAATGAAGGCTATAGTCTTAATGGAGACCAAACTTGAGTTACTTTTTGGAGAGACATGGTTTCTTCTATCTCTTCAAGCTTTCTTTCATGGATTCCATGAAAAAAATTCTACTTCTACCTTGATTCTATGGCTTCTAACCTGTAAAGGCATTCCATAACAAGCTTCTTCATCTACTAAGCTTGCCTACAAGCACAATTTATGGTGGTTTTGCTTCAACTGTGCTGCTTGCTGTAGAGTTTTCAAAGGCATCAAATTAGCACAAGAACTGAGGTGTAGAAAGATAGTTTAGATTTGATTAAGGACTGAACCATGGGGTCGTTGAAAACGGCCACAAGTTGCAGAGTGTTCTCTTTCTGTATATTGTAGTCAGCCAAGGTCCGAACTACTTGCCAACAAAGATTAGTCTCTTTGTTGGTCAGAAGGGAAGCCCTCCTTGTCATGGATCTTGACCTTGATGTTGTCAATGGTGTCAGAGTCCTCTACCTTCAAAGTGATGGTCTTCCCAGTCAAAGTCTTGAAGAAGATCTTTGTTGCCCTTGAATGAATGAATGGATGGGATCGAAGCGAGAACATGCCTCTTAGCATTTGATCTGCATCCTTGGCTTGTCACTTGAATGATTCAATGGATGGGATAGATAAGAGAACAAGCCTCTTAGCACTCAATAGAGAAAACAGGAAACGTATAAACAAAACAATGCAGGGAGGAGAACCAGTAGTACTGAACCTTAAGCTAGCGATTGAGGAAGCTATTGTTGAAGAACTATTTGAGGTACAACAACATAGACGCTTGAGGAATTTCAAACAAGCCAGGTCGAGGTGCACCTGTGTGATTTTAATTTCAAATAGGCCGCCTTGTGTGTCTGTGTGACTTGAGGAATTTCAAACAGACGCTTGAAGAACAATTTGAAGAGAGTCCATGTGAAAGGAAAAACTAGGGAAAAGTTGTTTTGTAGCTCTAGTTCTTAAAGCATGGATTTTTTCTATTATTGCTTTGGCACCCTTCGAACAGAATCATTTGATCATTTGATCCACAAGACAGGAGAAGTTCATCTATGAAGCTAGTGACTGCAGATGCACCCCAAGGGCTATGTGATGAGGTTGAAGCCATAATCAACCTAGCTACATCATCATAGTAGCATCTACAAGAGTTGCAACACTGCCTGCTACAAAAAATTGCCACTTGACACACTTGTGGTGGTAAAGACAAGCCTGGTTTGGAAAAGAGAGCTTGCTATCCTTGATGGCAATGTTGTAGGGCACGAGTTTCTGTGGAACTGAGTTTTTCTCTTGTTTAGGAGATGCCAAGGTTGCGATCTATGATTCTCCTTATTAACATGCTTACCTCCCTTTAGTTTGTCTTCCCGTGCCCAAGCAGATGACTTTATAGTTTTCAAGAGCTACTTCTCATCATCAGCAACTTCATTCACATCCTTTTCAGAAGATGAAACTAGCATTATATAGTAAATGCTCCAATAGACAGAAGAATACAAGATGACGCATCAACAGAATCGTAATTCAAGATGATAACATCCTCCTTTATGACATTAAGATCAACATGCTTTTGAATATGTGGTCCAGCAAAATCATCAAGCTTCTCTTGAAGCTCAAGATCTGTTGCTTGTAGAAACAATTCAATTTTCTGACTTGCAAGAGTTTGCTATTTTGCAAGATCTAACTGCTCAAGTTGACTTTCAAATTCTCTTAACAATTATGTAGCCACAAGACCCTTATTGGGTTGTAAAACCCACTTCTAGAAAGTCTTGTGCATAATCAAACTGGTGTCTTCAATGTAAAATTCTTCCCTAAGTGTCTTTTTGAAAGCTACCCAGTCAGTATCCTCCATGTAAATTTAGTAATTCGCACTTTCAATTCATGTATAGTGATCCGAACAAAATATTGGCTCCATGCAAGTTGATCCACCCCAAAGAATTCCATCTTTTAAGCATAGGTATGTACATATGCAGATACATTCTTGCCATTGAACAACTTCATCTCACTTTCAACTACTTGTAGAGCATTCATCATCACAACAATTTTTGTTTGTGTAGAAGCATGCATCACTTGTTGTTGTTGTTGTATCTGCATAAGCATGTTTATATTGTGTACTAACTGCTACAAAACATCATTGGAAATTGTGCTCGAAGGTTCTCCCATCTTTTCTTTCCTTCTGACGACCTTTCACGTTGGGCTCACCAATGTCAGAGGGTGGTTTTTGTCGAAAGGTCATATCCACCAGGGATCAAAGATAGAAGGAAGTAGAGAATAGGAAATGGAAGAGAAGAAAAATAATAGACAAGAGGTAAACACGATAAAGACAAAGCACAATGAATCGAATCAATATGTATTGATAGAACCTGAGATCCCTTGTCTAGCACTACTCAAAAGCGATCTCCAAGCATTAGATCTCTTGGAGCTCCCTCGTAGACCAAAAATGTGCTTCAAAAAATAGTTTCCTCTGTGCTACTCGGAAACCAAATCTGATGGCTTCGTTGGCTTTGAAAGGGGGGTAAAATCGGAGGACACTTGATTATGAATCTCCCAAATCACTCCTTCTTTCTCTTCGAGTTCAAAGTGATCCCTATTCTTTAGAATTGTAAATACCCTATTCTAGAAGTTTTCCTAGCTTTTTCGGATATTTACAATAAATAATATCCAAAATATCATAAATAGAGTAAAATTGTTCAAAAATCTAGTATTTTTGGACCATCCATGCCATGGACATTAGCACTAATGACTCAGATGACATTGACTCTCTACATCAATTCTACAGCAATAAGAAAGTCGAATGATGATGCACTCTAGAATTTCTCACAATGTGTCCGTGTAGTGGCACAATACCGTGTAGGGCGAGAGGATGGATCCGTCTAACACCATCGTCAATTTCAAACACAAACCCGTCCATCCACCATCCTCCAAGGGGGGATCTGTCTGACACCATTTTCAATTTCAAGGACAGATCCGCCCATCTGCCTCTCTCCAAGCAGGGATTTGTCCAACACAATCTTCAATTTCAAGGATAGATCGACACACCATCACTGTCAGCAAGGGACCGGACCCAACACTATCTTCGATTTCACGGGCCGATCCATCTGATACCACCCCCCGCACAGACTTGTATACAAACCCAAAAAATCCATCTTGCTATATCCATCCCACCTTCCAACTACTACCCATATTAGTGCCATGGGATTGGCACTAGTCTAGGAGGGGGGTAATGTTAACCTCAGCACAAGAAGAAAGTAGAAAAAGTGGAAAAGCGCAAATCGGGACCTAAAAGAGATGGCCCAAAAGGAAATCAGACACAACGGAAGAAGCATGAAGGAAAACAACCAAAAGTGCAAGGGTGGCCTCAAAAGCTAAGTCCAAGGAAAAAGTGCATTTTTAAATACAAGGCACCCCTAAAAATTTTTGTAAAAGAGCGCCAGGCTCCTTGTGCAATTTGTAAAGGTACCTGGGCAGTAGGAAGGAAGCTAGGAAGATAGGAGGACAATGGGAAAAAGGGCCTAGGCCCTGGCCATGTAAAAAAGGGGATAAGGGGAGGTCCACCCAAAAGATATTTAGGGTTTTATATATAAAGTTGAAAAGTGAATGAAGAGATCATTCTTGTCTGTGGCCAAAAGTAGCTCTCCTCCTCCTCCTCCTCCTCCTCCTCTTCTTCTTCTTTTTCTTCTTCTTCTTCTTCTTCTTGCTTTCTTGAGCTTGTGCTTGTGAGAGGGAGTGTGAGAGTATGAGGGAGTGAGTGTGTGAGGGTGAGGAACCGTGGTAGAGAAGCTCTCCATATTCTCCTCTCTTCTTCTCTTCTCTTGTCTTGCTTACGGCAATGGAGCTTGGAGCATGGGGCTTGAGGATTAAGCTCACTTGAAGCTTGCACTTGGATCATGGAGCTATCGGAGTGCTTGAGAGAGGAGGCAACTCGATCAGGCATGGAGGTAAGATTACTACACTCGTAGAAAGAGATAGCGCATCGGCTAATATGCGAGAGGTATCCATTAGTGCTCGGCTTGAAACACTTGAAAGAATAAGCGGTCCGTGGGGTCTTGGTGGTTGAGCTTGAGCTCGCATCACCTCTACAACTAATTTAACTAAATAATGTATTTGTAGATACTATTTCTAAAGCATAGTCCAATGTATGGCTCTTCTCGATTCCAAGTATGTGGAGTTTCCATGCATATCAGTGTCTAGCATCTCCTCTCACATACATAGAGAGAACCCCCTAGTTGATTGCTGTGGCCCCACTACAACTCTCCTACACCCTATGGATTAGCCCTAGGATGTGCCATTTGAACATATAATACATATGCAATATAGTTCTATCTTTATAATAATTATTCCATGAGAAAGTTTAAACCTCACTAACTTAGTCGCAAAGGGAATGATAGCACTAAACCTATGGCTTAGGAAACCTTGCACTCAACATGGATCAATGACTTCAAAACAAGTGCTATGCATCTAGGAGATAATACTCTTGATACCACATGCAAAATGCGGATGCAAAGTGAATGCCATAAAGTGCACAAACAAGAAACTCATAAATCAATTAGTGTGGATTGTGTGCAAACAATTCTTTTCATGACTTCACTTTAGCATCTTGCATTGTTGCTAAGGCAACATTGAAGTACTTCGTTCTACTGCCCTTTCTTTAAAGACTTAAAATAAATGAGTCCTATATGTCAAGATATGTATAAGTTAGATTTCAATCGATTCTTAACTTCATACAACCCTTTCCCCCATACCATTTATGATTTTTCTTACATTGGCAGGTGTAAAGGACATTTTTGATGCATTTTTCTTATGTAAAAAGTGATAAATATGCATTATAACATAAAGAATGGGGATAACTTGAGGCTAAACCTCATGCCCTAGCCCCACCATACACTCACAAACATATTCATAATTTTTTGTAATCTTTCCATGCTAAATTTTAAATTTTCTCTTTTTTCTTGATTTTTTACTTATCTTATTATTTATGATTGTTTTTTCTGATTTTCAAACATGTAGAGCTTGCATGAATCAAGATAGAGCATTATATTTCATATGACCCCATATGAACACCAAAAGAACCATAAAAACCACCCTTCATGGAAGTTTCATGTGAGAACTTCCTCAAAGGCCTTTATGAGTTTGTTTCAGGTGAAGAAAAGGAGCTAGAGTTGGGTATTCCTCTGATTGTAGATGAATTAAAAGCATGGAAAGAATGGAATGCGAAAGACAAAAAGGTGATGTAATGGTTATCTGCAGTCATTGATAATACAATGTTGGGACATATCAGGAATGCAGAAACTTCACATGTAGCTTGGACAATATTTGAGAACATGTTTTCAGTAAATACAAAGGCACGAAAGATTCAACTCAAGCAAGAGTTGAATGCCTTGAAGAAAGGAAAAATGTTTGTCAATGAGTATGTGTTGAAGGTGAGGAGCATTGCAGATGCTTTAGCAGCGATTCATGCAATGACTGATGATGATGATTTGGTTTCATCCACTTTGAGTGGCCTTAATAATGAGAAGGCATGGAAATCATTTGTTACTTCAGTATACGTATGGAAGCCATTTCTAGATTTTGATGAGCTGATCTCTCTTATGATTACTGAAGAGATCAATATGTAGGGTGACTCATCTAAAAAAAATGGTGAACAGGTTCAAGCATTTTACTCAAGTTTAAGAAGGGGACGTGGTAGATCCTCTTTGAGAGGCCATCGTATGGGATGTGCTGGCGATAACTAGCAAAATAGGTTCAATCAGTAATTTGGTGAAATGTAGGTTTCAGGAGGCCAAGGAAACTTTAGAGGTAGGGGGAGCTCTAGAGGAAGAGGTGGATGGTAGAATAGAGGTTCTGAAAATTCTGCTATTGTTTGCCATTATTATGGAAAAATAGGTCATATTGCAGCCAATTGTTATGCTAAGAAGGATGATATTCGCAGTGGTAAATTGCAACATAGAAACTATGCATCGTCTTCACGACATAATGAATACAAAAATGAGCATCCGTTTGTTATGCAGCATATGATGAATGCAATTATAGGAAAGGGGACACATGATGATGTATGGTATGTCGATTCAGGTGTATCTAATCATATGATCAGTCATGTTGAATGGTTTTGAGAGATGTAGAACTTGCAAAATCCAGGTTATGTGTAGATGGGCGATGATTCATGCCACCCAATTTCACACATTGGAAAGGTTTCCTTGTCCTTGTATGATGGCCAGACAAAGAGTCTGACAAATGTATTACATGTGCCATCAATCACAAAGAATCTAGTGTTTGTTGGCCAAATGGTAGAGCAGGGTTTGCAAGTCTGATTCAATGCAAAAGGTTGTTTTGTGGAAGACTTTAATGATAAGTGTAGGTTGGTTGCAAAAGGAAGTAGAGTCGACCGCATGTTCACTTTGAATGCTGGAATTCTTGCAATGGATGCTACTATGTATGCTAAAGGAAAAGGAGTAGTTGTAGATATCGAAATATGGCATAAACATATTGGACATGCAAATGTACAAAGGGTGAAATTAATGTAGTCCAGAGGATTGGTTGTAGGGTTGCCTTATTTTAGAGTTACAAAATTGCATAAAGTCTATGAAGCATGCCAGTATGATAAGCAGGCAAGACAACCCTTCTCGCATGACAGAGAAGTGAGTAGAAAAATACTTGATGTAGTGCATACAGATGTTTGGGGGCCTACATAGAATTCAGAGTTTGGGGGCCTACATAGAATTCATCTCTTGGTGGCAGCAAATACTTTGTCACATTTATTGATGATTGTTCAAGGAAGTTATGGGTATACTTCATGAAGGAAAAAAGTGATGTGTTTGAGCACTTCAAATCTTTTAAGGCAGTTGTTGAAACAGAAATAGGCCTAAAAGTGAAGTGCTTGAGATCAGATGGAGGGGGAGAGTACCTCTCTAATGAGTTTAGTGGCTTTTTGAGGACTCATGGGATAAAGAGGCAATTTACTTGCAAGTATATTCCACAACAAAATGGGGTTGCAGAAAGAAAAAATAGGCATATTGCAGAAGTCGCACGGGCATTAATGGCTGAAAAGAATATGCCCAAACATTTTTGGTCTGAGGCTATTCGTACTATTGTCTACATTATGAACAAAACTCCTACAGCTACAGTTCATGGGATGCCTCTTGAAGAATGCTTTACAGGCAAGAAGCCCGATGTATCGCACTTGAAGGTATTTGGATGTGTTGCATATGTTCATGTGCCAGATGAGCTACGAAAGAAGCTTGATCCAAAGGCAAAAAAATGTATTTTTATTGGATACTCTTTAGAGCAAAAATGGTATCGCTATTATAACCCTACCACAGGTGAGTTCAGAGTGAGCAGGGATGTTATCTTTGATGAGATGGGCAACTGTATGCACCTGATGGTGATATATTAGATGATGATAATGATCAAGACAGCTATGTGCATAAAGAAAAACAAGAATCATGGAGTCTTAGTGGACTAGAAATATCATTTGCTACTATACCTACAATGAGCCCTTGGTCTAGGAGACTAAAGAGTAGCCCCACATCTTCAGGTGGATCTATAAGTGTTGCAAGGAAGGACAAAGGAAAGAAGAAAGTTCTAGATGGTAATGATGCATCTACCAATCATTTGGGATTTGATGGAGATTCTAGTGGTTCGGAGATTTTGGATGATGAGCTTGGTATTCCTTCAGTCAGGACACTAGGTGTACAGAGAGCTCATAGTAATGTAAAGGCTCCATTGAGTGATCCGGTGGTACGCAGATCTAGCATTGTCAGATACCCTGATAAAAGATTTGGTTTTGAAGGTTATACAGCTCACCATTATGCTTATATGGTGAAACTAGTTGAGGATGTTGAGCTCACTTGTTTTGAGGATGCTGTTGGTCATGCTCATTGGGATGCATCAATGGATGAGGAGATGGCTGCATTAGAAGCCAATAAGACTTGGGATTTGGTACCCTTACCTAAGGGTAAGAAAGCTATTTTCTATAAGTGGGTTTACAAAGTCAAGCATAATGCAAATGGTTTAGTTAGCAGGTATAAGGCTGCTAGTTGCAATAGGCTATGCTCAAACATATGGCATAGATTATGAAGAGACATTCAATCCAGTTGCTAGGATGGCAACTGTTAGGTGTGTGATTGCCTTGGCAACAACCAAAGGTTGGAGTTTGCAGCAAATGGATGTTAAGAATGCCTTCTTGCATGGTGAATTGCAAGAAGAAATGTATATGGAGCAGCCAACAAGTTATTAGGTTTTAGAGCATCCCACATATGTGTGCAGGTTAAAGAAGGCACTCTATGGGTTAAAGCAAGCACCTAGAGCATGGTCTGACAAGATTGAAGAGTATCTTGTCAATATTGGATTTTGTATCTCTGATGCTGATCACTCACTTTATGTGAGAAAGGGAGATGCAGGTTTAGTCATCACAGTCATCTATGTGAACGACTTGATTATTACAGGTGACAATGACAATGGGATTGTTGAAGTTAAGGACTTCTTGAAGAAGAAGTTTGAGATGAAAAATTTGGGTGAGTCAAGATACTTTCTTGATATTGAGGTGATCAGATGTGATGATGGTATATGGCTATCCCAAAGGCAGTATGGCTTGGATATGTTATCCAAGTATGGTATGATAGCATGTAAGCCTCTTTTAGTACCATTGGAGCAAAATGTGAAGTTGAGTGCCAACATTGGGGATGAGATAGAAGACCCTACTATGTTCAAGAATATAGTAGGGAGTTTGATTTACATGACTATCACAAGGCCAGAGTTGAGCTATGCTGTTGGCCTTGTCAGTCAGTTTATGCAGATGCCTAGAAAGCCTCATTTGGATGCGGTTAGACGTATATTGAGGTATGTGAAGTCCACTTTACATTATGGACTTTTTTATGAGGCAGATAAGGACGTATAGGTCTTTGGATACACAGATGTAGATTGGGATGGTAGCATGTCAGACAGAAGATCTACTAGTGGATTCATGTTTTCCCTATGTAGTGCAACATTTACATAGAGCAGCAAAAAGCAACCTACAGTTGCTCTATCGAGTACAGAGGATGAGTATAGAGGTGCTACTATGGCATCATGTGATGTGATATGGTTGCAAAAGTTATTAGGTGATTTGGACATGGAGGGAGATGGTCCAGTTGTCATTCATTGTGACAACATGAGCAGCATACAACTAGCTAGGAATCCAGTGTTCCATGCTCGGACAAAACAGATTGAGGTGCACTACCACTTTGTGAGAGAGAATGTACTTGCAGGAGAGATTGACTTGGTATATGTTAGCACATAGGATCAAATAGTTGACATTTTCACAAAGTCATTGAGTGCAGAGAAGCTTCGAAAGTTCCGAAGCTTACTTGGAGTTGCAGAGATAGAGTTGAGCTTGAGGGGGAGTGTTGAGATGGCAAGCTCAACACGTGCGGACATTGATGATGGACCACCTCGCTAGATGAGTCCGCATGTATATACTTAGCACATTGATGGTCATTATGATACTCACAGGGCCACTGACTTATCACTTATTATATTTAGTTTATTACACCTACCTGCAGCTAGCAAAGATATAACACCAGTTGATTAGTGTAGTCAATTATACATTGTTTGTCTTAGAAGGCCACTTTCCTTTATATCGTATCTTATCTATACTTTGTGTATATTGTATAGGGTATAAAAGGAGAAGAAAAAATCAGCAAGAAAACGTTTTGGCCTCCATCTCTCTTCTTGTTTCCTTGAGTGAGCTTCCTCTTGTGTATATAGTGTGTGTTTGGCGCAGCAGGTCAAGTAAAGTCCCCCACCACGCAATTCTTGACAATAGCCTCAATACAATTTTCTAGGTCGACTGAGATAGTCATCCAACTATCCATTTCAATGCACCTAGCCTCAATATGATTTTCAAAAATGTCTAGATCATTGCCCCAATGTTCAATAAGTCACGTTGTGTGCATCCAAGGGTAGCCGAGAAATAGGTCATAGTCAACTCCTTTCATGATCACAAATGTGATAGAGAACTTGATACTAGCAATCTTCATCGGTAATGCTTTAACACACCTAGGGGTCGACCTTAGAACCATTGGTGGCAATGAGATTAAATTGGAAAGGCTCAATCAGAGGGTTTTCTATCCCAAGTCTTAATCACTACTTGACTCACAATGCTAATATCAGCTCATGTGTTGATAATGCCTCTTCTTGTGGGGTTTCCTAGAACTTCCACAAGCGGAATGACATGTTGTTCAACACCCTCCCAAAACATGGAAACTCCAAGAGCACCAAGGTTGGGAGTAGGTGGGGGGCTAGGCAATGGATTTTGTGGATTGTCCTCAACAGGCTGGGTCTGGTTACTTCCATCAATCCAAGTCTTGAAAGTTGTCCAATGGTAGGATTGTTCTTGAAGAGCATGCCTATGGGATGGAGAGTCCTATAGAGGCTAAGGAAACTAAAAACCTAGGGTCTACTTCTTGATACTACAACTTTTGTGGTTCATCTTGGCCAAGAAATTGTGCTCCAAGTTCAGTAGAGGGTGTTAGGTCTAAGTGTTGATGCCAAGGGAAGTGCGCTATTGGATCCATGTGTCTGCAAATTGTCCTTGGCTTCTTTAGCCCTTATTTTAGCTTGAGCCTCTTCCACCCAGTTCTTCACTTTGCTCATCGACTTAAGTTTATGCTTGGGGTGAGGGTACTCCCTTACTTTGGTTAATGCGGCCATTTCGCTATGTGAGGTAGATGTAGCTTGCTCAACACTTGAAGTAAATGTATGAACGAAAGTCCCCTTATCACTCTTGAGCTTGAGAGCAATATGCTTAACTTTCTTCTTTGCATTCTTCTTCTCCCAATGATAGAGCCAATAGCTAAAGATGGGCCAGGGATAGTGACTCTACCCTATTTAGCTTGCACTCAAGCAATGGCATTAATTGGAATGGGTATCACATTCTCATCATTCAACATTTTGATTGCAAAGAGAGTTAAGGGAAGAGTGGGTATATAGCTTTGCAGGAGCTATATTTCCTCTTTGGGAAATCAGGATACATGTGAGTGATTCCACATTTGGGGCACCTTTGGTCAGGTTCATTCTCCTTTGATTGTCTTGTTTTAGAGGGCACCATTTGGAGAGGTGACCAAATTGGCTACAAGTCCAATAGGCAAGGGTCTGATGAGGTTGCATCATGCCATGCCCTCGACCTCGTTCTAACATCATGATCGGGAATGGTCTTTAGTCCATAAGCATTGAATTTTCTTATTTGTCATATGAGATATACAAGTTGGTTTAATCATCCTCCTTGGCAGGCTCTTCAACAAGATGGTGGACTGGGGTATCACTAGGTGGGTGAGTTATGATCATGCTTGGAGGCCATGGGATGCCAGATGTGTTAATACAAGCTCAAGGAGATGTAGGTCTCGAATTTGGGGGAGCAAAGAGAGCCATTTGTTGTGGTCAAGGATATGGAAGCCCACAATTTTCATAAGGTGTAGCATAGGAAAGCTGCCGAGAGGCTTGACATGTAGGTGCCTTGTGACCAAACTACCAAAAATTTGTGTAGGTTCTGCTCTATTGAAAGCATTCACATGACAAGTGATCACTAGTGCAATGTATGCACTACATATTTTGATGATAGGGTCAAGTTTTCCTAAATGATTTGATCATTTTCAAGAGTTATTATTGTTGTTTCATCACATCATCCATGAGATTCTGATTTTGGGTTGTGATGATCTCCAATTTTCCTCTATTAGATTGGGATCCATGAGATTCTGATTTTGGGTGGTGATGATCTCCAATTTTCCTCTATTAGATTAGGATTCGGATTCTAGGCCTTTTCCTTTCTTATCTCAAGTTCTCTCCATGTGTAGGTCTTCTATTCAAATTGCTTCATCTAATACTTCATTGAGATTTGTTTGATCTAGCATGGAATTGCTAGCCAATACCTCATAGATCTTTTCATCCCCGATACCCTTGATGAAAGCCTTCATAACGGCTTTCGACAAGTTTTTCTAATGGGATTTTCTTGTATAGTCCTTGCGCACATAGTCTTGCATGCTCTCTTTTTCTTGTTGCTCAATGTTCATGAGTCGGACAATTAGATTATCCATGTAGCTTATTGCCTCTATGAATCACTTAATGAAGATAGTCTTAAGAGCCATGAAGGAAGCCTTCTTAGCTCCATCGAGGTTAGTTAACCAAGTACAACCCTTTTTGCCCATGTAGAGTCCAAAGGCTTGAGCCTACTTAACATTGCCTAGAAGGTTATTGGCCTCACACACTTGCTCAAATTGCTTTATGAAGCTATATGGGTCATCTTCAACACAAAACTTATCAATTTCTTAGCCACTAGGGGTATTTTAGCTTAGTCTCACTAGGCAAGTGTGTTACTCATCCCACTTAGCAATATTTGTGCCCTTGGGAAATTCACTATATGTATACCCTCTATACCACGTGTGTTCAAGGCCTATTTATGAATATCCTTATCTATGAAATTTTCCTTAATAAAACATAACCCTTTTCTATTCAATTTGTAAGTAAACCCTTTATATAGGACCCTTCTATATGCAAAAGAATGTATAAAATTGGTGTTCAAAAAATCCCTTATATTGAACTCACATGATACATATATATATTTATGATTGTCCTCCTCAAGTTTGTGCCATGCATACTCCTACAGTGAGCAAATCGATGTGATCAAAGAGCCTACATTGAACAAGGTCCATTAGGGTATCAGTGGTTGATCCAGGTATTCCTATGCTCAATAGCATGTTCCTGATCCCATTAGTTTGGATTACATGTTTAAAAGTTCTTGCTTTGTGTGCATGGTGTGTTCAAGGATCTTGGTAAAAGTACTGGTTTCCTTGATCTTTAAGAGCCATGAGTTTTCCCTCAAAATCATAAGGAGGGAGTTGAGCACAATCAAAGTGCAAATCTTGTTGGTATTTGTCTAAGGACTCTTAGACATCTCGTGGAAAAGAGTCTAGAAATGTGGCCTCATCCATTGTGTTAGGTTAGCGACCTAAGGTTTCCTAATCAATTACTTGATCAATGAGATCCTTGAGGGATGTGGTTTCTAGGATTGAACTTATGTTGAGAGAAGATTTAGGGTCAGACCTTATTTGGATAAGATCAAGGCTAAGGGATTGCTCTTGGGGAGGAGAGGGAGTCACTTTGCCATTTTGCAAGAGCATACAACAAGGTCTAGTTGATCTTTGAGGTGAGGCTAGGGAGTGCTACATTTTTCTATGGATTAGGTTGTATGGTATAGAAGGTGTTTCTAGGTTTTCTTGACACAATCTTGTTGTTTTTAATTATGAAGGCACCTAGATGTTTGTTTCAAGCATAGTTGATAAAAAGACAAGTTCTTAAGGCACTTAAGATACTTTGTTCTTCAACACAAAAGAGGGTGTGTTGGTAAAATTAGGCTTTTAACCTTTCAAAAAGTAAGGTGTACATGTAGAAGCATAACACAAGACTACCCTTACACATTACAAGACTAGACATCGAGATGAATGTAGGTGTAATAAATGGTAGACAAGACCATGTAGGCACTTAGATGTACTTGGGTGGGTGTGGGAGTAATGTATGTGTGGTATTGTGAGAGTGGAAAGTGGTGCAAGTACTTAGTTGTACTTGGGTGCGTGTGGGAGTAATGTATATGTGGTAGCCTGAGAGTGGAAAGTGGTGCAAGTACAAAGTGATTGAGGTGGTGCAAGTCCTAGGTTTGTGGGTGGTGCAAGTCCAAAGTGACCTAGGTGGGTGGTGCAAGTCGTGAGATAATGCATACCCTAGGTGGTGCAAGTGGGTGATGCAAGTGCAAACAGACCTAGGTGGGTGGTGCAAGTCATGAGATAATGCAAACCCTAGGTGATGCAAGCCTAGGTGGTGCAAGTCATGAGATAATGCAAACCCTGGGTGGTGCAAGTTGTGAGATGATGCAAACCCTAGGTGGTGTAAGTGGTTCATGCACGAATGAGGTATAAAGGTGATGAGCAGGGGTACAAGAATAAATGTGTGTAGGGTGTGCATTTGTTTTAGCTGAGTGAGTGTGTTGTTGGTGGATGAATGGAACTTATGTATTTGCATATGTGTGGTTTGTTTCTTGTGTTTGAGGGCAAGTATGTGTGCGTAAGTTCTAATATGTAGTCATATGCATGTATACGAAGGTTAATGTTAGTGTATGAGTGAGAATGTGGTGTGAAAGAGAGAGAGAGCATGTATGTGTTACTAAGTATATATGTGTGGGGATGTGTTAGTGAAAGAGTATGAGTGTGTTTATAGGGGTGAATAGGTTGTGCACATGTGTGAATGAATGCTTAGTAGGTTTAGTATATGTGAATGTGCATGTGTGTATCCATGTATGTAGAATAGTAACTCTATCAGGTGGAATCACTCTAGTTACTTTGGCAAAACTTCTAGGGGTGTGTATTTGAAAGGAAGATCTAGATAAATTTGTTTATAACAATTTTGGTAGCAAGAGCGACTTAGAATAGCAACTTTGTTAGTCAGAATCACTTTAATTACCTCATTGTAAATATTTGGAAAGATATGCCATCCTTCCTTAGATTCCTCAAAAATAAATATTTGGATAGCTTTTAGAGTTTCTACACATTGTATTTGCCTAGGTTGGTTCGAATATAGAGAAGATGATGGACATTGATGAAGTAATACATGCCATTCCACAATCAACACATTTAGTGGCACAATGGAGAAGAATCATAAAGTCAATCTAAGATGTGCATAAATTCATCCTCCATCTGAAATCTAGAGAGTGCATGGCTGAAGTAACTATAGATAGGAATACAAGGGAACATTTCCCAGCTTCATCATTCTGGTACAAATTCATTAAGCATTAATGGTAGAATGGATCACAAAGAATTTATTCTCAATTGACTCTTGTCTAAATTTGATAGCTTGCAAACAACATCTAGGTTCTTATCTAATTATTTCTTTTGTGATGATACTAGGTATAATGTGTTTATCTAACAAATCCTAATGCCACGAATTTTTGCTAGTCCATTAGGAGGTAATCAAGGAAACTTCCATTTGAACTCCCTTTGAATAACTAAATTTTGTAACCTCAAACTACTTGAGCCTACCTCATAGGGGAAGCTCCACCTTAACCCCATAAACATTGATATAAAGCAGGGCCTAAATTATTACTATAGTCTCTTATTGACATTATCTAGTATCAGTTTGAGATGATTGCTTTGCTATCATCCCTCAAATTGAACTAGACCATTGCCATACTTGCTTCAAAGAGAGTGAGAAATGAGGGGGAGTGATATGTGTTGATCCCTCTACACATAAGGTATCATCTCAACTTTAGCCCCCTAAAGTGACATTGATCATGATAAAAAATGACACACTAGGATAGTCGTCATTTACCATACAATTTTATGTCCATATTATGAAGATAGATGAGATCCTGTAAATTTATGCATTCAGAACTCTATACACATGATATGACAAGATAGGTTATGTAAGATGTGGAGACACGAGACACTTCACATTCGGTGAACCCAATGTGAAAGCCATCGAAAGGGTGCAAGATGGGTGATCCATCATCTTTGGGTTCTTCTACAAGACTAGGCAATGAGATGATGTAGTTGATTTAGACTTTTATTATGTATTTATAGTCTTAGGAGCAATAGCTATAGTAGCAACAACGGATGTAGGCTTTTGCAAAATTGGAATTTGCAAGGCTTTGTAGGCTATGGAAAATGAATTGAAATTATTTAATGGCCATAATGTTTTGGCTTACTTACATCTGTATGCATTGACAATGAAAATTTTGTGGATTGTACAACTTACATGGAGCTAATACTTTGTTTGGGGCTCCCTATATATAAGTTAAAAGTATGCATTAATGAATTATATCTGAAGGATCCAGTTTAGGCTAAACTTAGAAAGGCTTCACGAGAAGAGTTTTACATAGAGGATTCTAATTTGGTTACTCACAAAACATTCCAAGAGTGGGTAATTAAGCCCAACAAAGGATTTGTAGGCCATTAAATTTCTTTGAATTTGAAAGCAGATATGATCAGTTAGATTTAGCAAAGCAATAGGCTCTAGAGGCATAGAATATCAAGATGTTTTATAGACAATAGATCTTGGCTTCTAGGAAAGTTTGGAAGATCTTCTCGAAGATCAAACAATGTAAACAAGGCTTAAGAAAGATTGGCATCATGTAAAAGAGACTATTAATGCACTTGTGAATAAGCAAAGAAGAAAGCTAGATTGCATGTTGGGAATCTTCGTACTACTTCTAGCAAGGGGAAAAAAATTATATAGTTAAGCCACCTATGCCTATGGATGTCCTATTGTACTTATAGTGAAAGAGGATATCATGGATGAGTTAATGAAGGGGATGCACAACCTACAGTTGAAGGTTGTGAAGTTGGATGAAAAGGAGTAGTGGTCTATAGCCCCTAAGTCTCCTTAGGAGGGCTTTGTTCATCATTATATATGTTGTGATAGCCCGCAGCATGAGAGACATAATTGTGACATTTATCATGATGCATTAGAAAGGGATTTGATCTTTTGGAAGGATGGAAAAATTCATGTGAAAGAAGTAGGTCTTCGTCTTGCTTTGAACTTTGGGAAAGAAAGATTGCAAAAATGACTGGATGATATGGCTAGAAGAAATGCATATGCAGCATTGCATGCTACCACATTTGGATTGCAGATAGAGAAAGTCCCTGCTAATGTTATGGCTAGTCAAGAAGTTGAGATATAGTTTCATGTAATGCATACAATTGAGAAGGGAAAATATTAAGGATTGAATTAACTAATGCAGATATGAGCATTCATGCATGACAGGATGGGACTTGGCAATTGATTCCTTCTAAGGGTATGCTTATCTAGCTAAGTTGCAAAATATAGATATAACTATGGAGGATAAGAGAAAGAGGAATGAAGATACTTCATGGAATTCAAAAAAGGTATGTTGAGAGTGGAAAATGACTAGATTTTTTGATTGATTTTTGTTGTTTTTGAGGTTTGAATGGTTGATTATTGATGGATTTTGAGTGATGATTGGGTGTTTTGGAAGTGTTTGAAAGTGGTTTTGGATGTTATTGATTATGTTTTGGAAGCTCATGATGATTTTCAGTAGAAATATGAAGTTGTGTGATGTTCTGATAGGTTCTGTTGAGGTTCTGATTGGTTTTGATACCTTATGCTTAGCTTCTGTTTTGTTCTGATTTTCTTCTGTATGAAGTATGGATTGATGATTGATGAAGATTGAGGTCTTTTGAAAGCTTATTGAATAGTTATTGATAGTTTGGAATGGTTTTAGTATGAGTTATGAGGTTTTGATGTTCTCTGTTGACCTTCTGTTAGAACCTCTGTAGACCTTCTATAGAGCTTCTGTTCCTGCTCTATTTCTATTCTGTGAATCCTCTGTAGATCTTTTGTAAGTGTTCTGTGAATGTATGTGTGACTTTGGGAAAGTTTTCTAACTTTTGGAAATGATGAATCTAAGTTCAAAAGAGCTAAAACAAATGGAAGAAGTAGCTGTTGAAGACTGAAAAAAAGGACTGAAGTGAAGTGATAGTAGTGAGCTATGAAGAGACACTGTAGTGGCTCTGGTGCCCTTTCATACCTCCCATACCTCTTGGGAGGTGCATCCACGACTAAGAAGGATTATTATGAGTGATTATTGAGTATTGTAGTAAGGAGATAATGTACTATTGATTGATTGATTGATTGATTGAGAGAGAGAGAGAGAGAGAGAGAGAGAGAGAGAGAGAGAGAGAGAGAGAGAGAGAGAGAGAGAGAGAGAGAGAGAGAGAGAGAGAGAGAGAGAGAGAGAGAGAGAGAGAGCCAATTCTATCAAAACAATGTATCTATCTATGAGAGATTGAGAGAGAAAACTATGAAAACAATGAAGATGAATACTATGTGATTATTTCCATTAAAAAATGGTGTATTCTTTTGCGTTTCTTATTCTATTGATGGATTCTGTGAAGATGTTGAAGATTATGGTTGATTCTATTAAATCCATGGGAGATATCTACTATGATGCTGCGTGAAGATTTGTTCTTTTCCTTGTTGTGGTCCTTAAAAGAATGAAATAAAAGCTTGTTGATGTTATAAGATAGATTTTATTGCAGTAGAAACCCCTTTTCCTTGGTGTTCCTCTTGGGACACCAGGGTAACATATAGAAATCTTGAGTAGTCTAAGGCTTGAGTTCAACCTACTCCTTAGCATGTAATGGAGGATGTATCTCAAGAAGAGAAACAACATAGGAAGAAAAAGGGCAAATAACCAGATGATAAATTGACATTGAGACTATGATGAATATAAAGAAAGTGCTTAAAAAGTGTATTCTTAATAATAGGGTGGAATTTACTCTAGTTAGGTGTTTGGTATTGCAAAACGTGAATTTCATGATGAAATTATTGACATTATCAAAAGAAAATGATAGATTCTTAGTTATACAAAAAATGCTATGTAGTATAGATGGAAGAAGAGCCCATTTTTTTGTGAGGTATACATGTTGATTATGGAAAAAATACACGTACTATTTTGGAATGGGCTGATGCTGTAGATAATTTTGGTTGAGGGTAAAAATGATTATGTATTGGCTGAAAATTCAATTATTTGTAGCACTATGCAAAGGGGAATCATGCATATGCAACATACAAATGATGAGGCTTCACCATTTATACTTGAAAGTCATTATACTTGAAACCATTAGGCTTGAGAAACAATAGAAACCATGATTAACATTAGGGAGCTTGAGAATCAAGTTTGCATTTCATTGTTTGACCATTGATTAGAGATTGATATAATTGTTAGGAGTTTATATGAAAGTGGTGCATGGCCAGTTGACGTCTCAGTTGTTTGACATTGATCATGGTTGGAGAATGCATGCAGTAAAAAAACTCCTCAAGAGATCTTTATGCAACATGTCCAAATGTTAACCTAGCTGTTGGGATGTAGAAGAGGAGCATCATTTCTTTATAGAGGACAATTCTTGTAATCCATTGATTTTGGGATAGCCATGATCACAATTGTTCACATGGAAATGAAGGTATTGGGTGATGACCAGCTTATGCTAGAGTCAAAAGTAAAGATGGAAAAAGGGCTATTCAATTTTTTATTGTCATGTTAATCACCTAAGAAATAAAGATGCATTAAGAGATTATCCATTACCTCCAAATGTAAAAGAGTCTAAGGAATGGGGTTTTTAGTAGACATTATTGTAATGTGTTAACAATATTTTATGAAGGCTAAAGTCAAAGAAGGTCAAAGAAAAGTCAAAATGCAAGTACCGGCCACTACTTTTTGGAAGGATTATAATTTTGTGAAGCTTTAGTATATTCTTTTGGGCACTTGTGTATTATTGTTGTACTCATGGACATTAGATTATTATGGTTGTATTATTTTTGTGAGAGTCGGGCTCACTCCTATGCATATTATATTTATCACCCATAAGTGTTGTATGGATTGTGCACATGCATTTGTGACTATATTAGAATAGGCTTGGTCTAATTCGGCTAAGGTTCAAGCATCCAATAAGGATTGACCAACCTAGAGTCCACTAACTGGGTAGGATGCCCAAGAGAGGGTGCAAACCCTAATTCACAATGGTGAAAATCCTAAAATGCAAAAAGGGGTGCAAACCTTAACCCTAATTTTTGTCTATATAAGGGTGGGATGTCTTAGTTGTAAGGACCCCTTTTGGTGCATCCATGCTGTGGATGCTCTATGAGTGCAACTATTGAAGCTTTTTATTAACTTCTTCTACTCTATCATCTTGCTCCATTATTGAGAGTGAATGAGAGGTGTGTTGAGTAAGAGGCTAAGGGAAGGTGAAGCTCTTCATCGTCTTCTTGATTTTCTCTTACTCTGTATTAGCTTTTCAACTTGTTGGTGTGCTTGGTGGTGGATGAAAAGTAGTGATGGCACTGGATCATGTTGATGAGTGGAATCATCTTCAAGTCTTCAGGCTTTTGGACTACAATGTAAGAAGGTAAGTTGGTGAGTTTACAACACCTTGAAGCTAGTCTTGTGTTCTTGCTTTCTTGGTTTGGAGATAAGGATGCTTAGTTAGTTAGAGGGGAGTGTTGAGAGATAAGGTGAGAGATTGTCACCGAAGTGAGTTACAACTTCTAAAACAATAGAAGGCTATCCAAATTCTTGATTGTTGTGTATTTAGCTCAATATTTTGGTTTTGTTACTAGGACCAAGGACTGTGCAATCACCAAGGTTCTCACACTCCTACCATGTGGCGGAATAAGAGGCCTGTGCATGGGTATGGATGGGATCAATGGGTGCTGATTGTCCATGTTTATGGCTAGCATTCCGAAACCTATTTAGCTAGGTAATTAGGAAGGCTGAAATAGAAGGAATCAACTCGTTGGATTAAGACTGAAGCAACAGGAATTTTTAGGACAGAAAAAATAAAACTCAAACTCAAAATCACTACAAAACTTAAAAAAAAAAACCCCTAAACTCAAAACACAAACATGAAATGCAAAACTCAGAACTCAAGCCTATTTTATTGGACATCTAGTGTGGTTTTCTTGCAAGCTAAAGATGCATTTATATTCATTTGAAATGTAATCTAACTTATATCTCACTCTTATGGGCTTCATATGAGTTATTAGGATTGAAGGGGGTGAAGAGGTATAGCTCACTCTTGATGTCTTCTCATCAACCCTTAGGATTGGTGAAGGGTGGCAAGAAGAAGAAGGTGAAAAAGAGGCAGTGGAGGTAGAGAAGAAGAAAAAAGAGAAGAAGTAGTAGTGGAGGTAGAGAATAAGAAGAAAGAGAAGAAGTAGTAGTGGAGGTAGAGAAGAAGAGTAAGGCATAGAAGGTGAAAGAGAGAAGAAGAAGGTAAGAGATATTAGAAGAAGAAGGACATAGAAGAATAAGAGAAGGTAGAAGAAGAGAAGAAGATGGAGTGGAGAAGAAGGAGAAGAGGTTGAAGAAGAAGAAGAAGAAGAAATAGAAGAGTACTAAGGAGTAGAAGAGAAGAAGATGGAGTGAAGAAGGAGTAGAAGAGAAGAAGAGGAAGAAAGAGAAGAGGAGTAAGGAGTAGAAGAGAAGGAGTGAAGAAGAAGGAGAAGAAGATGAAGAAGAATACGAAGAGAGAGGTAGGAGTAAGAAGAAGAAAGGAAAGAAGAAGAAGAAGAGGAAGAGGAAAATAAGAATAATAATAACTTTTATTTTTTATATTAAAAAAAAAGATAGTTGGCTCATGATGAGGATATATATATCACACACACACACACACACACACTCTCTCTCTCTCTCTCATGCTCTCTCTCTCTCTACCTTAGGGCCAAGCAAGGGTGGCTGCTAGTAGTTGGTAGGTTACTGGTGGTGGTAGTTGGAGGCTGTTGGGCGGTGTCTCGAGTATTGGGCTACAACTGCAGGTTGATGGGTAGCATCTTGATGGTTGGGGCACTGGTGATTGCATGATAGCCTATGGCGATTAGCTGGCGAGCAATGGCCTCGAGTATTCACTATATGTATACCCTCTATATCACATGCGTTCAAGGTCTATTTATAAATATATTTATTTGTGAATTTTTCCTTAATAAAACATATCCGCTTTCTATTCAATCTGTAAGTAACCCTTTTATACGGGACCTTTCTATATGTAAAAAATGTGTAAAAATGGTATTTTAAGAATCCCTTATGTTAAACCCATGTGATACATACATATATTTATTGAATAACCTCCCTCTCCTTTTCATTTTCTAATTTTTAAAAACAAAAACAAAAATCACACGCGCGTGCACACACACACACACACACACACACACACACACACACACACACACACACACACACACACACACACACACACACACACACACACACACACACACACACACACACACACACACTCTTACGTTCACACACATTCACATACACCAAATCCACACACACTTCATTCATACACTAAACTCAACACCTCACATCCCTACTTACACAAATAGCCCATACCTACACAACACCCATTCACACACCCCTTACTCTCCATATAAAAACACACACACACACACACACACACACACACACACACACACACACACACACACACACACACACACACACACACACACACACACACACACACACACACACACACACACACACACACACACACACACACACACACACACACACACACACACACACACACACATCTACCCATTTTTCCACTCCACTCTCTAACCCACTATGTTCACTAGTTGGCTACATGCTTGTCCATAGACACCCTAATCACACTTTTCATCCCCATGAAATTCATATTCCTTCACACACACATATACACACATAGTCATATCAACACTACACCCTCACATATAAACACACTCTTACACAACTCGCATTCACACACTAACACACACCATTAACACACTTCGCATGCACACATATCATGTACACACTAGTTCCATAACTCACACTCCTACACAAAAATACCCATTCATATTCTTACATCTTGACACTCGTCCCCACAAAGCCCCACATATGAACTATGCTACTCATGACCTAGAATTATTGGATGTGATCCATGTTCTCAAGTTGTAGAGATACTACTTTTTTGGAAATAGATTCACCTTAGTTAGAAATCGTAAAAGTATCAAATGGATCTTTACCTAACCATATCTAAACATGAGACAAAAAAGGTGGATTGAAGTCTTATAAGAATGTTTCTTCCAAACCACATGACAAGCGAGGAAAATCAAGTTTTGGATGCTTTAAGTTGCAAGGAATTCCTCAATGCTCTCATTGTAGAAGGGTCCTCAAGGTCACAATCACTAGCTGCTATAGTATCAATGCCAAGTAACCCCATCATCCAAATGACAAAAGAAGCTATATCAATAGCTAAGAAGGGATGTTAAAGTTAAGGATCTAGATCCTAAGTTGCAACTTAAGTACTGAGACTTATCCATTGAGAAAGAGATCGTGTACTTGAAGAAAAGACCATGGCATTCCTTCTAGTCATGAATTGAGGAAGAAGTTTCTTTGGGAAGCACATGACTCTTCACTTTCAACATATCCTCACTATGTTAAGACACTCATACAAGTAGAAAAAGTTATCATTGGGAAAAATCTTAGAGGTGATGTGCTTGAGTATGCTACTAAATGCTTAAGTATGCTAAGAAAACTTCAACCCCTTGACATTCATCAAATGAACTGGAAATTCATTTGTATGGATTTAGTGGTAGGGTTGTCTTCAATCCTCTAGAGAGGATACAACTCCCTATATCATGGTGATTTTGGATATACTAACAAAGGTTGATGTCAAGACAAACTATAAGGCTTCAAACATCATAAGGTTATTTATCAAAGAAATCTTTAAGCTTCATTGAGATTTCCTCTTTACTTCTTGATTCTAGAAGAGCTTATTTAAAGCTATTGAGACACAACTATACTTTAATACAACATGTCACCAACAAACTAATAGCCAAATAGAGCAAGTAAATCAAGTCATAGAAAACATTCTAAGGGCATACTATTGCAGTGAACCTAACCAGTGGATGCAATATCTACCCCTACTAGAATTTACTTACAATGCCTCTTACTATAAAAGCATCAAGGTAAATCCATTGCAAGCCTCGCATGGGCAAGATTGTTTCACCCAACTCAACTTTTTTGATCCAATACTAAAGTACAAGCCTCCAAAAAGATGCTAGAGGAGATGGATGAACAAGTTAAATTCATAAGACATGATATTCAAGATACTAAGAATCACCAAAAAGCCTACGCTAACCTTGAAAGACAAGAATGGATCTTCAAACAAGGAGATAGTGTGTTTCTCCATGTTTGTCTAAAAAAGAGTTCACTATCATTGGGTAAGTTTAAGAAACTAAGCCCAAGATATTATGGACCTTACAAGATCCTCAAGTGCCTAAGCACCAATGTGTCCAAGTTGCAACTTTCCAAACACTTGAAAATCTATAATGCTTTTCATCTTAGTTTACTAGAGGCTTATGTATCCAATCCCAATCATGCACTAGATGACTTAAAATTTATAATGTCAAGCCAAAGAGTCATTGAGATCTAGCTTGAGAGAATACTTGATGTAAAGATGAGATTCCTTGAAAGTAGAACTTTAAGAGAATACCTCATCCAGCAGATGACACTTGGATTGATGAGAAATCTCTAAGTAAACAATATCGCCAATTTCTCTCGAGATGAGGATACATTGATTCCTCTAAGGGGAAGAGGATGCAATAAATAGCCATAGGCCCCTTCATCATCAACAACAATGCCACCTCTCCCTCTCATCAAGCTCCATCTCTCGAGATTGTCCTCATGGAAAGGCAAGGATAGATAAGATAGAATTAGTCCAACTATAGAATATCAAGAAAAGAAAGCATAAAAGCCAATCCAAAAGCACAAGGAGGAGAGACTAGCTAAGGCTATATTAAACCTTATCTTTAAGGCTTGAGACTACTCGCAAATTCTAGTATGTTGGACTTTGAGAGAGAGAGAGAGAGAGAGAGAGAGAGAGAGAGAGAGAGAGAGAGAGAGAGAGAGAGAGAGAGAGAGAGAGAGAGAGAGAGAGAGAGAGAGAGAGAGAGAGAGAGAGAGAGAGAGAGAGAGAGAGAGAGAGAGAGAGAGAGAGAGAGAGAGAGAGAGAGAGAGAGAGAGTTATATTAATGTCTTCTAAAGACCAAAACTGGCCTATGAGACAAACAGTGATACAACTGATGAGGTCCAGCTATCCAAATTAAAAGTGCTGAATGAAAAGCTAAAAACTGGAAATTGAAAATACGGTGCTGTGAGTGTGATAAGTGTCGTGTATGTGTATGTGCGTATGTAGCTCTGGTACTCCAGATAATGGCTAGAAAAGGGGAACAAATGTCGGCTGTGATAGGGGAACAACTGTCGGCTGTGATAAAGTGGTGCGATGTGTATATGTAACAGATGCAGGGAGATATACTATCCTAGGATGTAGTAGCAGTTGTCGAAGTCGCTAATAGCAGGTGATCCCTCCTGGATGCAGGATGTGGTACATCGGCGGTGGAGAGAGAGAGAGAGAGAGAGAGAGAGAGAGAGAGAGAGAGAGAGAGAGAGAGAGAGAGAGAGAGAGAGAGAGAGAGAGAGAGAGAGAGAGAGAGAGAGAGAGAGAAGGAGGAGAATGCCATGTCCAAATCTCAAAGGTTTGAGCTACTTAAGGATCCCCTCACCTCAATAAATCACTCTCCTTGCTCCATCCATGTAGCCCCAAAAATTAATCCTCATAACTTTCAAACCATCTATACCAACCCCCTCTCCATTCCCTATCTCTAATTTTCCCAATTAATGCCTTTACCATTCTTGCATTACCTATTCTCCATCCTAAATTCACCCAAGAATACATTTAAAAAACTCCTAAATCTGGCATCTAGAACCCTTATATCACCTCCTTTATGTTACTACCAAAGCTCACTCCTCATAAGCCAAGGCTTATTCTTGCTCAACTAAACTCTATATTTTTCTTTATGCCTTGACAAGCCTTGACTTGATGATGTATAAGCCCTAGTAGGACCGACAAAGACTCAAAAGAAAAGTGAGACAAGGGACATGCTACAAGAATTAAGGTGTATAAGATTGTGCCAAAACGAAGAGACATTGGATCTAGACAAGAAGTAGGGCATACAATGGATGCTCCTGTCATGCTAACTCAAATCTAGGGGTCTCCCTTATATTTTGAAAACATATTTTTGGATACAAAAATAATAGAAATATAGATTAGAAGATTATAATGAATTTGAATACAACTACTTGAGTCCCAAGATCATTGTCGACATCTTGAGAGTCAAGTAGATGGATGAAAAATATAGGTGCTTAGAAGAAAATTCCATAAGGACTCCTCTGATGGTACCTAGTCCATACTCAGAATTTTCTTAAAAAATGGATGTTTATATTATGATAATAAAATGATTGATTAAGAAAATTTGTTACAAATCAAAGTTAACTTTCTTCTTTTGAAAGAAAATATTTAAGAAAGCTAAGATAATTAAGAATGTTGGCTAGATACTAGTAGAGAGAGATTGATCTCTCAAGCTATCAAGGGTTAGAAGAACCCCAACTCTTTGTTATAAAATTATTGAGCAAAGTAGCTTGACGAGAATTTCATTCTTAGACAGAAAAATAAAGCACATGAAAAGAAGTGGATACCAAGTCAATCAAGAAATCTTAAGTTGATGAGTTTAAGAATCTGCACCATAGCAAGAGTGGGATGGGAGATGATGAAGGCACTTTAAGAGAGAGTAATAAAAGAAAGAAGAGAGTGGATCAGCCTCAGTGCAAAATAGGAATCAAAGATTATTCACTAGGAGAGAAAGCTGAATCCTATAGTCTAATCAAGGAAGCAAGTTCACAAGGACCAAGACTCACAAGGCCATAACTATTGTGTTTGTCACCACAAGTACAATGACAATGGACCCATATGGTGAGTACAAGAAAACTAGTAAAGAAGATGGTCTATAATCAAGGCCCAAGGCATTGAAGATGTTTTACCAATTGTGGAGGCTTATATCAAAGAACAAAGAGTATCCAAGATATATGTTAATGGGGGTGCACAAATGTATGTAATGAGTGATAAGATAATGCATTGTTTGGATCTAGAGGTGAGTGAAACCTCTACTTTTAAGGCAAAAATGGCAAATAATATTTCTATCAATTGTGTTGGTTTGATAAAAGGTGTGAATATTATAGTGTGTGGTGTTTAAGTGGAAGCGGATATGTATGGGTTGCCATCAAAAGAGGAGGGCTATTTAATTATATTAGGAACACCTTGGCTCATTCCTACGAAAGCAAGACAATATTTGAAGTCAGGCACACTCATGTTAGAATTGCAAGGAAGAGATGAGAGAAAAGGATAAGACATTGTGTACAACCTTAAGAAAGGGAGATAAGAGATTAGAGAGTTGGAGACTTCAAAAGATGAGTAGATCTCACAAGAATACTCTTCATGTGATGAATAAACATATGAAGAAAAAGATAGTAGTTCGATAGAAGTTACGGGAGTTGTCCTAAAGGAACCAACTTAGTTGATGGAGACAAGTCAATTCTTAATAAAAAATACTTAAATCCTAACATGTTACCCATCACAAAAGTTAAGACTCTAGTGTCAACTATTATTTCCCAAAGCATGGCTTAAGAGAAAAAATATAAAAAAAGGTTAAACACTTGTCTTGTAATTTGCCACAAAAGTAGATGGTGACCACCTTAGTGGCTCAAGTCTTATTTCATTATATTTTAAATAACATGTGCATATGGTACCAAAATTAGATGGGACTTTACCAACATTGCAAGATAGTAGAGGAAAAAATTTGAAATAATTTTTAAGTGAAAATTCACTTTCTACAAAAATTGAATTTTCAAAAGCATACGAAAATTGGTCAAAATAGCACTCCACAATGCTATTTAAAGCTCTTTAAAAAGTTGACAGTTTTTATCCAATTCCGAATTCATTAATGAGAATACATATCAAAGTATTTTTCATAAAAGCTTTGGCCCAATAAAAAAATTTGACTAGAAACACTAAAAGTTTTCGATTTTCTACAAAAAGGGTCTTGAAGATAAGCATAAAAGTATACACTTTCTAGCTATTTTGACCCTATCTATTTTTCTTCAACCAATGCATTCACATGGATCGCTAGAGTACTTAGAGAATGTTATTGGTAAGAACATGCTATAGTTGTGCAGCCTAAAATGATAGGGTTGCTTACCCTACCCACCTAACAGCCAAGAAAAACAGAACTTTTTGCAATGATGGGGTTCATCTTAAGTGAGCATTGCAGAGTAGAAATCAAAGGTGCATCATGAATAGCATGTACTACACTAGATGTGCATGGTAGGAAATCACCATCATCAGTAGTGTGTATTACACCCCATCACTCGTTTAGTAAAAATTTGGAACATAGAATGGGTAATTTGATAGGCAAGTAGACTAGATGGGATAGAATGTATGCTACCTTAGTTGTGGGCTCAAAATATCATTTGATAAAGTTTGAGCAAATATATATGATTTCCCATGTAAAAGGAGAATTTATATTGTACTTTGAAAAACCTATAATTTTCTTGATGACCTCATAATAGAAAACAAACACATGTTGTATACGCATTTCCTTATAGGTGTGTCCCTTGCTTACCAAGCATTCAACCCAAGTTTAATGATATATTGTAATGTAACCATTTGTCCATGATAGCAATATCATAAGTTTATTGCCCTCACCCCTTGTCACAAGGGAATGGGAGGATTAATACTAGATCTCAAAATTTTTAAATGCATGCATCAAGAAATAACAAGAGGTATCCATAAAATATTTATAGATGTTAATGACATGTTGAAACTCATTATATCTAGTAATTCAAAAATAGTGTTAGCAATACTTTTTTTTACTAGATCTCAAAACATTTAAATGCATGCATCAATAAATAACAAGAGACATATCCATAAAATGTTTATAGATGTTAATGTGTTAAAGCATAGTCTCCAATGTAAATGCATTGTGTTGGACAATTGACACAATGGAGTCATAAACTAACATAGCTCTTTAGATTCCAAAATAGATTAGCTTGAACTTATAAGCACAATCTTGAGTAGAGAGAGACAAGACTGAAAGTACAAAGTACAATAGCATTCTTATTCAAATGATTGTCAAGCACACTCTTTTATAGTGGTACCACTTTCCTCACTATGCCTATGGGATTCAAGCAGCTTCTCCTAGGCTGTTACATGCCCCTTGCCCTACTACTCCATACAAGGCGGCTATCTTAGGGGTGTGATTGCATAGATCTCAACACCCCTCCTTAATCACAACATAAAAAGCATTGAGTATACAAAGGTTGTCATGAGTAGAACCTTGTTAAGCGTAGATATGGAAAAACCAACCATATAAAGATAGAGGCTATCACAAGGACTCACTAAGTGCGTAGAAGTTATAGTGCATAGGTTACATGAGGGTTACAAAGCTTATGATTGGAGCATTAATGCAAGTACATACAACGCTTAAAAAAGTTGATATGAATAGTGGGAATAGAAGGACTAATGAGGTTATAGTGCATAGGTTACATAAGGGTTAGAAAGCTTATGATTGGAGCATTAATGCAAGTACATACAAGGCTTAAAAAAGTAGATATGAATAGTGGGAATAGAAGGACTAATGAGGCTTGTTCTTGTGCTCTTGAGTGTCTTTTCCTTCTTCTTCTTCTTCTTCTTCTTCTTCTTCTTCTTCTTCTTCTTCTTTGGCAGTTGCTAGGTGGGCCTTTTATGATATTTTCCTGGCATAACAAAATTTCTCAATGTGTCCCATTCTTTTGCAGAAGTCACAGACAATGTCTTTCTTCCTTTTGTACTTGTTATTGACATAGAGAACCTGTTCTTCCTTTGAAGTGTTGCCTTCTTCTTTTTCTTTAAGATTTTTCTCTTCTTCTAGGAATGATTCTCTAATGTCTAATAGCTTTTCATTTGGCATATTAATTAGTGTGATGGATATATTACCAAATTCTGGAGAAAGACTCTTCAACAGAACTCTAATGTATACATCTTCATTCATTTTTAAATTAATCCTTGTAAGCTTAGTTAGTAGACTTTCTATATAATTAAGATGGGTTGCAAGGGATATATTAGCCTTCATATCCAATCTAAAAAATTTAATAAAAAATCCATATTTTGAAGATTTAGATTGGGCACCAAACAATGTGTCCAACTATTCCCAGGTGGCATGAGATGTATCACATGTGTCTACATGGTAGATATAACTATCATCAATCTCAGGCTTGATGATGACTTAGGCTTTGTCATCGTTCTTTTTCCATATTATTGCAAGAGAAACATCTCTGGGTTTCTTCTCTTGGCCATTAGTTATTAACCAAAGGCCCCTCTTCATCAGGATACTTGATCCTTGTTTGCCAAGTGTGGAAGCCCGTTCCTTTGAAGTGGTATGATGATGAATCTTTTCCCATACTCGACGTTAGGAGCAGTAGCAAATCAACACTAAAAATCTCAAATTAGACTAGAAAAATTGAGTTGCTTGGATGTGTTAAGAGACACAAATGCCAAGAAGCACTAATGAGTATCAAAAAATGCTTTGCTTATTGAGTTTAATGTTGAACTTTGATGGTTGAATCTTTCCCTCCTTGTTGATTTGATGTGGCAATCTTGTTGGAATTTCAGTGATACAATGGATTAGTGTTTTAGTGGGTTGTTTGAGCAAAGAAAAGTGAGAAAATGAATGGAAAGATGAGCTTGAGTGACGATGGCTATGATGGATTTACAATTTTTGAAATAATCGACTAATTTTTTACTTCTAATAGCATGTTGTCAGAGCGCTTAGGGTCCAAAGTCTATCATGGGGATAAGAGACAATAGGGTGAAGGAAGATTCAGGGAGAGAAATTTATGAAAGAGAAGGGGTTCAAAGAAATATAAGATGTAGAAGAATACTCATAGAGGTGAAGCCTGTAAATTTTTTTCTGCATCCTGAGAAGATAAATCCCTTGTAGACCAAAAATGTGCATCAAAAAATAGCTTCTTCTTTGTTGCTCAGAACGCCAATCTAATGCTTTTGTTGGCTCCGAAATGGGGGTAAAATAAAAGGACACTTGGTTAAAATTATCTCAGATCACTCATTCTTCTTCTCCCGATTTGGAGTGCTATTTGTTGTCGTTAACTGCGATCGTGCGTCCCGCGATTTCGCTAATCCTTCTTTTTGCATAAAATCCCCTAAAAATGGTTGAAAGCCGCTTGCTTTTTTTAAAAGTAACATGTCATCCTATTCTAGAAGTTGTCTACAACTTTTGGATATTTACAATAAATAATGTCCGAAATATCAAAAATAGGCTAAACTTGTCCAAAATCTAGTATTTTTGAACCATCCACACTATTGACACTTAACACTAATGACTAATATGGCAGTGACTCTCTAGATCAATAAGAAAGTCGAATGACAATGCACTCTAGAGTTTTTCACACTGTGTCTCACTACAAGGATTTAAACCTATAGCGACGGCGGGTAGCGACGCAGGTAGCGGCATCGCTATTTCCGTCGCATTTGTGACGCAAATAGCGACGCCCCATAGGGAAAAAAAATAGGCTGAAACCGAGCGCGGGTTCATTTCGCGCATTTTTGTCGATCGTTTTGAGAGGGAGAGCGAGAGAGAGAGTGAGCGTCGTGAGAGAGGGAGAGGAAGAAGGCTTGCCGCCGCCGCCGCCGCCACTGCCACTGCCGTCGTTCGCGAAGGAGAGGAGGAGCCTTCATCGCGAAGACGAGCCGCCAAACCCTCGCCATATCTCATCGGTGAGTCCATTCTCTCCTTCTTTTGCTTGTTTAGGGTTTAATTTTCTTTCTCTTTTGCTTGTTTAGGAGAGGAAATGAGAGAGAAAGAGAGGGAGAGGGAGAGGGAGGGAGAGAAAGAGAAAGAGAGAGGGAGAGGGAGAGAAAGAGAAAGAGAAAGAGAAAGAGAAAGAGAAAGAGAGGGAGAGGGAGGGGGAGGAAATGAGAGAGGGAGAGAAAGAGAAAGAGAGGGAGAGGGAGAGGGAGAGAGAGAGGGAGGGAGAGTGCATTCTCTCTCTCCCTCTCCCTTTTGCTTTTATAATTTGTGTATATATATTGAGAGAGGGAGAGGAAATGAGAGAGAAAGAGAGGGAGAGGGAGGAAATGGGGGAGGGAGGGAGAGGGGGAGGAAGGGAGAGTGAGAGGGAGGAAATGGAAGAAGAAGGGGGATGAAATGAGAGAACGAGAGAGAGGGAGAGTGTATTCTCTCTCTTATTTATTTAATTTTTGTATAATTTGTATATAATGTGAGAGGGAGAAGAAATGAGGGAGAGGGAGAGGGAGAAAGAGAGTGAAATTAAAGAGAGGGAGAGGGAGGAAATGGGAGAGGGAGGGGGAGGAAATGAGAGAGAAAGAGAGGAAGAGAGAGAGGGAATGAGAGAGGGAGAGTGTATTCTCTCTTTTTTATTTATTTTTTGTATAATTTGTATGTAATGAGAAAGGGAGAAGAAATGAGGGTGAGGGAGAGGGAAAAAGAGAGAGAAATTAAAGAGAGGGAGAGGGAGGGGGAGGAAGAGAGAGAAAATGAGAGAGGGAGAGGGAGAGGGAGAGGGGGGAGAGATGAAAACATAATAGGGAAATGAGAGAGGGAGAGGGAGGGAGAAGAAATGAGAGAAGGAGAGGGAGAGAGCAAAAGGAAATGAGAGAGGGAGAGGAGAGAGAAAAAAGAGAGAATGAGAGGAGAGAGAAAAAGAGATAAGATGTTAAACATAATAGGCAAATAGAGCAAGAGAGGGTATGGATGAGGGTGAGGGAGAGGAAATGAGAGAGGGAGACGAAGAGAGAAAAAAATGAGAGAGGGAGAGGAGAGAGAAAAAGAGAAAAAAATATTAAAAATAATAGAGAAAGAGAAAAAGAGAGGGTCAGGGTGAAGAAGGGATAGGAAATGAGAGAGGGAGAGAAAGAGAGAAAGATAAATGAGAGAGGGAGAGGAGAGAGAATAAAAAATGAGAGAGAGAGAGGAGAGAGAAAAATCATTAAACCTAATAGGGAAAGAGAGATAGAAAGAGAGGGTGAGGGCGAGAGAGGGAGAGGAAGAGAGAAAACGAAATGAGAGAGGGAGAGGAAGAGAGAAAACGAAATGAGAGAGAGAGAGGAGAGAAAAAAATGAGAGAGAGAGAGGAGAGAGAAAAAGAGAGAAAAACCATTATACCTAATAGGAAAAGAGAGAAAGAGAGGGTGAGGGCGAGGGAGGGAGAGGAAATGAGAGAGGGAGAGGAGAGAGAAAAAGGAATGAGAGAGAGAGGAGAGAGAAAAAGGAATGAGAGAGGGCAAGGGAGGGAGAGGAATGAGAGAGAGAGGAGAGAGAAAAAGAGGGAGGGAGGGAGAGGAATGAGAGGGAGAGGAGAGAGAAAAGGAAAAGAGAGAGGGAGAGGAGAGAGAAAAAGGAATGAGAGAGGGCAAGGGAGGGAGAGGAATGAGAGAGAGAGAGGAGAGAGAAAAAGAGAGGGAGGGAGAGGAATGAGAGGGAGAGAAGAGAGAAAAAGAGAAATATCATTAAACCTAATCGAGAAAGAGAGAAAGAGAGGGTGACGGCGAGGGAGGGAGAGGAAATGAGAGAGGGAGAGGAGAGAGAAAAAGGAAATGAGAGAGAGAGAGGAGAGATAAAAAGAGAAATATCATTAAACCTAATAGGGAAAGAGAGAAAGAGAGGGTGAGGGCGAGGGAGGGAGAGGAAATGAGAGAGGGAGAGGAAGAGAGAAAACGAAATATTATGTGCTAGGTACTGAGTACTAGGTACTAAATACTAGTGTTCTATGGCACTATATGCTAGGTCATAGAAAAAGAGAGAGATGGAAGGAGATGATAACAATCTAAGAAAAGAAAAGAATGATAACAAAAACAAATTGTTTGTTGTAATATAGAAAAAATGGAAAATGAAGAAGGTCCTGTTGTTCAAGATCGTGAGGTGTATCTTAATCAGCGTGTCCCATGTCCTTGCTCTCAATGCAAGTTGGCAATTAGACGAAAACGCCGATTGTCTATAGAACACGTACAATGATTTGGTGAGTTTCAATCTAAGATCATTGATTAGGCGATTGCAAATTTTCAGCAAACGGTAATTTGAAGTTAATATCAATCATGCATTGTACTCGCAAGCTAATTGAATACCATATACAATAAGATTGGGTCTTATTGGCAAATTTTCTATCCAGGGAGGTGATGTCTCGCCCGAAGGGGGAGTGCACCCTTTGCGACCAATTAGAAGAGTACGTGGGCGTGCGATGGATGGAGTGCAGGAGCCAATCCACCACTCGCAAGGCCAATCTATACCGTCAATGCTAGAGGAGACATGCAACCTTCCAGACCTACCTACAATCTTAGAGCCTGAGATGGATGCAATGATCGATGCATTGATTCCCATGGATGTCAAGACTTCTGATCCGCTCAGAGAGGAAGCATCCATACCATTATATGATGGGTGCCGAGTATTCTGGCTAAAGACACACCTTGCACTCTTAAGTATGCAAGCAAAATACGGGTGGAGCGATACGAGTGTGACCGAGTTGTTCAGGTACCTTGTACATATGCTTCATTGATTTTTTTTTCCGGCACTATTATTACAAACATTTGTGCTTTTTCAAGGTGTCACCAGCATGCTCACGATACAAATCCACCTTCTTGTGCATCTTGTGGATGAAGTGGAGATTGCTGGACCTGTCCATACGCGATGGATGTTCTTCTTGGAGCGCTTCATGAAAACCTTGAAAGGCTTTGTGCGACAACGAGCTCGGCCAGAAGGTAGCATGGCCGAAGGTTGGTTGGTGTTTGAGGCGCTAGTGCATATTTCACAATGGCTACCAACGGTGGAACCAGATAATGAAATGCTATGGTCGCTGAAGGACGATGATAGACTGGAGATGTGGTGGTTGGAAATGGGGCAGAAAAAAGAATGGATGCCTCAATGGAAGAGAAGGTGAATCGCTTTTGTATGTTGCACCATGCCTCTATGGAGACGTGGCTTGCCAAGTACCAGATCGCTAGGCAAGATCGAGAGGAAGCGCGAGCTGAATTCCGACGTAGTACGCGTCATCGACCGATTTGATATCCCAAGGCATGGAGGAGATGCCGTGGTTTATGTCAATGCGATGGTTGCATGGAGCCTTGACCGTAGCGTCTCATGAAGGGACAGAGTCTCAATGGAGGAGTGGGAATTCTCAAGGAGATGTAGTCCAAAGGTGATAAGAGGTTTAGAATCTGTTGTATCTAAATTTTATATAAGACATCTAATTTGAGTGTTTCAATGTACAATACAAAATATATAGTGCAGTGTGGTTGCGCGGATGGCATTTTCGCGTGGAGCGTATTGACAAAATGCGCTCCACAATGGACTGTGGTGTCATGGCAAGGTTCGAGCAAGAGAGCCGGCAACGAGCAACGGATCCAAACACGGTTGTGGATGAGATGGAGTATTTTGGGAACTTGCAAAGTATTATTACGGTGGATTACCATAGCTTCTCCATGATACTATTCGATTGCAGTGGTGTCGGAGGAGCTGGAGCAACAGTTCAACGAGGTCCATCTGGATTTCTCGAAATAGATTCCACATTTGGGTCATTTTGGCCTAGTTTTTGTGCCTAAAACTAATGCTTCCACAAATTCTTACACCTAATCCATGATTTAATTTTTACCTTTCAATGAGAACAATTAGTGCCATGAGCATTGTATTTTAGATTTTGAAATAAAAGGGCAACTATGGAGATGTAACACTAATCACTTGAAAGAAGATACAATCATTGAACCACACAAAATAATAGCCACTAAGCTCACAAAAAAAGAAGAAGTAAAACTCCATGGAGTGAAGTTCCATGTTAGGATTATGAAAGGGTAGATTTAAATTTGAAAATTATCCATGGAGTGAAGTTCCATGTTAGGATTATGAAAGGGTAGAACTTAATTTTGAACATCATCCACACACACCATTTTCATGGAGTGAATTATGGGCAAAAGTTGTGATCCCAAAAGGTTGCAATGGTAAGGTAACCCAAAAGAAACCTCAAGCTTCCATACACGAGTACATTCTTGGTATATACATTATATGGAAGTGATTTGAAATTGGTAAAACCCTCCTCCCATCTCACGCATAGGGACAACAATAGGGTGGGTGACACTTTGGGATCACCCCCACCCTATGGTGTGGTGCCTAGGCACACACTAGTGAGCCTAGCATGGTGATAAATTTCTATACAATATGTTTAGGTAAGGGGTCCTCCTAATGCTTTTAGGACAAGATTCTAGAGTACAAAAGTGAAAAAGTCATTATTAGAGAATATTTTTACAAGCATTCTAATACTTTCACATGTGGAATCTGTGTGGTTGTTGGAGTAGAGTATTGGGTCGATTTGGGATACAATCACCTTGTGTGACCAACTACTTGGGTAGTTACTAGCATAGTGGATGTATTTGTTGCATGCAAGAGGAAGAGCTTCCTTCTTATCATAACACTTTACAATGGTATATCCATCATCATATCATATTTCAATGTTGAGAAGTATGTGGAAAGGGAGATCAAGTGGCTTATTTGGAAGTAGAACGACTTGTTATGATGAAATTTAATTTCAATGAAACTCCTTTGTAGATAGTGAAAATGGACTTGGGATTGTTTTGTAGGAATATTGTGGGATTGGGCACATTAATAAGAAGAAGGCCGTAGTAGTATCTGAAAGCACATGTAAAGTGTTTTAGGATGTCATATCTATAACTTCTAGCAAGGTTGTAGTAGAAGTAATATTCAAAGTATGCAAGATACAAGCTGCACCATAAGGGTGAGCATGCAAACCCCAAAGGGATGCATTTTTTTTGTCTCTTTAGAGTGTCAATAAGAGAGATATATGTGTCGTGAATAAACCATGCATTAAGATCTTCACAATTCTTTTTAGAGGGAGGTGTATTATGACTTTATATTAGGTGACCTTTTCCCATTTTCATTTTTAAGTGTTATGGATTTTGCACATTTGTGTCGAAATGCCATGTGGATGATTTTGTTAATGATAGAGAAAAGGCTATAACCCCCTTCATGTGGGATTTTATCATAACATTTCATGATGTCAACCAAAAAGACACTAAAGATTTCATTAAGAATATGAATAAAAGCTTATTGCCCCAACTTGAAAACCCAAAAGGATTGGATTCTAAAACAAAAAATGAGAATGGCCTTTTGGTAGAGGTTGGCACAAATTTTCCTTGAAGCCTTCCTTACAAGACGTAAAGATGTTCATAACTAGGACTAGCATAATTATTGGGGTTCTCTACCTTCATCCAAACCTTCACACTAGAAGCCAAGATAGGAATGCTTAGTATCATAGAATGAGTTGAAAGAAAAAATGATCCCATAGCCCTTACACTAGAAATGGTGGAGCTTTCTCGAGGTCTAAAGAAGAGACAAGAAAAGTATGAACCAACCAAAAATGCAATGTTGGTGACCGTTAGGTGGAATGGACACATAGAGTTGAATGATAACAACTTGTTGTTTGGTGCTATTTAGGATGAAGGTTTAAGATTCACAATCCAGGTACTCCATTCCATATTCACTTATTGCAAACTCGATGCATCAACTAGTAGGATTCTAAAAGGATTCATGGCAAACATATTGTATGGGAGCATGATCAAGAAAAATGTGAATCCTTTTTGGATTGACAATGTGGTGGAATCACTTACAAGGGCTAGGACAACACTACTAAAGACCCCAAAAACATTAACAATTCCAAAGACCAAGTTTTGCACAATAACCTATGGGTCAACACTTACTCAATTGGTATGTGCCACCCTAGGAGATTTGATTGTAACGATCTTCATAGTAGGCTTAGTAGTGAGCACAAAATTCAATCCCCCTAAAGGAAGTGCAATCATAACAACCACTACCACATAGGATAGAGAGTGCCACAAGAGGACAAGACACAACATGGATAGACATAGCAAAACAAGGAAAGAGGAGAAGGGAAATGAAGGAAGAGGATGATATAGTGTGACAGAAGATGCAATGAAAGAGAAAAGGACAAAAGCACAATAGTCAAGAAAAGAAAAATCTAATCTCACTCCAACTATAATGGAAGCTCTGATGAATTTGCAACAAGAGCAAGCAATACACTTAAAGGAACATGAAGATTTTCTCATAGTTATGCATTTATCTTATCAAGAAGATCTATGTAGGAGAGAAGAAGAGCTACATAGAAATGAGGAAGATCTACATAGGAGGGAAGATGACTAGTAAGGAAGATTGATGCACAATTGGCAAGGGGAGATGAAACTACATGTAGGGGGAAGGAGAAAGTGAGTGAAGGATAACCAGAGGTATAGTTAAATGTTAACTACCCTTCAAACAATTCAAGCAGAGTTCTTGGAACAAGGTGATGAATTGATATATGCACAAGAGGAAGCCATCCATTGCTAGAGAAATTGTAGGATGAGCTAAAGAAAGAGAAGGCTCGAGTACGTAGAGGCAACTTAGAACTACAAGCCATGCTGGACAAAGTACTAGAAACATACTAGGAGCATTTGAAGCAAATTGTAATGCAAGAACAGAACCTCCACACTCAAGTAAAATATAGAACCAAGAAATTGGAAGAGCTAAAGCTACAAGTCCAAGGGAAGGAGTAAGTGCAAAAGCAAGCTAAGGAGGCTAGGAAAAAACTGATGTAAACTATAGTATAGATGGAGCAAGAAAGGAACAAGGTAGTAGGACTTAACAAAGAACTCACATGTATTCAGGAAGCCCACACCCAACTACAAATCACTTGTACAAGCAAACCATCTTAGAGACTAGTCTCACAAAGGCAACAACAAAAAGAACCAAGGAGGCGAATTAGGCTTGCTTGGAGACACTACAACACCTAGCTACTAATCTAAGTAGTGCCCTCTTGGGAGAAGGTCAATACAAAGAGTAGGTAGCTCTATGCAAGCACATCATCTCTACCCACCAATGAATGTATCATGAGGTAGTAACTACTACTATGAAATTCTAGACAGAGAATATTGATGAGCTTTATACCTAGTTGGAAGTGGCCACTATAGCATGGAAAAAGTATGATTTTGGAGTAGAAATTAGGTTGTTGACCTATGAGCCTACAAATGAAAGATTGATAGCCCATCTTTTCCACATAGGGTATGATGAGCATAGATTGAAGGAAATGGGGCATTCGGTACCTACCTCTTCATCATCAAAAGTGAAGGCCATCAATTGTTAATAGAGGAAACATGGGAGCCACCCCTAGTGATGACCCCTTTCGAGGATTGGGCAGAGTTGTTAGATCATGATTGCGCCACCAAAAAAAGCTAGTGATGAGATTACAAATCCACATCAGTCCATACATACCACTCAAAAATAGATGGAAGCCTATGAGAGGATCCTAAAGATATGGAAATCTCAACCACAAAAAGTGATACATGTCCCTTTAAACATACGTGTCAGAAGAGGAAGGGGAGAGCCCAAAAGACCCTATGTGCAAGTATAGTGAGAGGCAAGAACAAAGTATTGTATTTATATTTGATTTAAAAGTGTATGAGGATTCTAAAATCAAAAGATCCTCACCTTGAGAACAATTCACCTACTCATTAAGACAGGGGAAAGATTGGCCCAATGAGACCAATAGGATATTCAAGCCCTCTACAAAAGCTACAATCTTACAAGTGCTCAAAGGAGTAGCTTTGCTATATTGAACAATGGCATAGAGAAGAATTTCTTGGGAAGCCATAATGACACTACCCTATCCTAGAAAATAATAGGATTTCTTGGGATGCCTATTGCTATGCACATGAAGCATAGTGAGATGATCCTACGTACTATCCATACCCTCATAAGCACAATAGGTATACTGAGAAAGAGCATATCAAGTATAATTTCCCCAAGATTCCTAACATTCGGGCCCATGAGTATGAGAAGTCATATCTTTTCTATCCGAAGGACTAGATTCCCTCATTCAATGAGTTCATTAGGAGATTTAGTGACTACCTTGATGCATCATTCCATCACTACATGTAATTACCTTTAGTTACATGCACATTGTTACAACAACCACACCCTCCTTGAGGATGGACTCCTGCCCCTCTTCTTTGATGTGAATGTATAGATTGACAAAGTGGCCATGGTACACTTGCACCTTTGCATGCTACTTCTACCTTCTTACTGTATAAGTATTTTGGAAGACACGTTGAATAGCTAGTTTGTCAAATGAACTCATCGATTCTACCCAGAGTCTCCATTTAGCTTGAGGCTCTTAGTAAAGACCTACCTACTTGGTAAGAGTTGCTTAATAAGAGCACTCCAATCCCTTCTCAAGGAATAAAAATTAGTCTTCACCATAAAAACACTAAAAAAAAGATAAGAAAAGAAGGAAAAACAAGGAGTGAATTTCAATCTAGGTAGGAATACTCCCTATCACTACACCTAGGGGCCTCAAGCTGGATCAATTGCCATGTTAATGTCCCCACCACAACACATACTTAGGGCTCATTAAGGACATATCGGGTCACCTGAAAGCCTTGTCTCCCTGAGCATCACACTCGACCTCCATTTGCACCAAGGGGGTCCTCAAGAGTGGGAAAACAATGTTACAAAACATGGATCTAGAGCATATCACTGACTATGGAGGACGGAAGTCAATAACGAATCATAGTGACATAGACAAGAGGACAAACTATTGGTCAAGTAAATTAGGTTCCAAGATGTAGACTTAGACTCATAGACACAATCTTGAGTTGTTGACCATGACAGAGACACAGAATGAAGTGCAAAGTACAAAATAACATTGCCTTGAAAAGTGAACTAGGTACATGTCTTTATAACATTTTAGCTTTTCCACTCTTCTCACTGTGCATATGGGATTTATGACATCTATTTCTGGAGCATACATCATTTGTTATTTCTCGACACCCCCCCTCAAATGATGAGTCTCTACATTTGCTGGATTTTGCCTCCCCTACATGATAACATGGCCTAGGAGAGTAGCTCATAGGCAGCCTAGTCAAGTTAAAGTTTGAGACTTTACATATTTGGCAAGGGTTTTTACAAAGCAAATCCACTATGGGAACAAATTCCTTAGAACAATCTGTTAGAGTTGTTGATGGTAGAGGAAGAAAATTCTCCTTCTTCTTCTTCATTCATGAATTGACTTTTGTGGTGGTCATTCTGCATCTGCTGTGCTCTTTTCTTATGGAAACATTCATTGGCTATATGAACAATCTTACCACACTAATGACATGTCATCTGACTTTTGTTGTCGGTGTTGAATCCTTGACGTCTTCCCTTGGGTCTAGTAGCTCCTTTGATGTATAAGAGATTTTCCCTAGATGGAATACCATCTTTTGCATTCTTGTTCTTCTGTTTTTAATCTTCATCAAGAAGAGAGTGCTCAATATCTTTAAGTGAGAGACTTGCAACATTACTTAAGGTGGACACAAGATTCTCATATGGATCCTTATTTACACTTGCAAGCAGTACGGCTATTGCTTCATCTTCATCAATATTCTTCTTAAGAGTTGCAAGTTGGGTTTTTAGGCTCTTGAACTTGTTAATGTGTATGGTCATGGAAGCACTATCTTTTATATCCAGTTTATAAAACTGTATGAGTAATTTTACCTTTGAATTTTTTGCTTGGGTACCAAACATCGTGTCAAGTTCCTCCCAAGCAGTTCTAGCATCTCTAATGCCAGAGATATGATGTAGCACATCATCACTTAGTCCCTAGGCAATGATATCTAGTGCCTTGTTATTCATCTTCTTCCATTCTTTGGTTTTTGATGAAGTTACTGCAAGGATTTTGCTTTCTGAATCTTCTTCTATATCATTTGCATCACCTTCATCATTTTCAAAGAGATCCCAGAGGTCTTTCTTCATGAGGTGGTACATGGTCTTTTCCTTCTAGGCATGGAAACATTCTCCATTAAACTTTGCTATTTGCCCAAGTTCTGCCATGTTGATAGGCTTCAATTACTCAACAAAAGAGTTGTATTTTGATGTGTCGCTCGCTTAAGGCCTCTTAAAGATATTCTTCAATAGTCACAAAATACCTTTGATTATAGGCCATACACATGATTTTAGTGTCATATAGCTTGACATGCCAGAACCAATCAAGCTGCTGGATGAATGCTTATGCATCGTCACGCAATGCAATGGAGAACAAAGGGTCAAGAACAAAAACTTGTCTTTGATGTTCCTCTACTAGAGATGCCAAATTGAACCTATATGTAATAACAATTGGGCAAGTAAGACTCAAGCATTTGATGAAATACTTATTAAACAGAAGACAATTGAGCATGGTTGATTGTGAGAGAGGTTTCTCCAAAATGAATCATATGAAGGCCAACAATCGCAATAGATTGTCACTCAAGAGCTTGAATCAACTCATGTTCCTTTCATACAATAGTGCTAAGGACCCTACAGGTGTTGATTGGGATCTCATCGCAATGTTAATGTGGTAGCAACAGAGTTGATATAAGAAAGTATAAGTAATGGTGTGCTTTGATTGTATTGCTATTTCATTTGAGACTATGGATGATTGTAGAGCTATCTTGTTTCCTATCTAGACTATCTTAATTGATTGAGCTTTAGCCTCAACCTAGCATTGCAATTTTATTTTTTGTAATAGCATTATAAAATTTTAAATTCTTAAATAATTACTCATATGTTATACTAAGTTTTAAATATTCTATCATCATATCATGTCGGTATTAGATTTTTGTAAATTAATGGACACAAAAAACCAATAAGATGGCTTATATAAATGTCATAGTTTTTTTTTTCTCAAATACTATTCTATTAGCTAGAAATGCAAATTTTAGAATACATGTCTATCGAAGGCAAAATTTTTGAAAAAGCCCTTCCACAACAAAGGCACTTGTTCACAAGCCCTTCAATGGAAAAAACCTAGGGGACTTTAAAAACTAAACACTGCTCCATCCTCTCCACGTTGTCGTCTGGCGGCGGTTGACTCTGATGAACCTCGCATCTTCTTCCTACGGTTGGCTTTGACAAACCTCGTGTCTTCTCCTTACTTTCTTTCCTCTTGCACCTCTTGTCTTTCATCTACTTTCCTTTCCATTTTGTACAAGGTATGCTTAATCTTCCCTACTGGCACAACGGAAGGTCATTGGGTCTCACTCGCACCATTCTTAGCCCATTGGCCTTCACCATTCTTAGCCCATTGGCCTCACTCATGTTGTTCTGGCCCATTGGCCTGAAGTTTCTTTTTTTCTATTTTCTTAAATTTTTTTTCTTTGGTTCTTATTTTCTTTATTCTTTTACTAATCTTTGGTTCCTATTTTCTTGAGCCTCTTTTTTAGGATTTGTGATCAAGTGATGGCCCGAAGTTTGCTGTTCAATGTCGTTCTTCTTGATGATGATGAGATTTCCCAGGAGCTTTCAGAGGAAAATATTTTTGAAAAATTTTTACAGAGTAGGTGCTGTGCTTAGAGCACACAAGATCTCTTGTATGTTTACAACAGATTTTTCATTAACAGATGAGCATTCAATGCCTTTGAGAACTATGAATGTGAGTTCAAAAGTCTGACCGCGGCGAGTGTTAGCGTGCTGGATGGAGTGACTTATGTCCATCCAGGGATTTGGTCATTAGATAGAGCAAGTGCAAGAAAGCTTAGAAGGGATTTGGAGAAGATCCCCTCGTGTGGCATAGTGTACATGGACAATTGTCCCTTGCATTCGAAGAAATGTCGACTTGTTCAATACAAGTATGTTTTTTTGTGTTTTTTGCACCTTTAGCTTCAAGATAACGCAGAAGCACAAGCTCCGTCCACCTCTAAGGGCACTCAACTGGCAAAGGATGAGGATTATGATGAAAAGATACCCATCAACTTAGAGGAAGAGTGAGCCGTGGCAAGCAGTTACCTTTAGTGTCGAGATTGAATGTGGATGCCCCAGGGAAGGGTAAAGAGATGGAGGATGAGCCTCAAGGCCTTCCTTTATCATGCCTACTGAGCTTTAAGATGGGCCAGAAAAATGAAGAGTTTATTCTTTTAGTGGACATTATGCAACAACTAAATATGCATGAGGACTACTGTCTTGCAGCATTAGTTGAATTCAGTGATGCTGATATTGGTTTTGTTGTGGATGAAAAAGATAAATATTTCTTGGCCGACTCAAAAGTCAAGGAGGCAATTACAGGACATGAAAACAACTGCTCACACAGTTTTTTGAGGAGGCTAAGCTACAAGAGAGCTAGTTTTCCCCCCTGAGATAGAGACTACTCAAGCTGAGAGCATTTAGGAGTGTTGGACATGGGCAGGATCCAAGAGAGAGAAGCAATGCCAAACATTGGGGGGACAATCCCACTATGGTCAAGAAGATTACTAGAAAACAATGAGAATCATTTGGTAGTGCATCTTCCCTTTGTTCTTAATGTTAAGTGGTTGCTATTGCTATAGCATTTTTCAAATTTGATACGTTTGATTTCTAGCTTCTCATTTGCAAATATGAGTTCATTAAAAGAGCCAGAGGAAGCAGGTCGGTAGGTAGTGCATCCTCATCTTCCTCCAATTTAAAAGAGACCAAAAAGGATTCCGGGTTGGCCCACTATGTGGGACATTTCGATCATAAAAAGGTAACAAGTCGTATGTACACATGTACATATACACAACTAAGAGAAAAATATCTATACACATATTATTTGGCAACGTTTCCTTACAAGCATATTTTCTTTTCTTGTTTCTTAACAGATCATAATATTTCACAAGGATTTCTCTCCAGAAAATAATGTGGTGCTACCTCTTTTTGCATTGAAGGTAGTTTCGAGGTATTTGGGTGGCCATCTTGTGGCAACCAATGCCGAGAAGGTGATATTGGTAGCAAAGAAATTTGCTTTGCAAGTTTTTGGTATAGGATATGGATGCCATATGCTTCAAATGCCATATTATTTGTCATATGCAGGTCAAGCTATTGCAGTGGGGATGACACAAGTTGAGGACCTACATCCATATGGGAAGAGAAGATTCATGAGAAAAAAGAAAACAAGGCTATGTAGGGGTGCACTGCCACAACCTAATGATGGCCCCTCCACGGTGATGCTGATGCTAGAGGTGGAAGATGAGAATGATCGAGAGTGCTCCCCAAAGAGGAAGAAGTTGTCATCAAGTCCACCTTCACTCAGCTCTGTGACGCCATAGCTCATTTCCTTGCACTGGATTGATTCTAAGAATTTCGGTACATTTTCTTGGATATCAATTTTAATTTTGCTATAATTGCAAAATTCTTTATAGTCTCCTATTGTGCTTTGCGAATTAGTCTTTTGTATGACCATTCATATAACTCTAGCCGGCTTACTTGAATGTACCAGACTTTGTTTCTCAGTATCCATTCATGTAAACAAACTGCTTGGTAGAATTTCCAATTTGCATTTTAAATATTAATGTTTTGTTTGTGTTTGAGTGGACTTGGTCATCTAACCTTCTCCATTAAGTATCTTGAATGTTTGAATTGGTGACATGCTTTCTTGTTTTGGGTACAGAGATTGATAATATTAGATGTGAATGGGCTGCTCTGATAAAAAAGGCAAAGCCCTTTTCAAAAAACATGACTGCAATTGTGGTTTATTGTACGACACTATGTTATGTTGTGGCTAGGACTTCAACAGTTTATAGTAGACTTTTTGATGAAGGGATTTTGGGTAGGCATATGGTCATCAATGCCGAATTGGTATTTGACTCCTATACTTTGGCTGCTATCACATAATATATAGTTGATCTTGAGTAGCATCTTCAGTTCTTTTATGATAGGGCCCGATTCTATGAGGACTCGAAAATTCATCCCTATGAGCCAAGCCATGGACTATTTACAAAACCTTTTGCACATATAGATATTGAAATTGACCCTAATAATACAATGTTTATTGATGAAACACCAGAAAAAGCAAGGGACAATCTAATTGGAAGCCTCATTAAGGCTCCTGGCTTTGAGGGCGATGAGGATGATGATTTTTTTGAGAGATTGAAGCTATATCTTTTGTGCTTGTATTGGTTTCCAGGATATGCTACTAAATATGTATGGTCGAATGATATAATGTAGAAACACATTATTCTTCGATTATTAAAGACATTTGGACAGTGTATTGTGCTGTATCTTCTTTGGTATCTTGTGAATTTAAGAAAATGTCTGAATTACATAATCTCTGTATTCCTCAGAGGCAAGTGCTGTTAAACACACCAAAATAATAGCATTACCATTAGTAATATAAAAATGACACAAAGAACCAATTCTTAACAAAAGGGTTGTGTGTTATAAAAGACCCATCCCTTAAGAAGGGTTGTGTGTTACAAGGTACAACTTGTTTTGTCAATTACATCATGTCGATTACACCATCTCTGCACTAAAAAATGCATCAAAACAATAATGCAACTAATTGTAGAGAGGAAATTGATAGGAATGATCCATAAATTATCAAAGACTTTGTGTGTTACAAAAGATCCATTCTATAACAAAAGGTGTGTTATAAAAGATCCCTTAACAGAAAGGTTGTGTGCTACAAGGTACATCTTGCAAGAGATGCTCAGGTTACAAGGTTGTGTGTTACAAGAGTGGCTCAGGTTGGTAGTACTAAGCTTTGGCCTAAACTCTGCCTTGAAGGTCCTTGCACATCATTTGTGATTCCCTTCTTTTCAGTACATGCTTTCTATTGTGTACGAAGTAGAAGTCTTCTGGTAACATATTGGGTGCCTCATCATTTTGATGTCTTTGGAAGCTTGACCAAAGCGCATTCCTCTCTTATGCTTATAATGGCCAATAGAGATGAGGCCTCTATAACCTGATTAGCTTGCAAGCTTGCAACCTCCTGGTCCATTGGCACAAGCATTCCATTGATATAGTGCTCTCAACAATACTAGAATGATAGTATAAAAGTCTGGGTTGTGATCATGTACTTTGGCACAATTGTATCAAGGACAATGCGACAATGTACATGCTCGAGGAAGTTACTACATGTATATCCTCTACATCACATGTGTTCAATGCCTATTTATAAAAATCCTTATCTGTGATTTTTTCTTGAATAAAATATAACCCATTTCTATTCAATATGTAAATAACCCCTTTACCCTTCTATATGTAAAAAATGTATAAATATGGTATTTTAAAAATGCCTTATTTTGAACCCACATGATACACACATATATTCATGAGTAACTTAGCTGAGTGTACATCTCCCACCTATTTCATGAACCATTGGCTATGCAGTATCTTTGCCAGTAATTCATCATCCGTTCGCATGCAAACTAGCATTGTCTTGGTAACGTTAACATCAAAATCCTAGAATAGTTCCACAAAAATGTTAACAAGCATAGATAGCATGATCTTCATTAGTTTCATTGGAATGGTAGCCCATAATGATAGTTGCACATCTCTATATATCTTGCTTCGTGTGGACTCTACTCCAAAGCAATCAAGCACCGGCCATGCCAATCTGTTATTGTCTACATCTGAAGGGAGTGCTTGAAGGTAACCTTTTGTGTGAGACCGGTCTTGAAGTTGGTAAAAATGATCATAAAAGAAGAGGCCTTTATCTGCAAGGCTCCCCCTAGTCCTTCCCTCATACTCTAAGTGTCCAACATGTCCATGAAGCACATGGATGACTCCTATAATGCACTCAATGGGGTGCCACTCGTCATAGCCAGAGCAATGACACACGATATTCTCACACAGAATACAATAAATGTTTGAAGCAATGACAATAACAATACATAAAAACCAAGAGGGTAAGCCAAACCTACAGTTTGGCCTATAAGGTGGAAGCCTTGTCTCATATCGAGGTGCCATTACAATCTGATGGTGCATGTAGACGTGTTGCACGAGCACCTCCTTCATAGTTTTTTTTTCCTTATGGAATTTTAAAGTTCACAACACATACCTTCCATGCCCATTTATAGACATTTCCCTCAAGCTTGCACTTTTTTTGTTGTGGCTGCATGAGCACCCAAGATCCCTTAGAGATGAGAACTTTTGTTAATGTATTCCCATCAAGGGTAATGGGAACCAAGATAGAGAAGACATAAGTTGAAGGTCTATGAGGCAAGGGAGTAGCATTATTTGCGACCACTACAGAACATCGAGAACTTAGATGATGAGGGTGGGAAGCCATTAGAGATTGACAACAAAGAAAGAGTGTAGAGAGCTCTAGAAGGAAGAGAAGGTATTGATAGCTAGGAGAAGGCGGTGAGTTTTTGAAAAACCTCCCTCCCAAAACCTCCCCAAACCTCTCTCCAGAAACTTTCCAAATCTTTTTCTTTTTCATAGATAGTGACATTTAGAGGGTATTCTCCTTAAACAAAAAGATTTTCAGGTATTTTTTGCTATTTTGTGAGTAATTTTTGAGAAAATCCAACGTAACGTTAGCCTCCATCCTATTGGACACGCTACTCCTCTCTCCTCTTATTTGCCCTCATTTTGACCATTAAAATTCTCTAATGCTTCCTACATTCTTATCATGAAGAAAACTTGAGGCTCATGGTGGTAAGTGCATTTGGATTGAGAGCTTGGAGAACAAGATGGCCACATAAGCATCATGAGATGCCTTTTTGCTTGCAAGAGACTATAATGATGACTGAGCTTGAGGCTTATCTATTACAATCTTGATGCTATTGGTTGCTACAACTACTTGTGAGGGTAGCAAAGTGGTTTTGAGAGAGAAGTGAGAGACTAGGTGAGAACTAGTCTACATCGGATACTCTTAAAACAATAGGAGCTCCACATGTCCTACCGTCATGCACAATTGTGACCTAACACCTTCACCTTAGGTTATGTCAATATTAGAAGCCTACAAAAGTCTATCAATGTATATGTCTTAAGATATGAGATACATTTCGTCCACACTAACCCAACATTATGTATATGGGCATATATACCTAAATCTCCCTAGGTACTTTAAGAAGGAGGTGGAACATGTAAGGATAAATAAGAAAAACGAGAGATAAAGATGATAGTTCCAATTGCATTATTAGAAGTCGAATCAACCATACATGACCACTCCCAATAATTGAGAACATTAGATATGTATAGATGAAAGAATAGTAGCCATGGACTACTTGCCAAGTTAGAACATGATAGTTGCTTCTTATGCGGTGAGAGAAAGGGAGATTATAAGTCCATCACCCCTTAAGTAATGGGATAGGATATGGAATCCAAGGAAAAAATGGAATGCAAAGTTTGAAATGCCTATTCATGTGGGACTCTACAGTTTGTCAACCTCATCTTCATTCATTTTGTAAGAAACTTAATTAGCTCATTGTTGATAGGAGTATTTTAGTTAGGGTTTCTTTTACTTATTAAATGCTTGGTTAGATGCTAATATTCTAAAAGGAATTTGGTTAGGTGTTAACCATTCTATAGGGATATCTCAAGTTATAAAAGGAATTTGACTTGG